>NW_022900923.1:4913424-5046221 GCF_012274545.1 Fukomys damarensis | reverse complement strand
GCCCGAGCTGCTCCGCGCCCGCAGACGGAGGTGTGGTGCCCGCTGCGGGAGGTGACCTGAGCCCAACTTCGGGTGACCCGGCTCGGCCCAGCGTGGAAGACACAGTCGCCTCAAGCGGTCGCCGGCCTCCCCATAGCGCTGTTTGCTTTACCCCCCTTCTCTAATCTGCAAAGCTGCCCCTTCCCTCTCGCCACGATGCACCCCTAAGCCTTAGACTAATAATTTCTAGCAGAGAAGAAACGATAAAGAATGATTATGTAGTCTTATTTGGGCAAAAAGCTAACATATGGGCATCATGGCCAAAAATATGGATTTCAAGATAAAACATATGGGTGCCCATATGGAAAGAAGGGTTCCTGGCTGGAAATCCTCCGCTGCATTTTTATGCCTATATGTGTGGTACAGTTTCCCCCTGCCCAACAATGCTTCCCCCCGCGCAGATTGAAATGTTATAAATTCACATGCAAATTTCACAAAAAGCTGCACAGCTACCATCTTTATTACATTTTTAAAAATTCTCCTAACCCTTCCCATCACGTACTAGCTAAAATAATGGATTGTTTTAATGAAACGGCGAGGCTGGTGACTCAATCCCGCAGCTGACTCTCTCCTTGATGCTCCACCTAATGGGACTTATTCTGCTCCAGAATCTTAAGGAGAACATCCTTTTCTTCACACATACAGACACACAACAATGCAATTTTTCCCTTATTTTACTTCTATTTCAAGAAGTAAAACACTGCACACACCACTGCAGGCCCACGTACGACTGTGAGTAGTAAGCCTGCCTGTTCTGAAACCCGACAGCTGGCACCCGCTCGAGAATGCCCACTCCAGGCCGATTCTGACAGGAATTTCTGCAGACCCCCCCTTGTAGCCTCTTGCTATTTATCCACAGACAGCAGTTTTGTAGGGGGCAGAGGGGACAAAAGTGTCAAAAGAAAAGAGGAGACATCTAAGGCAAATGACTCCTTTGTTATGTGCCCACTTTGGAGTCTGTGGCAGCTCCGTGAACAGCTATTTCAACCTGAAGTTATCAGCTAATCTACAAAAGAGAACGCTCTCTGTGGAGTACTTTTAGTGTGCCTCTCTTAACAGTCGGATAACCAGAATACAATTTTTAAACATCCTATCCCTTCAGGGCTGGGGATGTAGCTCAGTGGTTCTGCTGCCTGCCTCAAAAGTGCAAGGACCCGAGTTCGATCCCCCCTACCAAAACAAACAAACAAAAATCCTGTCCCTCCAATGTGATAGTTCACAGCCAAATATTGTATGAGGTGTTCTCGCCAAAAGGAAACTCTTAATGGAGATGGGTGTATTTTGCACTTTCAGAGGCAGAGGCTGTATTTTCTGATTTTTAACTCCTAGAACCTTACGTTTCAGCTGAGTGCAACCTTCTATCCTGAAGGTTCTCTGGAGGTCTATACATTTATCACCTCCACCAGAGGAAAGAAAGCTGCCCCTAGTAATCTAGGTCACATTATGGGACATTGCGAATGGGATCTAAAGCTCTGAGGGAATGTGTTACCTCCTCCTGTCCTCTTCTAGAAGCTGCAGTGGGTGTCAGGGCTCGAAGCCTCAGATCCTGTGAGCTGAGTCTGTTGGATTCTTCTTGAACCCATTTATACCAGTGGTGTGGAAGCCAGAGGAAACAGGAAGAAACTGAATTCAGCAAAAGGACAAAACAATGCCCAGCTGATCTACAGCAAGGAATGCAGGTCCGTCCTCACATCCTTTGCCAGTGCTCAGCCATTACAGCCATTACAGCCAGCGCGTCTGAATTATTTAATCCCTCCCCTCAAGCTCCTGCCCTGCTCAGCGCTTCCAGAACCTGAATAAAAGCCCAGCTCCCTCTCCCGTTCACATCCTTCATCAATAACGGCCAACTCTACCTTGTTTTAAGATAATTTCCTTCAAATAAAGGTCATGGGGATAAAGTTCAAGTTCCTGAGCTACACATGTAAGTCCACTCACAATCTGATCTCCCAAAGTTATTTTCTCTAATTTTTTTTAATAGCCACCACACTCAATGAACTATTTAGTGTTGTTTTTTGTTAAAAGGCATGTACACGCCCAGGTTCCCAGCTTTTGTGCATGCCAGTCTTGCTACCTAGACAGTTTCACCTATTTCCTTCCTGCCCCAGCACATGGCTAACACCCTTCCCAGGCAATGTCACACCTAGGGGAATTTTAATGGTGAGCAAAGGGAGACCATTCTGAAGTCCAGGGTTCTTGTGATCTAACCTAAATCCAAACCATCTGTGTTAATGAGCTCTTTGTCCCTGTTGCTAGATACCCAAGACAAACAACTTAAAGGAAGAAAGGTTATTTGGGCTCAGTTTCAGAAGTTCCAGTCTGGTCAGGGACTCCAGCACAGAAACATCAGGGCAGAAGGGCAGCACGGAGGAAAAAATGTGCTCACCCATGTCAGCAAATAAGATGGAGCAAGAAAGCCAGGAGAAAGGGGCTGGGGAGCAGCGAAGGCCCCCAAGTTCTCACGGTGACCCACTACCTTCAGCCAGGCCCCACCTGTGGTTCCATCAATTCGCAACACTCCCACCAGATTAAAGAGCTCATGGGTGGCTTAATCCATTTGATGAAGGGAGAGCCGTGGTGACCCAACCCTTCCCAAGAAGCCCATCAGCAGGCCCCCAGCCTTCAGCACAGGAGAGCCAGGGACATCGGAGACCCAAATCGTGACAGCAGCCCTCGGTGCTCAGCCAGAACCTGCTCAGTTTTAGATCAGATCAGATCAGATTAAAATTCCAGAGCTCCTGGGCCCCAGCTTGCTCACAGGGATAAATACTAACTTTAAAGTTATGAGCAGGAAGGATTTAAAAGAATATGAAGAACAAATAGCACCGAATGAGTTGCTTCTGGGCACAGTGTCTGGGAAGTAATAGAAATATGAGGCCCTTTGTTTAATTGTAAACAAAAAGGACAGGGTCCCTGTCCTCAAGGAGGCTGCAATGGTGTGGAAATTACACCATTTAGACACAGAGGCAAAAGATACATCCTAAAATGCCCACGGAGAAACAGTGATGGCTGGGAAAATATGCCGCAAAGCAGAAGGAACATCCAAGTCGTCTACCGATTGCTCCTAAAAGGTGGACCTGAAAGAAGACTGCTGTGCAGTTACCTAGGGAACACAATGCCCCAAAGTGTAGGAATCAACCCTAACCGGAAATTATCTTCTACGTGCAATGTAATGTTTGCTTGAATTTAAAAAGATGCTACAATCTGGAATTGAGTCAAAACAATGCATGATTCAATGATTCAGGAAGGGCTGTTCCAAAATGAGTGTTGGCTTCAGTTTAGGGAGATTCTGACCTTGTGACCTGGAACACGAGCAAGTGATTTTCATTGTGTTTATCCTGTGGATTTTTCCCATCTCTAATTCTGGTTTGCCCAGTTAAGTATTCTGCTTCGATTATCAACTCTGTTCTGCTTGACTGTGGGTCACCGGGTGAAAGCGCTGACTATGGGTCAGATTGGGAAACTACGGCCCGGTAGTCAATCTCATTGTAGACACAGGCAAAAGGCCTGTGGTCCTCAAAACTAGAAGCCTTGAAGCACCGCTCCATTTCATTGTCAAAGGTCTCCGGTCCTCACCCCCCACGTCAACTAATTCTTCTGTAAATATTCACAAAGAGCCCGAATCCACGAGACAGATGCACAGCCAAGCACAGCCAACCACAGCCGGTTTGCGTGGGAGCCAGGGCGAATCCCCTTTACACAGCCCCCACCAAATGGTCGGGACAGGACCGCTGTCTGTCTCTCCCAGTAGCATCCAATCTCTTTATTAAGTCTGCTGTCTTTCCAGAGGAATCAGCCGGCTATGACTTTTGTTTTTCTTTTCAGAAAGAAGGAAAGAGGAGGAAGCCGGGAGGCTGGGGAGGAAGGCCGCGGGGGAGAGAGGGAGGAGAGAGCGATTACTCGCCAAAGCAGCACAAGCTCACCAGGGCACACGGTCAAGTGGTCAGAAACAGCACGGATGTTAATTAGCAATGAAATGAGGAATGAGCTGGCATTAGCCCCGAGACTAATCAATGAAAAATCGCTCCAAGCAGCAACCTAATAAAGTAGTATACAGCTGTTTATTTTTAGTCCATTTTACCCTTTTCCCGTCCCCGAACCCCCATTAACTTAAAAAAAAAAAAACTTGAAAAAAATTACTAGCTAAACTACATTTCTCCTTAAAGCCTGGTCTAGCTCTGAGGTCTGTATTTCCATTATAACTCCCTGTATTTAGTTACTTCCATGAACAGGACAAACCATAAAATTATAGAGGCATAAACACCCAAACGACTGCAGAAATCTGCTTTTTTGGGAAATAATCTTTAGAGAGATGTTCATTCTAGTTTTCTTCTATGAAACAGCATTGCTTTATCTGAGCAATGTAAAGCTGATCTAATTTTTTTTAACAGGACTATGAAAGAAATGATATGATTAGCAAATAAAACCCTTCTCTTAGTTTCATCCCAGTGCGAGGGAAATTACTTAGGAAAATATTTTTGTTTGTTTCTCAGTTGTAAAAGTAAGACTATCTTCTAAGAACAATAGAAAGCCTATTGAGATCTACTAATTAAAGACCTATGAAGACCTACTGACTCTTTGATTTGTTTATTTTTATTTTCTCATCTTTTGATAGAAAGCATATCGTGACATCTCTAGGCAGCCATAACTAGAGGGCCAGTTAGGGGAAATTTTTTTTATCATTTTCTCAGGATCCTAGACAAACAGGGGAGTCCATTTAAACAGAATAAGTCTCTCTTTAAGAATTTCTTCTTCGGCTCCCATTGGAAGATATAATTTTCCTTTAAAGGATACAAAAGTGCTTCTGCCTTGGCACGTTCCAGTGCACAGAAGGACTTCTCAGAGGGGCAGACCAGGAAGCAAGCTTTGATTCTTCTTTGCTCCTGAAGGTGGAGATGTTCCTGGTGTCCCTTCCCTGACAAGAGCCACAGAGACTGGGATTAAAGTGCAGGGCTAAGGAAAAGGGAAAAGGGAACCAAGGAGAGCTCTTCCCTCTGCCTTCTTCTCTCTCCTCCATTTACTAATTTGACAAGTAGGCAGTACTCATCTTCTCCATCATCGGATGGGAAAATTAGTGTTTGCAAAGATGTTCACGTAGAAGTCAGACCGTTGCTCTAAAGGACACAAATAAAAGGCTTCCCTCCCTTCTCTCTAACTAGAGATTCAGAATCCTCAGTGCAGTATGAAGCTTCTTCTTCCATTCAGACTTCCAGTGGGCCCATGGAAAAACATCGACTTTGTTATCCTTCCCTGTCTAAAGGGACAGTGAATATAAATGATCTATTTGTCTTACATTGTCAAGACCAGTGAAATATAGACACATCGACTTCCAAAGAAAGTCTCTACAAACCTTCATTTATACCTACGGATAAAAATCATGCCAAAATTTTAACCAGAGCAGGGCTCAGGTTCGTTGCTCTTCATTGGGGAGGAGGAAGTGTCCGAGTTGCTGGAGGAATCTTCTAGCACAGGGTCTGAGCACCGCCTATTTGCAATGAAGGGCCACTGCCATTTTCAAGCAAGCTTTCCCAAGAATGGCACATCTCCAGAAAGCGAAAACAGAAAACCAACCAACAAAAAACCCTCTGCTAAATGCAAACTCGGGAGACAACAGCACTCAGGTAGGCCCCTTTATAGACTAATTTGATAGCGAAGAAAATAGAAACCAAGCACCTAGCCCTGGCACACCAACAGCTGGTTGGGAAATTACCACAGATTGTTAGGGGAGCTGCGAAGTAGAGATAGGCAATGAAAAGGTTAGAAATGATAGTTTAAAAAGACAAATTACTCCAAAGACCATATTCTTTAAATCGCTGAAGCAAAACATGTTTATTCGATTTGTTTGTATGCCTATTACAAAAATGCTACTTTGGGATTCTAGGGACCCAGTCTGTCAATTTTTCAGTCTCTGCACTTTCATGGTTGCTTAGAGCTGTTTAATGCAAATACACTTCCAATAAGAGATTTCATGCCCCTAAATTACACCCAGTTAAAAGCGAATGAAAATGTAAGGTAAATAACTATAATCAGCCATATTATCTTTCTCCTGGCACCTCTCACGTTCCAGGCATATTTAAAGGCATCTCTGGGGTCCGATCCTTTTTAACAAGCAGCAGCGTATTTCCTGGAATATTACTTAGGATGCTGTGCAGTGAACATTACACAGGTTAAAATGTTACCTAGAGACCTGGAAAGGATTGCATCTGTGGCAGAGGCGTCTTTCTTGCCACGTTTTGGAATGTCTGTGGAGATAAAAGGGCACTTGCAAAGGAGAGATGAAAAGAGATGAGAAGAGTTTAAGTTCGTCTTTTATGTTTAAGTTCATTGATCAGCCCTTGTGAAGAGCACAGAAGTCGGACAAAGTAACTCGGGGAAGAAATGAACGGGGGCGGCGGTGCACTCACGAGAGGGACCCCCTGGATTTGCCACACAAAGACAGCACTTGTGAGCAGAGCCCTGAATTCCTCCCGGGAGGGAGGCTCTTGAGGTGACACCCATTTACTGTGCCTCTGACAGCCCTTTGGGGGCACGGAATCCCTTATCAGAAGTGTATTTGCATTGAACGGTTCCCAAACGTCACTGTGCCTGAGGTCATCAGGGCACCGAGAGATGCCAAATACGGAGGTGGGAGAATCTGGTGCTCCCAGGGAGGGTGTGGGCTGCACCTTCCTAGTGTTTCTGCGAAGTTCAGAGCACGCACCCACACGCGTGCACACACACGCACGTATTTTTAACAAGAGACCACTTCTAACTGAACTTCCACCCACTCACATGTGCTCTTTCTGCACATTTACTACATGTAATCAAGGCTCCAGGAATGTGACTAGCAAGGGAGCAAAGAGACACAGAGGACTGGAAGAACTGGAGTGGCTCGAATGGGTGAGATAACCCTGCTCACCCACAATACAGGGCTGCTGGTGTTGGGACTGCCGGCCCAGGGTTCAGTGGCCTCAGCTCAATCTGAGCAAAATTGGCCAGCATTTCTAGTTTGTGTAGGGAGCACAATTTCTGCAGAACTCAATCGTTCAAAAAGTGAGATGGTGCCGCTCCACAGGCAGCCTGGCCAGCAGGGACAGGAGCAGGGTCAGCTCAGGCCCGGCCCACCAGCAGGCAGCAGCATGGTTCTGGGCATGGCCTGCTCGTTCCATGGTACCCTGGGACCCTCCTCGTGTGCACAGTGAGTGTGCACCCTGCACCAAAGTGGACTTCTGCACACTTACCCTCAATCCACCACTTCCTCCAAGTCAGGAGGTGAAAGATGAGAAAGCCGGAAGATGCGGAATGCCTAGGACCCTGTGAATGCAGCAACAGCATGATCCCATTCAGGGCATTTTTCTCCCAATTCCACTTGTGAGAGTTAGTATGCAGTTTAAGCTCCTTAAGGCATCGTTAAGATTCGCCAGTGGAAAATGAGACCCATTGCAGACCCTCTTAGCACATGTGCACACTCGTGTGTGTGGCATGCTGCGCCTCGAGGCTGGGCCCTCACACACACTTAAGCACACACACTGCCCCTGAGCTGCAGCTCCAGAGCTGAGGCTGTGTAGGAAGACCACACATCACACTGAGCTCATGCACGTGAAACGCCGTGCCCACTGTGTGGGTCTCCACATGCGTGGCTGGGTTCGATGGCTGGTAGCGTTTGGAACTGTTTTATAGAAATCAAGTCAAAAGTGGAGTCTAGATTTCTAGATACTGCACCAAAACCTACTCAACAAGTGAGCAAATGATCCAGTGTTGGGGAGGGGGAGGCAACCCTGGGGATATCATGACATTCTCTTCTCTTGCTGTCCTGGGGGAAAGAAAATCGCCTGGCCAGGAGAAGGCCACACTGACCCCACCTCTTTGCTCAGTGTTGTCCACTCAGGGGCTGTGGAGTGACACAGCACACTGTCTTCTCTGGCAGGAGCTGGGGTCACAGGCAGGGTTTCAGGGAGCTCTAAGTGTGGCAGAGGAGGGGCAGGGTGCAATAGATTAAGCACTGGTACATACGTTGTTATTTTCCTGTTCTAAATTGGGACTCGGAGATAGCTGAAAAACTTCATAGACACTGGCCAGAAGGTTCCAAGTTCAAGTAGCCTAGATTTGGTTTCTGCGTTAGTCCTCAGCCACTTCGTGGAAAGCGTTTGCTAGATGTTCAGAATGTGTTTGTGGGATGTCTTCATCAGTGCTGACCTTTACAGACAATATCCGCATGTTTATGATCTTTAGAGCGGGGGTTGTGACTGAGAAGGAAGGAGTCCGTGCTAGCGCTTCTCCTGTGGCTTCTGTGAAGCCGTGGAAAGCAGGATCCGAGGCACAGGTAATGTGCTCAGGACACAGAAGGAGAAGGCAAGGGCAGCTCAGCTCTTGCCCTGTGGTTCAAGAAGACCGGGAGGTTATTCTGGGATTCTTGCTGGGACGGAAGTCTTGTGCCAGTCCTCTCGGACAGGAGCACGGGGTGTATGGCCAGGCTCCACATCAGCTCTCTGGGGTGCTGCTCCCCAACTGCGTATGCAGTGAAGCTCCAGCCACCACATGCACAGAAGCTCAGAGGGACTCAGGTGATCCCAACACAGATGTGCTCATGGAGGAAGACAGCCAAAGTCTGGCTCAAGTCCCCCATAAAAGTGGGTGCAAAAGCCGCCAAGGTCAACAAACCCACCCAGAAGGCGGGCCTGGCAGTGCTAGGTCCTGAGTAGACTCGGGACCAAAGGTAGGAAACCCCTGCCTGGAAGCTTGAACCCAGCGCTTGGCAGCCTGGGCAGGGCAGAGCTTTTGCCCAAGGCCTATGGGTGGGCACCCTCACCTGGGACACCCTGGTCTCTGCTTCGGTAAAGGTGATGGTTTCCTGAAGCTGCTTAAGAAATTCAGATTAGCTTTCTTATCTTTTCAGAGCCAGGAGATTTTACCACCTTATTAGAAGGGGTTGAAACAAGAAGGCAGGAGACACCCCACCCATAAGCACACAGCTCTCAGCTGTCAGGAGGGACGGAGGTGGCCAGAAGATGAGGTAAGTCATGCCAGGGCTTTGCAGCTGACAATTCGCAAATCCGGAGTCTTAAAGCTTTAACCAAAGACAATAAAAACCCCAACATTCAGGTTTAAGCAGGGGCTCACTGTGTCCACAGGAGCTGAGGGAAGAGATCGTTTGTTCATTTTGGTGCTCGAATCACCTACCCTGAAAGTTCGTGGACTCTCGGAAGCAGCGACAGAGCTCTCCGAAGTTGCACATGGGCTGTGCACGTGCAGGGGAGTCTGTGCCATGTGTGCAGGCCCAGAGCACCATCTGCCCTGCAGAGAGAGAGTCTCGGCCTCCGCACAAGTCTGTCCTGAGCCATGCTCTCTGTTTTCTCACACCTTTGTACGAAGAGGGCCTCACGCTTCATCTTGTGGTCCCAAATCACAAGGACCTTGACACTTAAGGAGTGGACCAAGGGTAGATTATGTAATAAAATTTTAAACCAGGTAGCGCAATCGTGTTTAGTTATCCCCAGGCCTCACAGGCAATCATAATACATTGACGGTATCTGTATCTTTAAATTGCTAAGTGCACACTGGAGAGAACTGCAGGACGTATAACTGTACCCAGCTCGCGTGAATCTCAGATAATGAAAATGAAGAGAAATAGCAGAAGTTAGAAGAGCGCTAAAGGTGTCACATTGCCAGGTAAAAGAAGCTTCTGGAATATTCTAGAAGGGAGCCCAGACTTCTCACCTACCAGCTTGCAGCCGGCGGGCTGGAGGCAAGGGAGGCTGGCATTTGAGGGGCAGGCCAGGATCAGTGGGATTGGATCTGCTGGGGTTGGCTGCGTTTCTGCACTGAAACAGGAAAAAGTGGCTGTGATGGAAAGGGCATGTGGAGGTGGGGTGGGGTGGCCAAGAGCATCTGCCTGTGGTGCATGGATGCCAGGGTGGGAGGAGAGAATCAGAATCAGAAGCTACAAAGGCCCTTGGGAGTCGATGTGGTCTCCAAGCAAATTGCGTTCTGTTTGCTTACTGGGAATTATCAATCCCACCTTCTCAAAGTCTCAACACACAGAGCTCTGTATCTGATTCCAAGAGACACTTCGAGTACTCAACTTGAGTCAGCCTCTTCTGCAAAATCTGAAGTGTTCTCTTTAGCAGTATAGCTGTCGTGATAAAAAAAAATATTTATAAGGTGTCTGCTAAGAATGTGAAACACTATTTTTTTGAGACAGCGTTTCACTAAGTCTCTAAGTTGCCCAGGCTGGGTTTGAACTTGTAATCATCCTGCCTTAGCCTCCCAGAACACTGGGATTACAGGTGTGCACTCCTATGCCCAGCTCTGCTAATACTTTTTATACCTAAATCCCATCAGCATGATCTTCACAAGGCTCAGCTCCCAACCACTGTTTCCCAAACTTCTAATGTCTTCATCTCTTCTCAGTCCGACCCTGTGATCTTGGACATTTCCGACACTGGGGACTGTGGTGATCATTCCCACCTCCATGAAGAAGAGTGAAAGAACCATGGAGTCCCCACTGCCCATCCTGCTGCGTTTCCGCTCACACACACCTCCATGCTGGCCCTGTGCCTCACTAGCTAGAGCTCAACCATGAACAACTGCTCCCAGCTCTTCTGAGACTTTTGCTGGCTAAGAAGGTTTGGGAGCTTCTGAAATGTCTCTGTGGCCCTGTGCTGATAACAACTCAGATTCTGAAACAATGCTCCAAGCAGAGGGCACACTGCACCATGGAATGGGACAATAACAACATGACTTTTTGTACAGCACTGAATCTTCTGGCCTCTTCAGGGATGGTTAGTGGTTCCCAGCAGACAGCTACTACCGCCTTCACTTTCACGTTCCCTCTGGCCAATAGGGAAGGAAGCTGTCTTTGTTAGGTCAAGCATTTATAAACGGCCTTTGTGTGAGAAGCACAACACTGGGGCTGCTTTCCTAGCTCAGTGGGAAGGGATCCACGGTGAGGGTAGGCACGTGTCTGTCTGTGTGTCTGTCTTTACACGTTGCTGGGAACTCGGTGAGACATAGCTGGAGTACACACTCTTACTCCCTGTTTTGGCCCTCGTGTGTCAAGGCCCATGTCAGGTGGCTCCCGTAGCCAGTGCTACATGATGTTGGATGTGACAAATCCCTGGCTTGCAAATGTCTACAACAGATACTGTCCAGTGGGAGACGTGGACTGCCTTTGAAAGGACTGTGACTTCTCTGGCAGCAGGGCTGACCTCTTGTTTAAGCTGACAGGCATGTTTGCAGAGAGATGCATATGTGTGCTGGTGATTGTGTGTGTCTGCACATGGGTGGCTGCCCAAGTGCAAGTGCAACTGTACATCTGAGAGATGGGGCAGGGTGGAAAAAGCTGTGTCACCAGGAGTGCTCCTCTGGGCGGTGACCTTACCCACCTGCTCCCTTCTCTCTCAGCTTCCTGGCTGCCATGGGTCGAGCAGCTTTCTTGTGCCCTTCCTTCCACCGTGATGTCTCTGCCTTGGGCCAGCTTCCGATGTACTGAACCCCCCAAACCATAAGCCAAACTGACCCACTGCAAGGCAAACGCAAGGCTGGAGCTCTGCCCAGTTTCTGGTTTCTCAGCACTGAGCCCGAACTGAAGAGAATATACATAACAGAACGCTCCCCTCTTCTGATCTGCTCAAGCAAAATTCTTCTCCCAAATGAGGTTAAACGCCCAGTGCTGACAACTGCCAGTGACGCTCATTTCAATGCCATCCAACACAACCTCGCATTTTATTTAATTTAACTCAGAGTCAAGGCAGAGAGGCCGACTTCTTCTTCCTACTCTGCACAAAGAAAGATTAGCCAAGTAAATTAAAGGTGAAAGGGTTACCCCAAGGAGGGGACCTAAATGAACTTTAAGGCTTTCCAAAGCAATACTCAGCTCAAAGGTTCCTCCTCCGAGTCCATGCCTGCTCAGGCTGTCCATGCCCCCCCCCCGCCACAGCCCCTTCTGGACCCCGATCACCTCCGGAAGTCAACAACAACTCTACTCCACCCTGCCTTCAGGTCTCTTCACCTCTGTAGCCCCCACTGTGGGGAGGAGCACTTGGAGATTCGGAGACGCCCACCAAACACGTATTTATTAAAGTGAAATGGAAAACAACATACTGTATGAAACTTTACAGTCTGAAGCTTTCCATCCTACGTACCCTCCACTGCATTTTATTTATTCAAACTGAAGGAGAAAATCTGTCAAACTCAAGGTAAATATAATAACCTAACACCACTGAGCTGCTGGTGGCTGCCCGTCCCTCAGTGTCACTGGCACAGCAGAACACTCTTGTGATGAGTCTCGGCCTGTTACCACCTCCCCGCTCGCCACCTTCCTCCAGGGCACCGCGTCGTAAACCCCAAGACGCGGTAACATCCTGGAAACAAAGATGGATACCCTGAAAATACACTCATCTCAATGATGAGAGCCTGTCGCACACGAGTGATTGGTCTGAATTACGGCCCAGGAGCCGGGACCGGGAGAGACAAATCAAAGGAAAAATCCAGACAATCTCTGCAGTACCTGAGATCAGTCACCGCTACCAGGGCACGGGGTGGCGGGGGGACTTTCTCTCCCCCTCTCTCGGACAGCAGCCAAACACAGCTTGCTCCTTCAAGCTTAGATCTCTGGTACAATGGGAGGCGCGGGTTGTGTTTCTAAGAAAGGAGACCCAGTGCTGAGCACGGGCTTTTTCAGAGCACCTCACCATACCTGTTTTGTGCGTACATGTGTAAGTGCACGTGTGAGGGTACGTGGGGGGTGTGGGTGGACCTGCGCACTCATCTGGAAAATGGGAGAAGTCGAGGCAGCCCCGTCACTTTGGGAGCCTCTCCAAGAGCCAGAACGCTGCGCATAGGTGACGCGCTGAGCTGGAAACCGCTCATGCAGCAGGACCAGGAGAAAGCAGGGCCTGACACCGGCTGTTCCCGACTCTGGGAAAATGAAAACACAGCGGCTCTGCACCTGTTCACCTGATGGTGAAGGAAGGAAAAGCCATTACCGAGTGACAGGAGACAAAAAACCGAAATCCAGTTCAGCAACTCATCCCACGGCCGGTGATTAATCTCACCCTCCCACAGCCTGATGCACATTAACCAGATAATTAATAATTTCTTCAGGAATTCCGGCTCGGCAACTGTTTCAGCTAGCTGTACAGCATTAGGAGAGAGAGGCTGCCTTGTGCTCAAGCGCCTGGAACCGGTGAAGGAGCAGCAGGCCGGGCGGTGGCACGTGAGCCCCAGCAACGAGGAGGTAGCATAGGGACGTGGGGTGTCCAAGCCGACGGCCGAGGGCTACCCTTCCCTCTAAGCCCCTCTGTGCTGAGGGAACCCACCAGGGCTCCTAGCATCACTCAGGGCAGGACTCACCACTCGCAGCCCTGCGCCGGAAATGGGGAAGATGCAGAACCATGCCAGTGGGCACACTCCTGTACTCCTGCACCCATAGGGCCCCGCTCACATCTGAAGGCAGGAAGGGCACCGGAAATGGGGCCCTAGGCAAACGCTTCCTGCGCTTGTTTTAAAACTTGTTCCACTGGAGAAGCCAACATCTCCTTCTTAATATATATTTTTATGAAGACTTTAAGGCTATGAAGAAAATCCCAAGGACAATAATAAATCATAAGCAGCGCTATTAAAAAGGCTCACCATTAAAATTCTAACTTCTCCATGCTTTTGCCTAATGAGAAAAACACTACAATGAAAACAGTACTGAGACGTTTCTCTAAACTCTCTCTAGAATGCTCTTTGGATGGAAAAGAAACAAGTGTGTAATGTGTCCTTGTTAGAATCACAGCAGACCCCACAGACAGAAAGGCAGGGTGCTGGTGCCCGGGGTCACCCTGTGCCCCGTACATCACCCCGACCACGCTGTGCAGGTCCCTCAGGAGGATGGCAACACCGGCTGTCCTCTCATGGGGACATTCCCCAGCCTTGGCGCTAAGAAGAGCTGGCTTCTCCCGAGGGTCACTACTCAGGAGAGGTGGGCCTTGGGGCAGGGTCTGGGCTGAGAAGAAGCGAAGCCAAATCAACTCTATTTCTGGCAAATTTTAGGAATCTGCCCCCCAGAAACCCCACTTGCATTGTGCTGGGACAGCCTAGGTTTTCTGCACCCTCATTTTCTTGTGTTTGCAGTACATAAAGATTGCATTGCCCATGGGGAGTTGCCCCATGTGCACACATCTTAATTCCTTTTTACACCTTCTCCCTCCATCTCTCAGTCCTCTCCTCGTTGCAGAAAATCTGCCTCCTTATTTCCTTTTAGTGATCTTTCACTTTGCTCCTTATTTTCAGAAGTTTTTGAAGGGCGTTGCATGTGTGCGTCCCTCAAATCAATCTTGGAACAGATTAAGAGGTGATGAATTAGAGAAGAGAGAAAAGGAAAAAAGAACTTGTACAAAATACATGATTCCACGGCAGAACAGTAAAAGCTAGAAGGGTGTGAGGTTTCCTGGTCCAATCCCCGCTGGAGAACATGGGTGTCCCCTATATCCTAGATTTTCCTCCGATTTGGGTTGGAAGGATAATATTTTTATTAAAATATGTATTATGGATGAGAATGCAAGTTTCACATGCACATGAAAGATGAAACAGTGACTAAAACAGCAAGTGTCTCGATTGCTACGGGCCACCTGAGGCCAGCCCTCCCGAGGGCCCCACAGACGCCCCTGTGCCGGTCCTCTTAGCCTGAGGGGCGGGCTTGCTGAGGAATGGCAGCGAGATCACACGGCAGAGAAGGAACATCAGGCCCAAAGCCTCGATCCTTCCGCTCCAGCCTGAGGATGATAATAAATGTTCCACTGTTTACCACAAAGATCAGGGAGAGCCAAGGATGTGGGAGCAACACACAATGTACAGACTCAGCCAAGAGAACATGTGGTCGCAGTCACACAATTCCAGTTTTCCCCGATAACCACAGCCCTCCTCTGTCTCCAAAAGTCACAGCACAAGGAGAGCAACGTGAGAGGGAGGCAGCCAACCCTAACACCATGGACGGGACCTGCTTCTCACCCGGTCAGCCTGCACGGACAAGAAGTGACACTGTGTGTGTGTGAGCGTCTGCGTGCGTGTCCTGGCTTGATTTATATTTGACTTCCTAGAACCAAGCACAAAGTGGTAGCAGAACAACTATTTGTTGAGCTGTGGTCTGGGGCACAGGTATGATTAGCTGTGATTAAACCTAAAAGCACTAAAGTGTTCTAGGTTTGTTTTAAAAATGAGGCTACAGCCCTCCACACCAAAAAAACAAAACAAACACATGAGCAAAAACAAAACACCCTGGAAAAAACACTGTGATTCAAAACGGAGTCGTTAAAACCTGCCCTTATCACCCTGAGTTTCTTTTTCTTTCTTTTCTTCCAGGCTTATAAACTTAAGGGGCATAATCGCAAGCAGCCTATTTCATAATGAAAATGAGCAAAGTAATAATGCCAGCCTTGAAGTGTTATACAAAATAAGTTAATACGAATAAGAGATTTTTAAAAGAAAAAATTAAAAAGCACTAACATACACAAACACACACACATATTGTAGGTTTTTCTCTTTCCCACATGGCTTGATTCCAAAGGAAACTAAACCAAGATCCTTACAAACTAGAAACAGTATTTTAAAACAACGACATACCATCTTGGCCACTAATTAGTTTTAGGATTTCACTGTATGCAGCTAATTGAAAATGTTCAGTCCTTTCCATTCATTAGTTTTACTGCAAGAACTCCAATGAATTAAAGACAAATCCATCTTCCCTGCCTTGCTTGAAACTTTCACTGCATCGTCACCAAGGCCTGCGCCTCACAAAAGCAACTCGCACCCCTCCAGCGGCAGTCACAGGACGGGGCAGAGGGTGACGTTTGTCTGGCGTTGCTCATGCCGAGGATGCCGCTGAGAGAGTCTGACACAAGGCCCTCACACCCTCGCACCAGAAGTGCACAGACAGTGCCCTTCCTACCTCGGCAGGTGTGTCAGACGGCACTGGTACCTGAGGGCTCCACGCGCCAGGAGCGAGGTGACAGGGAAGCTGCTTCAGGAAACCTCAACCGCCACCCCGGTGTGAGCGGAGCCCTGAGAAAGATGAAAGCCAAGGATCTCTACCAAGAAAACTATCGGACAGCTGGAAAATACCCAACAGGGTAACGGGAGACTTCCACGCCAATGGCGGCCCCATACTTCTGCTGCTTTTGTTCGTGAGTTGTAACCATTACTGGAATGATTTCTCAGTATGATTTACTTCTTCGGCTCTGATTTAGTCAACATACATAATCTTCTCTAGTAGGCCTGCTAAGTGTTATTTTATAGCTGTAGGAAATACAGGCTAGGAAAAAGTAAATTAACTAAAGTTGAAAACGAATGTTCCCACAGAAACTTGCTGGTGGATATTTCTTCATCATGGCCCACCTCAAAAGCAACCAAGATGCCCCTCAGTAGTGAGCATCGGTTATTAAACTAGAATATCCATCCATGAGAGGGACCACCGTGCTAAAGGACTGAGTTGTCAAGTCAGTAAGGGACACAGATGACACAGAAACGCATATTCTCAGGTGAACAGAGCCGTTCTGAAGCTGCTATATGGGCACAGCACCACTGCGTGTCATTCAGGTGAGAGCTGGCACTGAGAGATCAGTGGTTGCCGAAGCGGAGGAAAAGCAAGGAGAGGTGAAACGCAAGGTCTTTAGGGCAGTGCGACTGTTTCACGTGAAACTGTCCTGCATGACAACGCCAGGCAAATGTCATTACACAGGTGCCCAGACCCACAGGGTGAGCAACACCGAGCGTGAGCCCCACAGGCCCCAATGAGTCCCTGCTGCTCATCAGTTCCAACTGCACTGCTCGGTGAGCCCGTGGGCGGGGGCGAGGGGCGTATGGGTGTGGCTCGGGGAATATTGGCAGCTCCTGCTCAGTTTGGTTGCAAACCTAAAACTGTTCTAAAAACGAAGAGCGTTCACAGAAGAAGATATGGGGTGGAGGTGTAGCTCAGGGGCAGAGCACTGGCCTGACGTGAGCAAGGCCTTGGGCTTCACCCACAGCATTAGGAATAGGAAGAAAGGGAGGAGTTAAGGGGAGGCGGGGAGGGGAGGGGAGGGGGGAGGAAGATGGACAAGGCCAAGGGCAAAAGGACATTCATTTGCTGAGTCTTATTCTCATTCACATATGGCAAAAGTGGACTTCACTTTCAGGCCTGCTCAAAGTCCAAACCTCTCTTCCTGCACTTATTTACATTTTTTAAATATCTGGAGGACACACACATCTTCGCCCGTCACCCCTTGGATGTCTGTGTCCCCCGGACACATGGACAACTTCATCCCTAATGGTGGGAGATGCACTCTTGCACGCTGTATGTTCTACCCCACCGGTGGTGCTAAAGCAACTGCAAACGCCGCGTGTGTGCCGTCGGGGGCTGCGTGCACGCACAGATGCGCACCCTCATGGCCGCTGCGTTTGGCCGTTTCCAGGGCCATCGAGGGAGAGTGAAGTCTGTGCGACAGCACCTCTAATACTTAGGGTTTTTTAAAAATGTGCCCTCGCGGTTCCCTAGGATCCATGCGCTGTGGCTTTGAAGTCAGGAGAGCTAGGGGCCAAGCCGCGACCTTGAACTCTTTCCAAGGTCACCAGGGCCCCCCACTCCTCCATGGAGTCCGCTGGGTCTGTTTCTAAGACAGGAACTGGTCTGTTTTCCCGCCTACCTCAAAGGGTGGATGCGAACAGTGAACAAGGCCGGGCACAACGGGAGCCCAGAAACGAACCAGAACTTCGGTTAAATGGGCAGCTGCTCCATGTGACACGTAGATCACGAGGAATCAGGTGCAGGAAGAAAATAAGGAGTCGATTGATATCCTATTTCTAAGCCAACAACAGCGTTGTATTTGAAAACAGAAATGACAACATAGAAAGTGCATAGAAATTCACTGTCATGGGAATTGGTCGGGAAAGCTGTTTTACAAGTTCCTAAAAATCCTACCCACCCCACATTTTTCTTTTCTTTTTCTTTCTAACTTCGCACCAGTTCCCATCGCTACATGCCTGTGCTCTGCTGTGATCAGATGATGAAAAGAATCTGGCAGGGAAAGCTTGAGTTCTGATCACAGCTCACATGGGGGATTAATAAACAAACATTCGTAATGTTTCCTGAAGAGAAGAATTCTGGTTTTTTATTAGTATTAGCAGCAGATCCATATGGGTACTTGGCCCCAGCGCAGTACCACATATTTAATATTGATTATTATATGAGCATCATTACACAAACAAAATAAAAACATTGCTTACAAAAATGCTCACTCTTTCCTCACTGTAATCTAAATGGATGTTGCAGAGTGGTCATTTTTCAAACCTATTAGTGGCTCGGTTATTTTCTAACACTTTCAGCTTTTCTGAAAATGCACACTTAGGTGAAAATATCTCAGCATGAAGGGCTTGGCCAGTGGAAACACGTCAGATTGTCAGGTGTGATCACTAAGAAACACAATTAAGCCACTCCCACGAGGGCTCATGCGAGCCACAGTGTAAATGCCTTCATCTGTATTCAAAAATCTAAGCACAATTCTGGGGAAAGGGATTGAGAACGGCCCTGGTCACGTGTGTGTGCAAGAGCTCGGGCGCCGACTGCGAGGTCCTCCCTCCTGTACCCATCAGTGACCGCAAACACTGCCCCCGTGCGCTTGGCTGCCTGGGGTGTGGCCGGGACCCACTTGCCACCCCCAGAGCAACAGTGCACCCACTGGACTGTGCGTAGGGAGGAGGGCAAAGGGAGAGGCACGAAGACTGCACCCCAACTGTGATACAAAGGCACCTCCCTGGCCCAAAGCAGCTGCCCAGCTGCAGAGAGCACACCCTGAGGGGCAGGCCTGCCACCCCAGCAGGGAGCAGCGGGCGCCCGAGGCCAAGCCTCCTTGGTGAGCCTGTCCCAAGACCAAACTTCATGGGCTGGGGTCCAGCTCAGCAGTGCAGCCCTCCCCTGGCACTGGTTTCGTCCTTGATTCTGAAAAAACCCAAACCAAACCAAGCCAAAGCAAGACAAAACCCACTGAAATGAACACGTGAGTCCACGCGGGGACCCGCTCAGGGCGCGGGGCAGATCCACGCTGGGTGTCCACAAGAGGACGCCACCACCAGTGTCCAGAGAAGCTCGCAGTGGGCACCGGATGTGCCTCCTCTCACACAGCTGCTGGCCGGCTGCCCAGAAGCCCGGAAGTCGCCCTGCTGTGCAGAGTGACAGGCACATGCGAAGGCGCCAGCTGTGTCCTCGGTCACTTTGCAGAGCTGAATCATCCGCGTTCCCGCTGTCCCTACCCGAGTGTGTGCACACGTGCACTTGTGTGCATGTGACCGCGTGTACTCCGTATGCACCACTCCTTCCCTCTCCACTTGGCCCCCACTGAGGCGGGAACCTTTGCTGTCCCATCTGAGATCCACGCAGGACAGAGGGCCGGGCGGCAGAGGAGCAGGACACAAGGACACCAGGACACAAGGACTCCCAGGACCCTCTACTCCTGCCCGCTGTGCACTACCTCCGCCTCATACCTGTGACCAGAGTTTGTCCCCATCACCAAGCATCACACCCATGTGTGCACGTGCGTGTGTGTGTGTGTGTGTGTGTGTGTGAGTGATACTTGCACATTGTTAAAGCTCCCAGTGGTGTTCAGTGTATGACACCCCCCCCCATGGATAGCAGGAATTCATCAGCATCTGATAATTCTGAATGACGTTAATACAGACAGGGACAGGGATAGTGCCTCCTCCTGACCTGGCATTCAGCAAGCAGCTCGAAATAGGTGTTTGTTGATGGACTATGTGATCCAATGAGTTGGTATACACTGTCTCCTACTACTCACTTTCACAACATGTGGACAGATTGAGCTATTTCAGAAGAACTTCTTACATGCAAATTGAAAGTTATCAAATTCAGTGTCACAGCAATCACAGCATTCTGGAGTTCATCTTCACTTCTTTTTAAATATAGTACATATAGCAAATTCCCCAAAAATATTTTGCCAGATTTCCACAGCCTCAATTTTAAAACCCAGGCACACTATAAGAAATATATAATCCATATGTCAGTGACTCACTTTTACCCAGTTCATCAAAATGCTGTGTTTGTATTAAATGTCAAAATGCCTTTTATGTCTTTATTTATGAGCCCTTTAAAGTTGTTATTTTTAAATGATGTTAGGACATGTTTTGCCAAATTTAAAATCTACAAAGGCACTTGTAATTCTGTTCCAAACATGAGCTCTTGGGATAGCTAATTTTGTTTACTCCTGGGGAAATTCCGGTTCTCAGAGGTAAGACTTTTGAGGTTGATAAATACTCCAACCCCCCACTTATTCTTTACTCCCAATGCACTTACGGAAATAACCCTGATGGCTCCCCAGAGAGTTTGGAAAACCAGAGTAGTGACTCTTGTCTCTCTCAAAGGGGAACCTTGGCATCTCCCTCCCTCCTGTCTCTGCACTGCTGGTGGAGGAAATGAAGCTTTGATTTGTCACCCACCTGCAAGGGTGGAAAACAAGGTATAGAGTTTCCTCTCCATGACTGCAGAACTGTGAGTTTCGCTCACAGATACGCTATAGACTCGGCTGTTTCCTGACAAATGTCATCAAATCTCCTTCCTCTCGTCTCTCTCCCTAGCCTGTATTTTTGTCTAACTTTCCCACTGTGAGATTTTTAAAAAAAAAAAAGATGACAACAATCTAATGCAATGTCCATGATCAACAGATTACACATTGGATGAAACATTTATAATAAAAAAGGCTGCTAACTAAAAACAAATAACCTGTCAATGTACACTGTTACATAATTTTTAAAGCCCTATGTGTGAAGTCAGAAAAGTCTGATAGCCAGTGAGATCTGTGACTGTGGACACATCAATCACGTGCTGGACTTAATTCATCTATAAAGAGAGGCTCATGACAATCACACTACCTCCATTTCAAGTTCAGTGACTGCACCAATGAACAATATAACATTTTCTCAATTATAAATGGCATTAGTGATAATACTGAAATATGGGGAGTGAGCAGTTATATATTTTGATCCTTGTTTCAAATGTAAACAGGTGTGAATTCACTGTCCTTTCTACTGTTGATTTCATAGAAAAATAATTCATGTTTTTCCTCAAAAACAACTGTAGAAACCAGTGCTGCCCACTTTGAAGGGCACCAAAGCGGCCAGCCGCACAGGCCTTTGCTCTAGTTTCCCCTCTTTCGCTGGACCACGGGTCTGCCAACTGCAAGCCACCCACGGAGTAGAGGGCGCCAGTTTGTCCCTTTTGTAGAGAAAACTCACACGACAGCACCGAGACCCTTGTATCCAGTTTGGCAAGAGGCCGACCGTCCTAGGTGTGGCCCACTGCGTCTGAGCTGAGCAGCACGGGCAAGGGGCCCACTCACAGCCAGGACGCCCACCCTGAGCTGTCCAGGTCCGACATCTTAACCCTCATGGCCCAAAGCCGCTGTCCGGCTGGCCAAGCTTCCGGTCAACAGAGCACCTGTCCAGTGCCTCAGTAACATGGAAATCATTCTTCTAATTCTTCTCCTGCAGAATCCGAGGAAGAAATAAACCCGTCGTCATCGTGGCTGGGTGGCTTCTCTAGAAATCAGACAGTGACAACCTGCTCACCACGCTGAATTAGTCCCACAGAGGCAAGGGTCCTGTTTCTGCACCACCACCGAGCTGACCCAGGTGTTCATTTGAGCTTTAAGCAGAGCTGAGATTCTGTGCGGGTCCATCCTACCTGTCGGTGGATGGCGGGATAACGAGATACTTACCTCCTCTTCTCTCAGAGTGCCAGCCTCCCAAGCACTTCTTCCACAAGAAGCGAAGACAGCACCCACATTACATTTCAGTCTAATAAATGCAAGGCCGAACAGCCCTGGCATCTCGTTCTGTTATTCAGGAAGCACCGACAGACGCCGCATAAACAAGCAGAACTGTGGTTTACGAGATCTCTAGGAACAGGCGAGGCAGGAACTTCCAGGGAAGCAAGCTGGAGCTGTCTGCCACCCCTTCTGGAAGCAGTGCCTCCCTCATGGAAAACGCCAGGCCGGGAGCAGGAAAGGGCAGTGCTGTGCTTGTGCCACTGAACCACTGTTCACGTAGCACATTGGAATGCTGAGTTTGGATGGAAAGTCTTCCTTCAAAAAGGCCTGGCTAGAGCTCGCTAGCATTGGTCAGGGTAGGCTGACGCAGGCCACAAAGGTCCAGGAGATTGGAAGAATACAGAGCCCTGCTTGTGTGCACACTCGTGCTGTGTGCACTGTCTGTAGGCACACTCGTGTATCTGCAGGCACGCGGCCTTTCGTATTTGCTGCAGGAATTATGGCGCTTAGGAAGATTTAGCGACGCCTCTTTACCCTGAAAATTCACCTGGGAACAAAGAGGACAGAAGGTCCTTGGGGTCGTTTATAGGATGTGAAAAGGAATCCCCAAAGGGCAATCTGAGGACGGTCCCCGGAAGACTGCCTGCAAACATAGCTCTGCACTGATCACACCGCCGCCGCCTCCCGGCTGCAGGGTTTTAGTCCCATCTCTGTCCCCGAGGGTGCACCTGACCTTGGAGGGGCTCGCAGAGGGCACTCAGGTGAGCAGCTCACTCCCTGCAGTGGACCACATCTCAGGGCCTAGAGGTGTCCACGCCCGGACCACAGCAGTGGGGATCGGACACAGTGTGGCCGCAGACCCCGACTCTTGAGCCTAGAGCCACCCTCCTGCCCATGCAGCCAGGAGCGGGCTTAGACTTCTCCAGTTGCCCGCCTGCTTTGGAAGCCAGGCCTAAAGACACAAGCAGGGTCCTGAGGTCCAGCTATTACAGGACTGTGAATCCAGACATTCACTTCCAAAAGGAAATGGAACAGTGTGTGGAGTTCAAAGCCCATCATGCCAGCACTCTAGGAGGCTGTGGCAGGAGGACTGCAAGTTCATACCCAGCCTGGACAACTTCAGTGAGATTTTGTCTCAAAAACAGAAACAAGGGGTAGGGGTGTCTCTTAGAGCCTAGTTCCTGCGTGTCACTAAAAAGTTTTCTTTTTTTTTTTGAAAAGGAAAGTTGGCAAGATTGTCTCCATTGGATAGTGAGAAAACCACTTGGAGACCCCAGACAGGACCCTTCCTAAGGATGAGGGCAGGAAGGTGTGCTCTCTGCCACTGTCACACGGTGACCGCGCGGGTTCTGAGCTCTGCACCTCCTCGCACAACGAGAAGACAGCAGTGACGGCGGCTTCCCCAGGGGCCCGCACCGTGGCAGGAATCGTCTCCCCCGCCCATGCCCGCACCACACTGGCCAACCTCCTATTTGCAAATGCCCTGCGCTGTTGTCTCAGCTCCTAATGGTGGGACAGAAACGTCAGGAGCGCGGGCATCTGTACCGATTTTATTCCCTGCTGCATCTGGGAAGCAGACCTGATTGCCGCACAGTACAGAACTCGGGGAGGTGTGGCCAGGTGCTAAGAGCCGCGCTATCTGGAAGGCCACACCAGCACGTAGGGCCTTCGTAAATGGCCATGTGACTGGCACTGGACCACACACTGTGCCGAGGCCACTGCTGTGCTCCTGGTGTCCCCAACCCCTCTCTGGGACTGAGCACCATGGTTCTGCCATCTGTACACAGACAGGAAAGGGCCTGAGCAAAGCCCTCTCTGTCACTTGCTTTGCCATCAGCCACGAAGAATCCACAGGATTATTTGAAACATTTGATAAAATAAAAAATAACCAGAGAAACTTCAGCTGGCCTTGCTAGATGATTTTTCTGACTTCTAGAGCATCCTGCAGCTGGCACTCACACACCTGGCCAAGGGGGCCCGTGGCTGCTGCTTCTCTTTCCTCTGATTCCGAGCACAAGAAGAGGAAGAGGAGAAAACCAGGCTGAGCCTCCGTCTGCTGGGGAAGGTGAGGCCCGGAGCGCCTGCTCCCATGGAAGGAGGAGGGAGGAGCCTCCTGCTCATTCCTGCCTGGGTAGAATCACTGCAGCAGGAAGGTTAGATCATTACACAACTCACTGACACTTCCTCCATTTCCGGTCCTTAGCCTACAGCTACAGGACTGCGGCTCTGGTCCGAACCCACAGAGAGATGAGTGCGGAATGGCAAAGGCTCGGGTTGGCTTTGCAGAGGAAGCCGGACTGGAGGTGCCCTGGTGCCTTTCTAACAACCCGGTGCTTCGTTGCAGGGAGAGCCACACTGCCCAGGGACACACAGGCATTCGCCACCCCATCTTCCCCGAGCCCCGCCTGCCCCGCACGCCTGCACATTGCATTTCCGGCATCACTGTTTATTAAAGATAACGAATGCCCTAAGTCTTTATTTACTTCTGTTTATTGCTGTTTTAGCAAGAGTCACTAGAGAGCATCTACGTTTCTTGTCCACTCAGGTTCTTTAATCACTGTTAGGTAAAATCATCTGTGACAACTAATCCAAAAAGCAGATTATATTTATTTTGGCTACAGTGGCTTGCAATTCGTTAAAATCAACAAAGCCTTTTCATTAGCCCCCTGCTGATGCTCTAAAAACAGACATTTCAAGGGTCTCCAAGCACCGAGCCACACATAGGCAGCCAAGCTAATTCTGACAGATTCTCAGTGCCATTCTTAACACAAAATCTTATTAAACTAACAAACGAGAAGCAGAACCCCTCTGCTTCCATACAAAGGCTTAATTAATGTGCCGAAACTCCAGAATCAGAATCCCAGCCGCAGACCTTCCCGAATGTGGAAACAAAACAAACACAGAAACTGTCATTAGTTAAGCAAGATTTACCCAAAATTGGGACTTTTTGTATTGTTTTCTTTTTCTAAATGATGCGAGGAAAGGATTAGAAGTCAGAACCGCCGTGCCTATGATGAAGTGTTCCGCATGAGCATCCTGGCCCTCCTAAGCTGGGTGGGGATTCAGTGGATCGCAGGTAGATCCTGCAAAAAGACCACGCAGAGGATCGAGATCCGATACGGGGTCTCCGGAGAGAACAGCGCCTCTCCAGGTACTGCACCCTCACTCATGCACCCACACGGCTGCCAGTTTCCAGGCCCGGGCCCTTCCTGGCTGCCATCTGGCTGTCTTCATGGAGGGAGGACCGACCGCTTTAACGGGGACCTGGATGTGAGGGCTCCGAGTCGGAACCGGCTGGCGCAGGAAGGATGCGCACAGTGGCGTCAGCCACCTCCGCGCCACCAGACGGTGGCCATAATTAATGAATGTACCAAAAGGTCCACTCAAAGAGCAGAGAAGGCAGACAATGATTTATGTTTACCTGAGGGGGAGATTATTTAGCTTTGCAAGAGCTTTCAAAATGAGGTAGATATGGCGTGGTCCTTCTCCAAACCTGCAGGGCAATTCAGAGGGAGCGAGCAGATCCAGAAGTGAAGGGCCAGGGAGACAGACCGGAAGTTGTGCTCTCTGCCCCTTTGCTTTCTGCGACTCCGTTGGAAAGCTGCTGTGGTCTGCGTATTTCCGTGGCTGCTACGCACTGGAATTATGTTTGTCCCCCACCCCCACAAGCCCGATGGTTGTCAAGGAGGATTAGCGGATGACACTTCACTCAAGTCTCTATCCTAACATGCGGCCATGCAAGGGTGGAGGGGAAGCCAGAAGCAGCCCTCAGGAGCAGGGGCCCACTCGGTTGTAAATCCCTGCGTGCCCAGGGCATCGGGCTGCCCAGCAGAGGAGAGGTCCAGCCTTTGTCCAGCAGCCCCTCGGGCCAGGACTTGGACTTCTCCCGTTTTATTTCATGAGGAAAAGAGCTGTCGGCCAGAGCAGGCAGGGAATCCAGCCTCAAAGGAAAATCCACATCCAAACCAAAGCGTCTCTGCAATCGGAGTTTGGTCCACTGGGAGAAGTGAGCCACATCTGATACACAAGCTATCGCTTTGACTCTCCATAACTAAAACTATTGTTGCCATGGCGATCCAAAAAGCGCTGCACACGGACGCAGGGCTGACGTGACTTTTGTCACTGTTCACAGTTTGCAGCGCCCACTTGGGCTTTATGGAGAGCAGGGTGGAGACTCCACATCAGCACACAGGGAAGCCAGCCTGGGTGGAGAGGAGAGGAGACCTCAAACTCCGTCTGTGCCCAGGACACCGAGTGCAGTGGCTCCGTGGTGCCCAGCCCACGGCGTGCAGTAGTTGACAGAGTTTACCATCTTCGCAGTGTGGGTTAGCATCCAGCCCATCCCCACCCTCCAGCTCCTGAATCTCCTCAATCACAGGTCTCTGTGTGTAGGACCACACCCACCCTGCGCGGAAGTCCGGCTCCATTCACCGGGGCTTGGGGTGACGTCATCATAAAGTCAACTTTCACCTTCTCGGTTTGATTCCTCTTACGCGGAGGGGAACGCCCCCTGTAGGTGTCCTTGGGGGTGTGCAGGGGTTGGTGAAGGTTTTTCCTCTGTTTTCAAAACAGGCTCCCTCTTTTCCTGGTTTATTCCAACTGAGCCTACTGTTCTGTGTTCAAAATCCCTTGGGGGAAGTCACCTTAGCCCACAGGAAAGGAAGAGGCCACACAGGCTGTCCCTTAGCCCGCTTCCTGCCATCCAGGCCGGCTTGGTGAGCACAAAGCCAGAAAGAAGGGAGCGGAGACCTCCCCTCCTGGAAGCTCTGTGGCGCACTGGAGAACTGCCAGGCAGCCGGCAGCTCGGGGTTCCCCGCTGAGGCCCCCTGAGTTAGAGCCAAGTCTGACGTGGAAGAACCCGAGGGGTCGGAGGATTTGCTCTCCGGTCTGAGTCCCTCCATGCACACGTGGGCTTCCCACACCGCGAAGCCCACTCTCAACGGGCTTGGAAATGCTTGTTTGGCAAAGAGAGGAAAGCGTGCTCACTTCTTAATTTCGTCTAGTTTCCACAGACAATAAGAGGAGGAAAAGTATTTAAACCTCAGGCAAAGGCACTGGTTGCTGCTCTTTTGGTCAGAAAGGGAATCGCACTTATGGCAGCAATGTAGAGATCTGGAAACAATGTGACGTTTTGCTCAGAGATGAGCACAGTGGCCCGAGGTGGTGGAGGAAGCATGCACTCCTTCCCCTGTGGGCTGAAGGTGGCAGCAGAGGTGACAAACAGCAGAGCAGGGAGTGACCTGGACAGGTGAGTGGCTGAGTGCACACAGATGGTGGATGACAGATACGTCTGAGACCTCCCCACTGATTTGGCTCAGTGGTTCCAACGTCTGCCTTCACAAGAGCAAGGTCCCGAGTTCGACCCCTGGTACCGTCCTCCCATAAAAAAAAAGAGAGTCTTGAAGGTACAGCCTGGTACCTGATGCTGGTTCATAATTCCCCCTTCCTGTGGTCTTCACTGATGGGGATTCTCAGAGTTTCTTGGGAGGCTGAGATGGGAGGGCTGCAAGTTTAAGTCAACCTGGAAAACTCAGCAAGACCCAATCTCAAAAATAAGAAAGGGCTGGGAGTTACTGCAGCTCCAGGTGAGGGCTCAATTCCTAGTGACACACACACACACACACACACACACACACACACACACACAAGGATAGCTAGGACAGCCACAGTTTCTGCATGTCTTAAACTCTGTCTCCCTAGAATACACCTTGTTGGAGATTAGTGTCTAGTGAGAAATTCCCAAATAAGCTTGCACTAAAAGCCTCGATGCTTAGAAATGGCACCTGCTTCTTTTTAATTCCAAAAGCAATCTAAGCTATAACCCAACAGTTCTGCTCTCTGATAAGTAAAATCTATGCTGTTCCTGAAATTTTATAGACACTCCTGTCTTCCCAAGTACATGAATAGTGTATATACACTCTTCAAAGGCTCCATTTGTCTCCTTTGTAGCAAAATGGCAGGTGCCAATGGGAGCGGTGCCCGGAGCAATGTTCTCTCCCGCTTAGAAGCCACCTGCTAATCACCTGCAAGTCATCTCAGACTACAAGGCAGGAGGCCAGAGGTGCCCTGCATAGCCCTGGAGGGCCAGGGTTCAGCAGAAACAAAGGGAGGGAGGCTTTGGTGGCTGGAGGGAGCTCTGCTAACTGACCGGCGAGGAGGTCCCTGAGGATGGCTTCAAGGGGCTGAAGAGTAGCAGTTAAAGATCAGAGGCAACTTGAAATGGGCCAGCGTGCTGTGCCTGTGAAGTGGAAAGAAAAAGAATAATCCTTCCGAAAAGGTAACAATCTCAGGACCCACAGTATCTCGGGAAGCAGCCCATGGGCTGCGAGGCCGAGCTGACAACAAGTTGGTCTGTAGACCAACTATGGCACTGTGACAGTCCGCAGCAGGACTACACTGGATCCGGCAGGTACTCTGTGATGGGCCACAGGACCAGGAAAGATGACGGGATGCTGCACGATCCAGATACTCCTGCCTCCGCCAACCCGGGAGAACACAGCAGATAGTTTAAAGGGCATTAAAGGCTCTGAAACTGTATCTAAGAGGCACTAAGGGAAAAGAGTTTAATCCAGTTACAATTTTCTACAGAGAAAGAGTTCAGCTCGTGAGGGGTTTTCATGGGCTGAGTCTCAAGCATTCTTCTGAGCTGCAGAAAAGTCAAGGGAAGGAAAGAAACGAAAGTAGCGCAACTATGAAGAAATGAGTGTTGGACTGGGACTTGGCTCAGTGGTTCCAATGTCTGCCTCACAAGAGCAAGGTCCCGAGTCTGACCCCTGGTACCATCCTCCCATAAAACAAAAGCGAGTCTTGAAGGTACAGCCTGGTACCTGATGCTGGTTCATAATCCCCCTTCCTGTGGTCTTCACTGATGGGGATTCTCAGAGTTTCTTACTGCAGGAAATTTGGAGAGCAGCTATGAATTAAGACTGGCTGGGCGTGCCCTGACGCTTGCCCTGCCCTGGAACACTTCCTACACTGCAGATAACCTTCCCTGTCTCCTCCGCTTCTCCTCTGCTGTCTCCCCCAGGGTCTCTCCTCAGATGTTTCTTTTTTCACTCATCTCTCTTCTGCATTGCAGCAACAAAGAAGGGAAAAGGACTGAAGGTCTCCATCCCCACTTGGAAGAGGTGGCCTCCAGGGCATCGCCTCTGTCAGGTCAAGCCAGCTGCGGCCCAGCCCCCCAGTCTTCCAGTCCCCATCTTCCCACACATTCACGGGAACCTGCTTCTTTCTCCCCAACTGGAACTCACGACCCACGTGCCACGCCTTGGGCTACTGGATGACACGGGGTCAGGGACTGCAGCATTAGAAACAGTGGTCTCCTGAGTGAAAACCCAAACCCAGTACATGAATGGGCAACACCAGCTGTGAGCATGCGCAGTGGGGCATTACCCTGCCTTTACAGGAAGTAGGGCTCTGAGGTGTGCTACGTGGGTAACCCCTGCAGACACTGCGCTAGCGGGATAAACCAGATGCAAGAGGGCGAGCGGTGTCTGATTTCTCCTACGTGAGGCAGGCAGAGCAGCCGGCCCAGAGGCACAGAAGGTAGCAAGGTAGGAGACGTTTGAGGACTTACTGTAGGGCATGTAGACGTTCAGTCTGAGATGATAGAAAGGTCTACAGGTGGATGGTGCCGAGGTCTACAAGGTGGTGTGAATGCACTTAATGCTGCCCAGCTGCTCATGGGACAGGACGTGGTTAAAGCAGTGCAGTTTCTTACTGCAATAAAATGTAGTGGGGGAAGACAGCTCCGCCCCAGACCCACATCTGCTCTTGAATCACTCCTGAATCAGCCTGACAGCTTCACAGGGCATGGCAGGCTGGCAGGCTCCAACCTCAGGTGGAGGTGGAAGCTGTCACTTACATCCCTTCTTCTCCTATAAATACTTATTGGTCACTTGCTCCTCTGAGGCACAACCCTAGAACACGGACTCAGAAGAACACACAATCTGAAGGGAAAGGGACCATGGAGACATAACAGAGCATCACCACCAACGTAAGACCTGGATACCCGCGGTGGAGACCTGTGTGCAGCCAGGGATTGGAGCAAATGTTTAGGCTGAGATCTGGAATTTGCCCAGCTGTGATTTAATCAAAACCCAAGGGGTGTGCAGGACATTACAGATGGAGGGGAAGGAGGTGGGGCCTTGGGAATCACGCATAGGTGGCTGGGCTCAGGGTTCAAGGGCAGAGAAGCACATGGCCAACCTGGAAGGCAGGAAGAGGACTGACGGTGGAGTCCAGGGAGACGACGCTGAGTCAAAGCCACAGGAGAACAGTGGACCCGTCTCCCACTTCCACGCCTCCTTCGGATGCTATGCAAGTGTGAAATGCTGTCTGGGGTCCCTTCCCAGGCACCAAGCCTGGCCCGTAACTCTGCCTCCTGCCAGTGTCCTCACGGAGCCTGCGGCTGACCCCTGCCCTCCTGTCACTCACCTGCACACCACAGACCGCTGCTGCAGAGCCCAGGACTCAGCCCCCCAGAGTCACCCTGCCTCATCCTCTCTGACTCAGTCCTCGGGGAAGAACTTTTCTGGGCTCCCCACTCCCCGTCCACACCCATCCTGCTCTCCTCTGCCCCTGTCCTTCTGCCTCACCCAGTCTCAGGTCTCTGCTGCGTCCACGTTGCTGGGCTCATCACCAGTTCATTCCATCTAATTCGAGTTGGCCCTGCAGCTCGAACACCAGGTGGTCCACATTCTCAGCCCGGACCCAGCCAGGGCTCGCCGGGAATTCCTGTGACCTCCCGCCCACCCTCTGCCTGACATCCAGACTCCTTCCTCTGGACCGTCTTCTCCAGCCTTGGCTTGGCTGTCCACAGCTGTTTCTAGAAGGAGCTCCTTCTCCCAGTCCTTACAGGGGATGCTGTCCAAGGTCTGGGAACTGCCAGGAATTGCGAGACACAGTCCCTGTCCTTCCGGAAATGTCAAACTGGTTAACAGCATGTAGGGACACATCACTGTAGTACTTTGTAGTTTGTTGCAAGTCTTAAATGGTACCAACACACGTCAACATGCAGCTTTACCTAGCCCAGGAGGTCAGGAAGGGGCACAGGAAGGAGATTTAAGCAGAGCTTTGAAGGTGAGGAGGTGGACTCCGAGGAGACAGAGGCGCAGGGCGGAGGCGTTTAGCAGGAGGGAACTGCTGGTGGCAGCAGGAGCTGCGATGGCTTTGGAAAGTGAGGGGGAGAAAGTGGGCGTGAGATGGGACCCTGCTGTGGGGAGTTGCCCTGGACAATCGGGACAGACAGTGGGGACCCACATGATATTTCAGGGCAAAACTGACATACAAAGTGATGTTAATCCAGGGTAGAGGGAGGCCGGAGGCCAAATGCAGTCCAGAAGCACCTGTCACCACGGTCCCAAAGCATCTGAAGGAGGTCAGTGGATGTTTGGACATCGTTATAATTTCAGTTGTTCATATTTATGGGACATAGCGTGATAACTTCATCTATGCATCAGAAAGCATAGTGATCAGACAGTGGTAGCATTTCTGTGTCCTTAGGCATTTAAAAAATGTTTGATAATGCATATTTGTAAGTACCTATAGGATATAGAGTGATATTTCAATACCTGTATACGATGTGTAATGGTCAGATCAGGATAATTAGCATTTCCATCTCCTTATCATACCTTTATGTTTGGAGTGATCAAGCTTCCGTCTTCTGGGAAAAATGAAATTAAAGATGCCATGCACGCTCACCCTAATCCTCAACTAAGAATCCTTGTTCCCTTTGCCTCATCCCTAACAATTTTGGGGAGATGTGCTTCTTGTTCTCACTACCTTATTATTTAGCTTTATTGATTCCATTGTCAGAATTTTCTTTCGCTTCATCTTAAAAATCCTTTTTATGGCTGTAGAAATAATACTGATTTATTCTAGAAAATTTGAAAGATTCAAGAAAATAGTTCTCCCTTCATATTACCTTTCCTTGACAGAGATTCCTATGTTTACTGCCACCTTTCTGAATAGTCTGTGAAGTCAAGATCAAGATCATATTGAAAGGATACATAAAAGATTTAGACTAAAATAAATACTATTTTTCTTTCTTTCAAGGAGAGGCCAGTCTAATCAAGACAAGAAAATGAGAGGCCACAAGAAAAGCAAACTGAAGACATCTGACTGCAGCTCTGGGATGAAAGGTAACAGGAAGCAAAATTAGAAGGTAAAAATAAAATAGGGAGACTTTTTGTAACACATTTTTAAAAAGAGGGTTAATACTCTCATGTAACTTGCTTCAACAACCAAGGCAAATGACAGGTATATTTCAGCAGAGAAAACTGGCAGGACAACAAAGCATGTAAATTCAGTGAGGATGGTCCAGGAAAACTGCAGAACATCCTGGGCTGCATTAATAATCTTTAAGATATAAATTGAGATAACTTTAAGGTACTATTTCCCAATAATAAGTTAACAACAGCAACAACAACAAAAAAAAAAAACTCTAAGGGAATCCTTGTTATCGAGGAATTGTTAGTGAGTGTGTAAATAGGTCTAATTTCTTAAGATCAGTTGATAGTTTCTGATACAACTAAAAATGTAAATATGCTTTGACTCAGAAGTCTTACTCTAGATGTGTCCTACAGAGACACGGTCATGAGAATAAAAATATTTACCTAGTACTACTGAGATCATTAATCAACCAGTCACCCAACCATTTATCAATCAAAGTGATAAGCGGGGTATCATTGCCAGGAAAGAAATGGTGAAATGCTCTACACATCCCTTTAAGAAAATGCTAAGTAGCTTTTCATCTAAAAAGATGCATATGTTTAACAGCTAAACTGAGGATCTAGATATGCTGTGGTTGCACTGCTTTGGGCTGAAAACCAACCTAGCTAGTTACGCAGGTAGTCTCTGTGAACACTGGAGTTTATGAAAATGAACACCAATGGATTGTGAATCATGTCTCCCTCCAGGTGGCTACGATGGCAGAGACCGAAAAGGGTGCTTCTAACCAGTTCCTCTGCCTTTCCCCTGCTTTCAGAACATTTATTTAAACCTTACCTTAGTCTTCAGCACTGATCATGCCTCATACTAGGTGCCCAGGAAAAGCTGGGGAAAGGGAAGTGCTTTGGAAACCATCAGGAACACTTAGCAGTCTACCAGTTTCTTTCACTCACACACAAAGGACGCCACAGGTCACTTTTGGCTGGTTAAGTGGGACGTTTCCTGGCTGGTGATTAACAGCACCCACTTCTGCTTGCAGAGTGGTTTGGTTTGGACAACCACAGCTCCTCTGCTTGGCCAAAGCTCTAAGCTAAGAACTCCAACTTCACCATCTTTGAAGGAGGATCAGAGCGACTCCCTCATAGGCCTGCCCCCAGCATTAAATGGTTCATTTTATGTGAAGGACTTCAAAGTATGGGGCACATACAAATACTCTAGAAGTGGTGGCTATTACTCTGCTTTCCTAATTTTCTATACTAAGCACACAGTCATGTGCACTAAAGACATTCTGCCACCAACGGGCAGCGGATAAAGTGGTGGTTCATCAGCTTAAATGGTGCTGAAAATTCCTACAGCCAGCACCAGAGCCAGGACAGTCTGAGTACAATGGCTACTTACATATTTGGTGATCTGGAGGTAAACCAACTGCACCGAGAGCCGTATGAAAGGATAGTACGTCCGATTGCGCACAACTCGTATAACTGATAATAACAATAAAGGGCTATTTCACTGGCTCATGTATCCATTATACTTTTATCATTATTTTACAGTGCACTGCTTGCTATTAAGAGAAAGGCTGGGGCCAGATCCGGGTGTGGTGGTGCTCACGTGGAATCCCAGTACCTGGGACCAGAGGCAGGAGTGCGGCTGGCTGCAGGTTCAAAGCCAGCCTGAGCTACACAGTGAGACTCTGTCTCAAAGAAACCAAACAAATGAACACAATTTTAAATGTCAAGCCGTCCGCTATGAAACGCTAGGCCATGGGTGCCGTCTCTCCTGGCTGCCTGGACCTACGCCCGGGAACTGACTCACAGCTTGTGGGGTAACGGCGGAGCGGGCTGTGGCGCTTCGCCCACACACGGTGAGGTCCCTCCCCACAGCCTCGTCTCCCCACTGAGCGGCACAAGCAGTGACCACTGCAGCTGATGACTGCAAAATCATCCCTGCAACCACTGCATAAAAAGTATTTAAACAAAGCCAAGGCTCTCTGTGATTTCTCACTCATCTCTAAACCACTTTCCTACCTCATCATCTAGATGAAACCATTTCTCCAAGGTCATGCTGGATTCCGGTATTTTTCCATTTTGATTTTCCAGTTCTTTCTCCACCTCCATGTTTGCCTCCCTCATGTTTGCCTGATAAATTTTGATAATCAGCTCGCAACTGGAAAGAGTCCCAACGTTTGGCATTTGCCAGTTCCGTGGCTGAACTACTCCCTCTGTGGCCAGTGTGAGCCCCCAGCCGGAAGCCTGGTGTGTGGTGCCGGAGGGAAAGGAGTCGGTCACCGTCCCACCATCTGGAGGCAAGGGCACCAGCGACAGCAGGTGTGGCCAATACTAACCAAAAAGTCCCGTGTTAAGTATTGATCCCATTCGTTTTTACTGTAACAGATATAGTGTGTGTTTATGCCATTTGATTTTCATAATAATAATAAGCACAGCTCATATGATTCCTGCTTTCTTGGCAGGTGCAGGCTCTGGGATGCCAGTGACTCCTGCCCTTCAAGTTCTCCATTCTTATTCCTCCTCCCAGGGCCCCTGGGCCTCCGGCTGGGTGCCCCTTCTTTCCCCAGCCTCCAGGCCTTCTTGCAGCCGACAGTACCCCACGCCCCCTTCCCTCCGCCATTCTGCTGTGTGTTTGGAGAGCACACACACTGCACATCTCTCTGTATATTTTAGTATCCCTGACCCAGGTTATTTCGTGTGCCATCCTCTCTCAACTCCACATTAGATTATATTTGCTTTCACCAGTGAGAATCAACTGAGGAAAAGGGGGGCATGGTGCCTACTCCAGACACACTTGATACCTCCAATGTCCACATGACTTTAACTGGAGAACAGCTATTTCATACAGTACAAATTTCAGCACAGCGAATGTCTGCCATGTAGTAAGAGTTCACCAATTACTTATAAACTGAAGAGATATGATAGTTAAAAAACTCAAACTCTGAATTAATTCAGTCACTAGTGAGAAGCGCAGATGCTTTGTCAAGGTGGGCAGAGTGACACAGCTGCACAGAGCTCTGTGCTCCGACGTGCTGGGTCTCTCCTGTACACGCCGTTCTGCAGGCACCGACAGAGGGTCCTACAGGTTAACTCGGCGCCAGCACCATCCACCCAGGGAGAGAGTCCTGCCCCACACCTTGAGTGCCCAGCCCCACAACCCTGGCCCCACACCATTCCAAACCGGTTGGCCACCCCCAACTTCTTGTTTGCCTTGCCTATAAATTGCAGATTTCCACAACTTCCCTCTCTGACTCCATTAATTTGCTGGAGGGGCTCACAGAACTCAGGGAAGTGTGTTTACCAGTTTATTATATTGTTAAAGGATCCAGATGGACAGACAGAGGAAGAGGCACATGGGGAAAGGCATGCAAGGGGCCCAGAGCCTCCATACCATCTGCACGTCTCAGGACCTCCACATGCCATCACCCAGAAACTCTGAACCCATAGTTCAGGGATTTTATGGAAGCTCATCAAGTAGGAGTGATAAATATTAATTCCATCTCCAGGTCTTGTCCCCTTCCTGAGGACCTCAGTGAAGCTTCTGATCATAGCGTGGTCTTTCTGCTGACCAGGAGCCCAGAAGAACCCCTGTGTGAGAGCACAAGACACCCCTGCCACACAGAAGTTCCCAGGGATGCGGAGCTCTGTTTCAGACCCTGGGGCAGGGACCCCGTGCACACTTCTTATTATAAAAATCACAATTGCATAATAGCTTTTTTGTATCAGAGTAGTTTGTGGTTTTTAGTAGCATATGTCAATAGCTGTACTAAAGTATGATAGGAAAAAGCCAGTGAAAATGTCAGTGAATCATTCGTCCGAAAGGAAATGAGCCAATCTCTTCCACCAGGGCTGTAACGCACAAGCACATTACCATTAAGAGGATAAAGTGGATGATGGATTTATTATTGGGAAAGTGAACATTTGGAGGTCTCTACTGTCACATTCTTAGAGACCTTGTGGATGTGTAAACACACACACACACACATATACACACTAGGCATGACCACATCAAACACTTCCTGCTAACCATTTTTAAATGCCAAGTGTGATGGCTAGGAATGAACTTCATTAGAAACAATGGTATTTAGAGATCATATTGGTTTTCTCCTACTTACTTTGAAACCACATAATTACTTGTCTCTTAGGGACCTTGAGAACAAGGGAGGAAGGAAAGGTAAACAGAGCAAGAGAACAAGATGGCCTTCGTATTCCCATGGAAATTTTATTTTCCACTAAAACTAAAGGAGAAGCATTAGTGGCAGAGCATAAAAACCCACCTTTTAGGATCCAAGTTGCTAAATTATATCCTTCGTGAACAGAGGAGAAACTTCAGATCATCAGTGTTCAAACCTGTTTGCATTTTCTGGGCACACAGCTAGTCACAGAAATTCATGAAGAGGGCTCTCCGGGCCTTGGGACATCAAGGGGTTATCTCAGTGGCCACTCTCCATAATGGCAGTGGTAGCCACGGCTTTTAAGAAGCACTGATATTTATCCAGAGAGAAACATAGTTTTCAGACAGTCCCTTCAGCAAAAATAAAAAAATAAATAAATAAACCCTCAAAATTTAGCCTCACTTAGCCAGCACTAAGCCTTCAGCTAATTCTCAGTCATAAACAAACAGCATTGACAAAGACATTAAAGATGGAACCAATAAAAATAGTCGGGAAGGGCAGAAAAAGATATTCCATCTCAGCTGGCAAAAAATAAAAGGTATCAAAATACCAATGATACAAAAATAGACTTGAATAATTTGTTTTAAAAGCAAGAGGGGGCGAGAACACCCAGGCTTCCTAAGATGGTATCTCAAAGGTCTTATTGATTCGTTGATAGGTTTGCTGAAGAAGGGTGAGCGATTAGCAGGAAGGTTTGAATTAGTCACTGGAGTTCTGCCTCCTGTGAGCAAAGCCGAGTGGAGTCCTCTTCCCCCACCCTCTGTGACAGATGATATCTGTTTTCTCCTGCGAGTCTGAATTTAAGAGCCACTGAGGCTCGGCAACAGTATATTCTAGCTTAAATGAGCTGAAAATTGCATTCAATTTAAATTTCAAAACTAAAGGGGAGGCAGGGGGGAAAGCCCTCCCCACCCATCAAGGCCCCAGCTCTCTAACTACTTCCTGCAGCTTCTCGCACTCTGCCAGGCTGAGGACCGGAGACCCGGGATGTGTTGCCGGGGAAAGAGCATCGCTGGATGCCTGCCCAGTCTGAGTTTAAAAATAAACTTTTAATAGTCAAGATCAAAGCCAGCCTCACTTCTCCGCACATGCATAATGCACAGTGCGACCCACCGAAGAAAGCAATTTAGCTGTTCCAAACTCAGACCGGACTGCTCCTTCTTTTTCCTGTGTACTGTAGGGGTGCTAAAGGTGAAGGCGTTTTCCCTGGGAAGCTCTAGGAAAGCAAATTCATTTCTAAATTAATATTAATTCCTATGCAGCTCACTTAAGCCCCTCATCCTTGTTGCTGGAGCCCCCGCCCCCTTCGCCAGACCCTCGTTAACAAAACGTGTTCTTGAAAAGTCGACTGAGGGAGCCATTGATTTTTCAAATCAAATCATATTTTAAATGCTCTAAGAGAGTCGGTTATTTAAAGGAATCTTGTGATAAATTATTTTATGAAGCTGAGCTATTTTTAGTGTGCAAACAACTGCCCCTTCTGCAGCGGCCCAGTAGGCACGGATGCGAAGCAAGGCACACTGCTCCTTCTCAGGAGTTGGCTGAAGCATCACGAGTATTTACAGTCAGTCTGATGCTATACAAAGCATCAAACGCCGCTCCAGAATTGCCACTGACTACTGGGGGCCAGGACGTGCTTTTTGGGGATGGTTTCCAGCAGAGAGAGCACTACATCCATTCCGATCACTTCAAACACGGAAACACATCCTCCCACTGCCTAAATGATCCTCTATTGCAAATTAAGCAACACGGGTGCCATGATAAAGGCAATTTCACCGAGAAGGTGCCATTTGCCATACTGAAGCAGGAGTCTGCAGGCTGTTTTTGGGAAATCGGACTCACTCGGAGGGCACCATGAGAACACCATGGCAGGGCCCGGGGGACGCTCGGTGTGGCAGGAGCTGGGCTCACAATGAGTCAGTCAAGCATCCTGCACTCTCCACCAAAAGCCTCTGGATCCAAGTGGGAGAGTGGGGTCTACAGGACCAACCGAGGAATCAAAAGTAACCCAGGGAAGGAGGTATTACACGATGCTCCTTTAAAATCGGAGTCAGGGAGACTCAACCCTTAGATTCCTGGGAAGCACTGGGTATTCAGTTGGTAACTAACAGCAAGGCAGCAAGAACTCTTAGGATGTCGCAGAAGCCAGCATCAGAGAGAGCACTTTCTATCTGAGGCACAGGACAAGATCGAAGAAAAGTGAGATTCACTTCTTGCCCATCACCCCAAGATCAAAATTAAGAAAGTCTGAGCCTGACGACCACAGTTTACTCATCAGTGAAGCAAATCGACAGAAACGACCAAACACTTCCCAAGGAGCCCCACACACAGTGCGACTGACGCACGGTCACATCCAGTGTGTGAGGAGGGCTACACAACAAACCACTTAGGAGGACTGAAAGGACATGTTTGCTACTTAAGGACAGAATGAGGGAAACATCAGAACCACTCCATTGTCCTCACTAATGAAAGTCTTGCCGAGGAATCGGGGCAGAGGAGCAAGACGCCAAGGGGCATCTTACCATGCGAAGGCACAGGTAAGCAGGGTTTCTAAGGAACATTCCTGCTTCCCAACCCTGCAGGGAACAGCTCACCTTTCAAGCTGTGACAGTGTCGGTGGAGGTCGTCTTCCTTACATCTTCATAATTGGATACTGTTCACTGATGAACCAATCAGTTGTAGCTCTCTTCATTTATGTCATGTGAGCAAGGATCCAACCCAAAAAAGGAAGAAAAAAAAAAAACGAGGTCAATTTTCTCAGCCACTGCATTTAATAAAATCTCCCAGAGACAGAGTTAAGCGCATGTTAATAGCTATGACTTAGTGGGCTCTGACTTGAGCGAGTCTTTGATTTTCCTACACACACACACACACACACACACACACACACACACACACACACACACACACATATATATACATATATACACATACATACACACACACACACACACCCAAGGTGGCATTACCACTGCAAAGCAGGTACAGTCCTCATTTTTATTTTAAGTTTTCTTCCTCCTCAGCTTTGTCCAATTTATTAATCTTACACTCCTCTCTCATTTATAGATAATGCTCTGGTTAGGATTTCAAAGTATTTCCCATTATAACACCCATTTATAACTTCCACGGGAAAAAAAATCTCCCAAGACCAATGATGGACTTTTTACGTTTTTCACACCAGTCTCAAACTATATCCATTCCATTTCTCCAAATGTGAAGTTTGTTTCCTATGACTGTGGTCTTAAAAAGAGCAAAGGGGAACAGACAGAAAAACACACATTTTCTAACTGGAAGGACTGAGATTCTGTTTCAAATAACTCCATCGTGGGCTTTAACCAAACGTGGACATCATTTTAGGTAGAACGTTTGTCTATTGAAAGAAGCTTTTGTGATCGGCCTCATGAAATTGCCAATATTTTACCAATTTTGATCTACATGAATGGCAATTCCATATGATTTGTCTGAATGCTTTCCAAATCTTGACCCTGACAGAAAGGGTCCTTCAAGAGCAACCAAGTGACCTTACAGGTGCCCAAGGAAGACTGATGCCCAAGGGGCTTCTAGCCTAGGGGAGAACTGTGGCCAAAGTTCCCCGGGAGGCCCCTCAGTTTGTCAAGTGCGCGACCTCCTGAGATTCATTACCTAACAGATGTGGAGGAATTATTTAGCCAGGAGGCTGGGCCATTTCCTACCACACTCCTGGAAACATCTGGGGGGTGAGGAATGCAAGGAGAGGCCAGTGTGGCCCCAAGGCTCCCAGAGGGCACTGCGTATCTATTCTCCAGGCCACTTCCAGGCCCGAATTTTTCCCTCTTTGCTTTCAAGAAGGTTTTCAAGGAAAATGCTTGACAAATAACCAAGATTGAAATTTCAGCTCCAATACTCTCTCCCTCTCTCTTTTTTTGGTACTGGGGATTAAACTTGGGTCTTTGCACTTGCAAGGCAGGCCACCAAACCGCTGAGCTAAATCCCTGGCCCCTTCCAATACTCTCTTAAAACCCCACGGCTACCGAAAGTCACCAAAATCATGCTTTGATCGTTTGCTTTAATGCTAAAGAGAACACATTTGGGTCCTAGAAAACCAAGGGGACCAGAGAGGAGGCTTCCAGTGTAGAATGGGGTCTGACTGGATCTGGAATCAGAGAGAGAAGGGAAGACGCTTTGCCTACAAGAACAAGGGTGTTTCCAGGATTCTGCTGGCTGAGGCAGGTGCCAGATGAGTAGAATGGGAGAACTCAGTCTTATACATTTTCTAGGATTGTGAACCCGGGATGCCTGGGAGTCAGAAACCTGCAACCTGTGTAAGCAGGAGGAAACCCTAGGAGACAGCCCACTCAACTGGCATGCCAAGGTTAGAAGCCCCAGAGAGGGAGCCAAGTTAGGCTGTTATTTCTTTATTTTTATAAGAAGGCTTAGGACTTGGGGTGTTCAGAGGGATGTGGGTCAACACAAGCCCTGCAGGTGTGGATTTCCATGGCGATGTTGCTGTCAGAGCCCGATGCCAACGGCCATGACCAACGCGACTGCAGATGTCCAGAGTGAAAAGTATCACACAACACCAAAAACAGTGTCTCTCACCAAACCTAGCTCTGACACTGAGGAGCATTCAGAATAAAGGGGCATTAAGCTGGGAACCACACCTGCTGACCCTCTGAGCACAGGTGCACAATTCAGGAGAGACAAGGTTTGGGATGGGGAAGACACCAGGGAACTGGGAGGGTGTGTGGAATTTGTTCCTAACTCTACAAGCTCCTTCTATTAGAAACTGCACTACACAGCTCCCCAGGTTGATCCTGTTTTAAGTGATGAAAACCAACCCAACTAATAAGATTTCTTATTCAACACAGGGGATCTGTTATGGCGGGGGAGGAGCTCTGTAAATAGCCTTCAGGAGTCAGTTACAGTGTGATTAGGTTTTTGTGAGTAACCTGGTAAACTCATAACCATTCATCCATTTTTCCCTTGAGTACAAAGATTCTGAATTCCAAAGAACCATTTGGAAAAAGCAGCCTGGGTCATAACTTTTTCAGAAACAAGTAACTGCTTAGACTGATGATGGCGAACATTTTAGAGATAAATGGCAACCCCAAACCTACTTATTTGTCACACAGTGCCAACACTGCAATTAAACCTGAACACTGAGGCTTTAGTTTAGAAACAGACAACTCTCATACTAACATCTTTTGTCTTTAAAGAAACAAATAACACACACGTTATAGGTTTGCCACCCCTGGCTTAGACTCAATTAATAATTGAGTTTGGCCAAACAAACTGACAAAGAGGGATCAATTCCAGGATTAAGAACCACCAGGCACAGTCCTTGAATTTTGCTTTTGCACAACTAGGAGACACCTTTCTTAGGTCTCCGTGGGAATGGTGCCGCCCAAGAGGGTTGCACAGTGAGACAGTGGGTTCCTTTCCTTATCACGCAGATATTTGAGAGTATATGAAGATAACTCCAGTATCTCTTCATCCACCAAGTTGCTGACCCCAAGGCGCCAGGACTTACACCTGGCCCCAGCATCCTCCGTCACCACCACCGTGCCCTCCGCAATATTTCAGACATCTCCACGAGGAGGGAGTTAGACCTACCCTTCTGGTCCCCAGCTGGTATACGAATGGACATTCCAATACGAAGAGAGGCCGCTTGGTACACGGTGCTCCCAAGACAAGGCTCCCAAGACACGACATGATGACACCGCTGTCCTTGGCGAAAAGCAGTTTTAATTCCCAAAACTTAGGGGTTCATTTTACTGGGTGGAGTTACCTGTAATCTCCTTACAAAAGCCTGGGGTGTACACACTTGCAAAAAGTCAATGGATAGTAAAAGGAAGGCTTTTTTAAAAGGAGGAACAATTTTTAAAAATCTTTCAAAAAATTTTGAATTCCTTCCAAAGATAAGCTCAGTATACAGTCAGGTAATAAAAGACAAACCGAAAGACTCACTCAGCTGCCCAGATTCCAACCTGTGTGTTGTTCGTGTTGGTCTAAGCTGGTTTAGATGACCTGAAGATTCGGGGGTGCGGGGAGCAATGCGCTTCGATGAGGACAGTCAGAAATGTTCATTACAGGCAAGCAGTTTGTACGACCTTAGGTTGCTGGGAAGGTGTGGGCAAAGACACCTTAGCCAGCCCTAGCTAGGGAGGAAGCAGGGTCTATGTGACGGCCCTTTCGGGAAGAGTGTCGGACAGCGTGGCAGTTTTGTGAGTGGACAGACAATGATCCATCCGTTCAGATACAGCTTTCTCACTGATGCATTTTCACTGTCAGAATTCCAGATTTAGCTCTCCCGACATTCGTCACTTCCCAAATTCAATAATATTGGCTACTTTCTGTTGCAATTAGAGAAACTTAGAGAAAGCTTTTCTGGGAGGACAGAATATTCTAAAAATAAGTGTTTTGCTTATTAACTCAACTGAGATTCTTGATTTTTAACACTTGGCCAATTATTCTCCTCCCACTTTAGCCCTGGAAATGCAGAACATTAGGAAGGGAAAGGAAGACGGTATGGAACTAAGGAGAAAAAGAATAAGTAAAAGGCTAAGAGAAATAATGGAAAGAAACAAGGACGATGATAAAGAGGGAGTTTATAGCTTTCATTCAGACGAGCTCAGAACACCATGAATGCAGCCAAAGTCAGCTGGGTGCAACTTCTCCTGGGTCTTTCATGCCACCCCTGCAAGATGCAAGACTCCTGGTGATGGAGAACTTGGAGATGATCCACCCAGATCCTTCATTTTATAAAACAGGGAAATGAGGCCTTAGGAAGATTCGAAACTCACAGGGTCAGGACTAGAAGTCATGACCATTGGGAGACCAGCTTAACATTCTACCAATCACAGCCCCCTGAAAGCAGTCACAGCTTTCCCAAGTCTGAGAAAATGGCCAGAACCACCCAATTTGGAGGGGAACCGGACCAGCTCTCAGTATTAGAACCTGTCGGAGCAGCTGGCTGTGGGCAAAGCCACAGATGACTCTGTTCCCAGGAAATGAGACTTAAGGAAAGAGCCTGTGGCACACGGAGAGGGATGAGTTCTCCACCCAGTTGTGTCAATCCCAACGAACCATCTCTGATGGTGATAATGGCGTTACATTTCAACAGTTAGTTAGGAGCTTTGCCTTACTTCAATCCACTGGATGACAGCTCCATCTACCTTTAGTAAAATACATGGAATGGGATAGGATACACAAGTGGTACCAAGTATCAGGTGAAAGCTAAACCCAAACCAGAGTGGCAAGTGTTCCATCAAGGAGGTAAAGCAACAGAAGGGGGAGGGAAAGCAAGTTTTACCACGCAGGGCAAGAGCAGAGCGCCGAGGAGGGAAAGCAGGGAGGCATTTGCTCAACCAGTACCTATTTTCAGAACTTCCTTCAAGCCTGCTTGGACTGAGGACCATCAATTATTTAAAAGGATGCAACATGATGCTTCCTTTGTTGAAGCAAATCTGCAAGCGGACCCCGAGAGAAAATAAAAAATGAATTAGGAGGAATTTATTAGCGTGCTTGAAGAAAACAAAGATTCAGCTAGCGGGATGGACTGTGTCTCAGAAATAGTTCAGTTCTGTCTCCTAAAACCACAAGCCCTTGTTCCCCCTTGGCCTTCCCATTTATTTATTTTCTACAGTGGATCATACACAAGAGGAGGGGATGAATCACTTCCTAAACTTCTCCTTTCTCTTCAGATTCAGCTTTGATGTATTATCTTCATTTAAATTACAAATACACTAATCTGTAACACTGTTTACCAAGGAGCATTTTTAAATGAAAGATACAAGAGACTGCATCACTTCACATTTTAAAAATGACTTTAGACTCGGGACCTCATAAAAAACAGCCCACAGTGTTCTCTGCTTTTGGCTGCTGTATTTCAGTCCGGTGAATGAAATTCAATTAGTGGGCTTTGTGCTTAGGACATTAGGATTCCGATGGCGGGTCTGATCACAGCGGGTGTGCCCAGCCCCAGCTCTGAGTTTTTGGCAACCTATGGTTTAAGGAAAAACTCGACAGAGTGGGCTGGCAGGGGGGAAGTTAGTGTTTCCAAGGAACTTAGCTTATGCCATCATCAGGAAACCTGAGAGGAGGGTACCAGCTACCTGGATGGCTCATCAGCAGTATTCACTGAGTAAATGAATTATCTTTCAGAGGCCCAGCACCTGAGTCCGTCATTACCCGGCTTTATACTTTCCAAAAACAGCAACTGGCCCAGGGACGGACCAGAGCCATGACCTCAGGATTTGCTCGGGCTTGGCTTGTGCCCCATAGGTGCAGAACAGAGAGCGAGACCTCAGTGATGCCAACAAACCCTCCTGACTCAGCCAAACAGGGACCCGGGCCTTGGCAGTGAGGCCGAGAGGGCAAACGTGGTCTATGTATTCAGAGACCAGTCCAGGCACAGCACAGTGCACCTCACCTGCTCATCTGTCACCCGCACTGTGCTGTGACTCAGAGCCCGGCCGAGCAGAGCAGTTCCCAGATCGTCACCCCGTCTGCTTCTCTGGACAGCGCAAGTGGAGAAGCAATGAGGGACATGGAGAGGCAGGCACACAGCTGTCGGACTGCTAAGAACCACTGCCTGACCAGCCAACTGACGCTGGGCATCCCAGTGAGTTTGAGAGTTGTCTGAAAACAGGGTGCAGCTTGGGTCAGAGCAGGTGTTTAGCATGTCCAACGCCTTGGGTTCAATTCCCAGCACTGACAAAACAGATCTGCATGGCCCAGCGCATGTTACTTCTAGCTTCTCTCACGGGGGCGACACCACCACCCACCCATTCTCCAAACAGAGAGAAGGGCAGCCGCAGGGCTGGTGTTCATCATTACCTTTACCCATCCCTTTCCAAGTCCTTCCTCCTTCTTGGAAAACCATGACGGAAGCCATCCCGTGCAACCCCAGATTCCAGAAGTGGCGTCTGCTTCTCAGTCCACTCCTCCGTGGAGAGCTGCACCAGGCACTGTGAATACTGTCTGGGACTCAGGGCAGATGGGCACCAGGACACACTGTGCTGTGGGTGCCATTTTTCCCGACTTGAGACTGAATACCCATCTGTGGCTGATGCGAGAACGTCACAGCAGCAGTGTTGCAGACAGCGAAGAGAGCCATCCCGAAGTGAATCTTCCATGGTGCCCCAGGCCTGGGGGACACTGGGCACAAACCCCCTTCCCATGAAGGGGCTGGCTCTGAGGGGATTCTCAGCCTCCCTCAGTCGGTCCGAGGTGGAGGTGACAGTGACTTGCTCTGGCTTCCAGGAGCTGGGCTCCTGCACTGCTTCCCGATGCCACATCCTGGACATTCACGTCCCTAGCCTGAAATCAGCCTCTGTGTGAGGATTTACACCAGGGACCTAGCAGACCACAAGCACCAGGCAAGGCTGTCAGAAAGCCACTTTCCCCGCACATCCCTGAAAAAAGCCTTCGCTTCACTGCGGCCTTCTGGACACCACAGCACATCCTGTCTGAAGCCCATCTCTCTCTTCTCCTTTCCAGCACCTCCCCAACTCCTCGCACCTTGCACACAGTTAGCCTTGCTTGCACCTCGTGTGGTCCATGCTGAACCATCTCAGTGACAACCTGGCTGCACGCGGCCTGCAAAGCTGTCCCTGCATCCCACCACACACGTGACCTTGTAGTGACCTTGGACCCTGCTCCCCAGTGACACAAAAGCCCTAGGATTTGAGATCTGTCTTCGCAGCACCACTGGGAAGAGATCCATCCCAATCAGGGACACTCATTATGGACTTTATGCAAAGGACAAATCAACTTTCACTGTGTTTGAATCATTAAACATTGGGGTGCTTGACACTCAAATCACTATTACCATGACTGAATGCACTCCTCTTTTGTTTTTTCAACAGTTTCCTTTCCTCCCACCAGTGGATCTGATGAACACAGGGACCAGGACCGGGCGAGCTTGGGAACACAGACCTCGCTTCCTCACTGCCCTGGTGATTTCCCAGGGAGCCTTTGGCAGCTCACCTCCAGTGGTCAGCTCTGAAGTTCACATTTCCCTAAACCAGCGACCTGGGGTGCTTCTTCCCTTCCCTCCCATGATGTCACCTAAATGAGATGTTCCAATTTAGAATCATTTCCATGTTAGAAATGTACGAAGAATCCAATCCATACGCCCTACAACTTGTCAAGGAAATTAACTATGAAGACAGTATCGATATTATACAATTAAAATGAGAGCTCTTAACATACTTAATTTCCCCCTGACCTGACTTTCTTCAGTCATTATGGACAAAAAGCATGAATTCATTATTTGCAAATAGCCCAGAGTGCTTAATGTATTCCAGACGTAAGGAAGACACCATCTCCCGAGCACATCCGCACACATACATTTCAGCATGTGTATGTCTCTATCAAGGGCAAAAATAGTACTGCAGGAGCCATTCCAGGTCATTAGCAATGGAGACTCAGTACGGTGGATTATAAACATAGAAACACACTTGAGGGCATGTATTTTGTTTTTCCATCACACTCATAAGGGAGCGACAGAAGGAAATGAGGGAGAAAAAAGTTTTCAAAATTATTTTAATTTTTCTAGGTTACTTGCCATATAAAGCATCCTATCCCCCACCCTATAATTTTGCACAAGGAATCTATTTGGGGCTGTTTTGGATTGTTGTGTTTTTAAAAATTTAACAATCATAGCTCTGGAGCTTAATCACTTGTATGTGTTATAAAACCAGATGGTTCAAGTGGGTGTTTGTTTACAAGCTCGCTCCATAAGGTTTCTGGCTTGCTTTTAGACCCAAAACTGAATATTTCAACATTCCAACTCAGAAAGGAGGTGATGTGGAATAAACAAAAATAAAAAAACAAAAAAAAGAAAGAAAGAGAAGCAGCCACTGGATTTCACAGGTCCTTGGGCTCCCTGCTTCTGCTCTGCTCGGCCACCCTCTAATTTTCCAAGCCACGAAAGTGTGTGCCTTGATGAAACCTTCCATCCTCCTTCGAGAAACCTCTGCTACCATTTTACTTACTCTGCACCAAGTAACCCTGCAGCCATCGCACATTGGCCGGTAGTGGCAGAAAGGTTAATGTACAGGAAACAAAGAACGCGGGAGACTGGGCAGGCGATGTTTTCCTTCTCGCCTTTCATCTCCACCCAGAAGGCGGGAGTGGCAGTGGCAAAGACTGTGGCTGCGGCAACAGCTCAGTGCAGAGAGTGGGGGACAGCGGGAAACGTGACCTCCTGGAGCCTCTGGAGGGCCCAGGGGCCGGGATGAGGATATAGTGTCCTTTTCTGTACTGTCCTTTCTGACCAGAGCAGTGTGCAGCCCCCAGAGAAAGCAGGAGCGCCAGAAGGAACTCAAAGCACTGAAGTATGCACAGGCCATTGCTTCCCAGTGTCCAGCTCCTCCCTGCAAAACACACAGGACAGCAGGACAACTGGTACCTCCACAGGGTGGGCGCTCTCTGGATGCACCCTGAGCAAAGGGAGAGTGGATTAGTGAATATGACCATTCTCTTCCAGGTCTCCCGATCTGCAGACTAGATTTAATATGTGTCATTAGTCTTTGCAATGTACACCTAGATAAATTAGCACATTCATGATTTATGTGACTGTTTTGCCTCCTGTTCTGAAAGAAACATTTAAGAAAGAGCTTTTTCATTGTTTATAGCCTTTAATAAAGTGGAGTGTCTCCGGTGAAATGCAAACAGACTTGAAATACTGTCCTGATTTTCAACAAAAGAAATCAAGCTTACAAAAGAGACTTGTGCATGGCAGCCGGGCCCCCACATAGGAACCCATCCTCAGCCAAAACTGCTGGATAAACTAATGAACAGCAGGCAAGCAGCTCCGTATCCAGGTAAAGACGCAGCTTGTACACCAAAGATTAAACAGAAACTCGGTTCCTGATTTGCTACCTACTCTTGAACTCTTCCAAGCATTCATTGTTCGTATTTGCAACGTGAAGCGTTTTACGCAATTATCAAAGACGTTTATTCTGTTCAGTAGATGGGAACTATATAGTTGCTTATATCTGAGAAAAGCGTAGTCAATACCTGTGAAAAACAGCCTGTATGAAGACGACCAGAGGTCATCACTGTAGGAAGCAGAAAACTTTTGCAGACATTCTCATTAATGGTCTTTACCTTAAGCAAAAAGTATCCTTTTCTGAATTAAAAAAAAAAATACATAAAGTGTCTGCTTAATGAAAGGTCACAGACAAAACTTTCTCAAGATATTAACTGTGACACTGAGTTAAAAATGAGTGATCATGTGCAGTGTGAATGTTTACAACCAAGAAATGACTTTCTCTAATAGAACCCCTCTGGTGGAAACCAGGAAAGCCTCCCGAGGTCTCCACACACCGATATGGCCTCTGCAGATCACAGGAGAGGAGAGATACCTGCCCAGAAGTATCACTTGTGGCCACGATTTACTTTCTAGACACTGTAAGCAGCTGCATGTTCATTTAGCATCAGACTCAAGTCATTCAGGGACTTAGAGGAGGCAGAACGTGTCAATACCGATGCTGCTATTTATAGCCCAATAAACTACACTTTGAACAATATCAGTAGCGTTAAGCTTAGGTAGCACTTCTCGTATTAATGCCTTAATACAGATATATGGCTACACGCATACTGTACAGCAGGGAACATAAACACAAAGCTGGTGAAACTACTAAATCAATGTCTTGGCTGCTTAAAAACATACTGCCAGAGTGAGCTTTCCACATTACACAATGGAGCAGAAGGCAGCGATATATATTTAAATTTTCCATTTTTAAGCTGTCACTCAAAAACTTTTCATACTTTTTTTTAGCTTATTGATCTTACCGGCTTGTGATAAGACTTCAACTGCTTGGTTGGGCTGTTTTTAGTTTCTGCTTCTTATTAAAAGAGCTAAATCGGGAATCATAAAGTGCTACTAATTTAGCAGTTTTCCATAGAAATGAAAGCTAGAAACAGCACCAAAATAGTATAATCCTCATGTGTTATTGCCCTAGAATCCTAGATTTGCCTACTACATACCATAATAATGGGTATTATTGACCATGTGTCTCTTTTTTCTCTCTGTTATCTACCTATCTACCTATTTATCTATACTGGAAAATAAAAGCTTGCATTAAATACATTAAAATAGCTGTTAATAAAGTTTCTGATCCTTATTACATATTCATACACAGAAACATACATATAGATCATGCACTTTATACTCCTCTTTCTTTAATTTATAAAGAAATCCCTTCATATTTTGACTCCTCTATCTTAAATAAATACCCTACATCAAAACAATCAAAATGACTGGGGATTTAGCTCAGTGGTGCTGCGTCTGTCCGGCAAGCGTGAGGTCCTGAGTTCCGATCCCCAGCTCCAAAAAATAAATAAATAAATAAAAAGAAAAGTGCAAACGGCTTCCTCAGAAGAGCTGGTGATTGGCCAGACCCGATCAGTGAAGTCGCGTAACCGCCCCGCAACATCCACACCGCACCACACCCGCACTGGGTTTTGAGGGACACTTTCGGGTGCTCGCACAAGCCCGCGTCCGACCGCGCCTTAGACTTTCCATGTGCGCTGCAGCCCAGCGCGATTTGTTTCCTCCCAGGGCGCCAGCCTAGAAGGTCAAGGCTCAGAGCGGGAGGGACAGCAGTTCCCGCAGCGAACTGCTCACATTCGGCAAAGGGCTGCAGGCCAAGAGGAGGACGGGGCCCATCACGGATCCCCCATGATGAAGGTGGTCCTGGGTCCTGCACGCTCGGGTATGACCGCGCACGGCACCCTCGGTGCAAGATGGAGAAATCTGTTGGCCTTCCATTTTAATGAAGGAAATACTTGTTTTCTTAGTGTATCTGAAATCATGGCTCTTCTAAGAATGCATCCTGTTTACTTGTTAGTTCCTGTTGTCACTGATTTTAAGCTCCCGCAACACTTCTGAGCCCAAGTCTCCCTGCACTATTCTGGGGCCACACAGACACGACCTGGACCCTCTCACCGCACCCAGGACACGCAGCTTCCCGCTCACGCCCCGCACGGCCAGTAGCCCACAGCTTCTCCGAACGGCGCCTCCCAGGGCCGGCGGCTTCTCCACCATCGACTTAACGGATTGTGGAGGGTGCACACCCAGCCACAAGGCGCATTTCATTCTCCTCCGCTTACAAGTGGCGAGGCGTGGGCGGTCCAGAGCTTCTCTGCCAGTCACCGAGAGTGGTGGCTACAGTGACCAGCGATGTCCTCGCTCCTCCATGCAGAAAGGTATTCAGCTCACGTAATAATTATCCATCCATCTCGTTCACACTGAAGGCATGGCAATGCAATTTTAGCCTTATAATCAAGACCATATGACAAAAACCAAGGCCATTAGGGACCAATTTTGAGTATTCTCTGCGAGACAATGATTTTCCAGCTGCACTTACATAAGCTGAATACTTACCTCTGCGCATCTGTACCTGCTCTTATCTAGGTAACCTCCCAAAGCCTTTCTTGGTAATGCAATAGAACAAAGTTTTAAAGGCTTGCTGGCGGTTTTTTCCCCTTCATTAATTTTTCTTCATTTCCCAAAGCATAGCACAGAAATGCTGAGGGCAAAATTTCTGCTCTTGGCAGGGACTACATTTCAGAGATTTGCTTTCCTCTTTTTCATTCTTTCTTCTTTGTCCCTTCTTCCTAATTCCATCCTCCCTCTTGGCCCTGCTTGCTCTCCTCGGAACTGAGGCTTGGTCTCCCAGCCGATAATTACTCCACACGGAATTCTGACCTCACCACATCGGGGCCGGTGACATAATAATGTTGTGTCTGAAAGGACAGGATGTCACTGCCAGTCCCAGAGCCCAGGGGCAGAGGGTCCACTTAGGAGGGAGAAAAGATTTGAAAATTATTCTGAAATTACTTAAAGCATGGGGCAAGTATTCTTTCATATTTTATTCTAAAATATCTATGGAAATGAATAAATCAGTGCCCTTTTCAACAGGTATAATTATATACTAAAGGTAATATGATTCATCATTAATAATTTACCTATTTCAAGGACAATGAAAAAAATCATAAAATTACTAAGAAAAACATTAAATACCTCTGTAAAATGAAAAATGAACTAGTCATGAGTAAAATGACAGCATATCTTACTAGCATACTTTAGATTTCCTGCTAACTCCATTCTTCTTTTCAGTTGTGAAAGGCAGAGAAATTATCCCCACATATTAATTGTCATCTTAGTTCTTAAGCTTATAAGTCGGACAGCATCATTATGTTTCACCTCAACACTTTTCAAAATTATGACAGACTTGTGAATGAGTCCAGTAGTATTTTTTAACTGCAAGACTGCATGGGATTTTTTTCTTAATGCTCTAAGTAATAACGCCACATAATAAAAAATTTCTGAAGCTCAGCATTAACCCCTCTCCATGGCAGAAACATCCACACATTTTGGTGAGTGTTTCCCAAAAATCTCTATAAAGACATTCTCTCCTCCCATATTGCCACCAAAACCAATTTCACTTTGATTCATTCTCCACTCTGGAAATACAATCTCTATTTCTATTTCTTGCAGCTTAATTTAACACAACGAATCTTGGTCTCTTCTAGGGAAACAGGAACAATGTATTATGCGATTTTCAATACAGTGCACTCAGAAGCTCCTAATCCCATGATCTAGGCATGTATAAAGAAGGGGATCTAAGATACAGAGAGTCAGAGACCACAGGTTGGGCGCACCATCAGTGGAGAACCATTCTGATTGGCTAAATGGGTTCTGGATGGATATAAAATGTACGCCTCAGAATGTCAGAGCTAGCGCACAGAAACAGATATGGCTCATGTTAATCTATATGCTGTATTTCTTCAGTTAGGATGCTTGCCAGCTGACAGGCAGAGGAACAAGTTGTGACACCTCAGTAGTGATCCTGCCCGAGCATGTGTGAACTTAGCTGTTCATCTGATTGTCACCTCATTGGTATTATTTGCATTGGCAACAGCATATGGAGTTGGTTTCAACTTAAATCTGAATCTCTTAAAATGCCTTCAAAAAAGATCACTCTATGGCGCTACACTGGAAATAAAGTCACTGAGGCCGTAGGCCCCAGCCAGTCATAGACAACAACCAGTGCAGTTACAGACAACAGAAGACTCCAAGGCCTTCACCAGGGATCATGAAGCTCTGAAAGAGAAGAGGAGGTGGTGAGAACAATTCCCATACTGCTCATGTGCCCACCATTTATCTGTCAGAGGCATCCGATCATTTCCATCAGGGACTAGACAAAACTAAAAGTTTAAACAGTTTAACAAAATAAAGCAAGATGACGGCACAGTGTTCTGCAGCAGTCACAAAGTTCTACTGCCCATCCGACTGGTGACGGAGAGTCCCGGGTGACAGAGTAGGTTATGCAAAGCTCCAATCATTCTCCATCAGCAGTACTCACCAACAGACAAAAGTGACTTCAAAGAATCCAAGGATGGAGAAGGCTTACTATCTTCCTAGAACTCTTTGCTGAACTCTGGGGACATCATCTCCCTCCACACTGGTTGCTTCTTCCAGGTGTTCATTTCCCTCTCTCCTTCTGTCCATGGTAAAGAGGCTAAATTCTTGGGCCTCCTCTTTTATCTTTCTACAGTCACCCCCAGGTGGTCACCGCTGATCTCTCTTGCTCTGGATGCCATGTGGGTCAAATGACAAATCCCAGAAGGTTGACTGTGGCTAAGATGCCTCTCTGAGCCCCAGGTTCATTCACCCACCTCATCTCTCCTCAGCACCTTCATTCAGATTTCAAATACACATCCCAGAATGGACATTTACAAAAATGACTCCTGACTGCTCACATCATAACATGTGGAAAACCGAATCTAATGTTCCTGGGTATTTTCCATCTTCTGGCTGTTCAGACCCCAACTGCGGGTGCTGTCCCCACTCCTTTCTTTCTCTAGCACCATTAAGGCCATCCATTTGGCTCCTCCCTCCACAGTATTTTCAGAGCTGAGCAGCTGTTCTCTCACCACGGGGGTCCACCCCACCTCCCCTCTCCCAGACCACTGCAATGGCATCCAGACTCAGGTCCCCTCATAGTCTGTTCTCCACAAAGAAGCCATAGTGGGAGTGGCTTCCATATAAAATTAAACTCTTCTGTTATTAATAAACATGAATCACTGCCTACAATAAAATGTATGGATCGAAACAATAAAATCTGATGACCTTTACAAATGCATACATTCTTAAAACTGTCAATCAAGTTTGCAGATATCTCTGTCACCTCAGACAGTTTCCTTTATGACCCTGTCTGGTCACCTGCCAAAATCATTTCTATTATCCAAGCTTAGCTCTGCCTGCTTTAGAAATTCACGTGAATGAGAGCACACAGTATATTCACCAGCCTTTTATCATGGGACTGGATACCTGGCCATGGCAGAGCACAATTTAAAGAAGAAAAGGTTTATTTTGGTTCATTATTTTAGAGGTTTCAATTCATAGGAGACCCCCCAAGGCACAGACATCATGGCAGAAGGGCCTGGCGGAGGAAAGTTGCTCACCTCATGGGGGCCAGGAAGCAGAGTGAGGTTGCTAGAGCCAGAAAGGAAGGAGCTGGAGCAGCGTCTTCCACAAACACACAACACAGAGGCCTGTTTCATCCGATTAGGCCCCACCTATACAGTCCATTCAGCTACGAACAGTCGGCATATTCACTATCCAGTTACCTCTGAGGGCCTCCCCACTGAGCATGGCTGTAGTGGGGACCAAACCCTCAGCACACAAGTCTGTGGGAAACACTTCGTATTTCAGCCACTATATACAATATTCCTTTGTGTGTGTGTGTGTGTGTGTGTGTGTGCGCCTGGCTTCTTTATGCATAGCAAAGCATTTCTGAGGCTTACCGATGTCGCTGAGTATATTAGCAGTCACATCACTCTGTGGAATAGTATTACCCCACTGTATGAACACACTCTACTTTGCTCCTTATTTGGCGGTGAACATCTTGGATTGCTTCATACTTTTTAGCTACTTATGGATAAAGACACTATGAACTCCCTGTACAAGGCATTTCATAAATGTATTCTTTTACTGTTCTTGGTAAATGGCTGGGAGTGGAACTGCTGAGCCATAGGATAGAGGTTTTAAGTTTCACAAAAACTGTCCATTTTTCCAAGCTTGGTGCTATTTAATACACTGTCCAGCAATGGACAGAAGTTCAGCCTGCATTACACCCTGGTGAGCATTTGGTTTGGTTACCACCAGTGCAGATTATTGTTCTCTTAATTTTAATCATCCTAATGAGTATCAAGTGGTATATTACTAGAGTTTCAATTCACCTTTTTGATAGCTAATACTTTTGACGTGTTTTCATAGACTTATTGACCATCTGTGGATCTTCCTCTATAAAGTGTTTATCCAAGACTTTTGCCCATTTTTAGACAGCACACTTTTGGAAATGCCAGATCTTGTCATTCTCTTGCTCTGAGCAGTGCAACGGCATTCAGATCACCGAGGAATCCAAAGTCTGTACCACATTCACTAAAGTACAGGGCAACCTGCTGCCCTGTGACTCTGCCCTCCCTGTCTGCACTGCTGCCCCTTCACCGCACACCTCAGGCCCCCAGTCCTTGCCCCGCCTTCCACGTTGGCTCCCAGAGCCTCCTGTGCCCCTGAAGGCTCGTCCTGGGCCCAGACAGCCACCTGCCTGTTCTCTCACTTCCGTTAGAGCCGTCTGGAGTGTTCTGCGTAAAATAGAATCCACATCCCCAGTATTCTCTGTTCCTATTCCAGCTCTATTTTTTCCCTAACACTGCAAAGATGTGAGAATCATGAATTTGCAGCCCAGGAGATAGAACTAATGGCCTTGCACTAGCGAGGCAAATATTCTACCACTGAGTTACACCTTCAGCACACGCTGATGGTCTGTAAACTTCTTCTGCACTTAGTGCTCTCCTCCTCTTTCCCCTTTCTCCTTCCCTTCCCTCTCTTCCTTTATTATTTATCTCTCTACACCCAAATACAAGGTCTTTGAGGACAGGGATTTTGACCTTTCATTCCAAAACAGTTTGCTCATTACTCCTTCCCACATCTTAGAAAACATTAACCCTGCCAGAGTACTGAGAAGACAATATATCTGGACTATCTGCCAGCTTAAACATGTGACTTTCTAGTCTTCACCCCTATCTCCTTTTAAAAAGGTGTGAATAGATTTATTTGAAAGGAAATGAAAACTCAAATTTCTGTTTCCAAGTGCTAAGGTAAAAACCTATGAGGATTAAAAAGAAAAGTCTTAGCGAACAGGTGAACGACAGGGACTTTGGAGAACAAAGGGAGGGTTACACAGGTAGGTACAGACATGCATCACGCATGTATCCACGGGTGGTGTTCATGCACACCTGAGCATACACATGGATGTAGATGCTGCTGAGTGAAGAAATAATAAAATAAAAATAAACCAACCTTTCCTGAGCACTAAGTGTCAACTATTATTCATTTTCACAAGAATCTTGTGAGGGGCTATTCCCACTTTACAGATTTAAAAACTGAGGTCTAGAGTGCTAAAGTACTCATTAAATTCAGGAGGCTTACCAGTCCCAGAGCTGCCAGAATTTAATCTTTATATCATTTGGTGTAACTATTATATTCATAGAAACACAGGTATGCATGCATTTATTTTTTATTTTATTTCTCTTTTGGTTCTGAGGATCGAACTTGGGTTTTTGAGCTTGCAAGGCAGGCGGCGGCATCACTGAGCTAAATCCCCAGCAAGGCATACATTTACTTTGCATTAGACAAAGATCATTTAAAAATGCACTTCTTAATAGAAAACAATAATTTCCGTCCCTGCATATGCTTTTATAAAATTATGATGTACACATGCTTGTGTGTTTATTTCTTTTTGTAGCAGTTGAAACAATGAGTATGCAAGTGAGGAACCCAATAATGAGGGAGTCTCTCCACACTGCCCCAGCGTCTATGGACCTCCACACCCAGCTTACTTTTCAGCGGAAGTAAACACATCTTGAACTACGTGGATGTTGGTCTTTGTTAGAAATTCTACCACATAAACATGCTCCCAAATATCAGTTTATTTATTTGTGATCTTTCAAAACGACGTCATACTGCATCTGGTCCTCTCTAGTTACTTTTGCTTTTTGCACTGAATACTACATCTCTGTGAGGCAGCTGTGTCGGTGCCCACGGGTGCAGGTCTGGATTTCACTGCTGTACCATATTCCATAGGCAGGAACATAGCACGTTCATTTGTTCATCCTTTTGCTGACTTCTTCCATCACACATCAAAATGTATGACAAAGCCACCTTAAGACAACGAGATATTGACACAGGGGCAACAAAGTGATCAACAGAACCGAACAGAGAGCTCAGTCAGCAAGACACCATGCCAGAGGGTAGCTTGGACTCTCACAAGGGCAAATTGCAGATGAGGAGGGAAGGGTCGAACTCTTTAAAAGTGATACAGCAAGAACTGATCCATCTGAAAGGGATCCCTGCCTTACACTGCACAGCGCAACATTCAGCTGCATGAGACGCAGTGAAAAGCAAACCCCCAGAACTTGAGGACAGTACCAAGGAACACACTCATGACCTCCCAGCCGGCAAAAGGAAGTTATTTCTGACCACACACACACACACACACACACACACACACACAAACGCCAACCATAAAAGAAAAAGATCGACAGATTCTAAGCAAGCCTAAAAAGTCTGACTAAAAAAAATAAAATAAATGCAAGAAATTGTTACTAAAGAAAAATAAAAAGAAGGCACAATGTCTTAGAAGACATTTAGAGCATGTATTATCCAGATCTTACCAAGCATTTTTTTTGTTTAAGTCCTATCTTCCTCGAAAAAGTCAAAATTTGAGTACCTTATTTTATTGTTTCTTTGTCTATTTCTTTGTAGGGCTGGAAGAGTAGTGCCCAACATGCTGTTATCAGACTCATTTGGGGCTGTTTGCCATTGCAGTATATGTAAAATTCTACTGTGCTTTAAACCAAGGCTACTAACCATAGGTGGCATTGTTGTAGCATAGATCATGTTCTGAATTACCTGCATGACACCAAAGACGGATACTAGTAAAACTTCATTTAAGTTTTTTAATTTAATTGAGCGAGAAGGTCATTGACACTTCAGTAATTGCTATCGAAAACCATTTGGCTAAGAGAGAAAAACACAAACACATATATACACACATAAAAGAATCATCACATAATCTTTACCATAAATTTTTCATTTTCACAGGATTATCTAGTATAGTTCTTGTAATAAGATCATTACTACATGTATTTTGGCCAATTTTTTTTTTTTTTTAGCATTGCATAATTTATAAAATCCAAGTTAAGAAAGATTTTCAGAGCTTTCTTCTTTTTTTTCCAATTCCAAAGAGAAAACTTAAGATTTAGGCTTTGTTTTAGCTCTTAATTATGGAATGAACACAAGGGAATGAAGAAAATAGAGAGAGCGGGAAGTGGATGGGGAGAGCATGGAGCTGGTTCCTCTCCTACAGAGGCGCAAGATGGCGGCAATGGCAGCCATGTTGACCCCAATGGGGGACAAAGTCTGAGGCCCACGGGACGCTGGTGACCCAGTTATTTCGTTCTCAGGCTGGGGAGGACCTCTGGCAAAGCTAAAAGATTTTCTGATTTCTTTTCTGTCTTCATTTCAAGATAGTGCAGACAGATACGCACCTAGAGTCCCCATGTCTGCAAATGTTTAAAAACATGTCCCACTTGCAAGCACAGCAGAGATGGGTGTGAATGAACCCCTTAGACTACAAATTTAATCTGCAGTCTTGCCTCTGCTGCCTCATCCATTAGCCCACAAGTAGAGACTGCATTTTATTTTTTGCACAAAACTATGTAAGCCACTGTCATAAAAGATACAAATCCTATTGCTAAAAAGCACACCAAGTTAAATAGCAGAATGCATAAGAGATATTCAAAATCAAATCATGTTAAAGCTTCCTAAAAACACACTGTGTTTCAAGGCTATATATGCAATAGTACACCTGGAAGATGTTGCTCAGATAAGTACTGTGAAAACTGCCCACAAGTGTGGAAAATAGCAAGTGAGAAAATATATCCCTGACCATGACAGGAGGGTCACAGTAAAGGAAGAAGAGGGATCACATGGATTTTCCTGCATGCACAAGCAGGCTGCTGATATTTGACAGCAACTTGGGACCTGGAAACCCAAACGCCTGGGTCGGAGACCCACATGCGTCCCACACAAGCTGTGTGACCCCATGCAAGTTCCACAATCTCTCCGGGCCATTTTTTGAAGGGAGAGAAAATACTACTCAACTCACTCAGTTGTTGGAAAATTTAATGGGATTGATATACTTAAAGCACTTTGTAAACTGGAAGTCCCCGTACACACGTGATTCGCCCATTTAAAGAATAATTATATCACGTAAAGGAACAATATCCCAATGATAAACGTAACTGTATTGTTTGCTTTGAATGTACCAATACACCCAATGGGGGAAAAATAAAGAATAATTATCAAAACAGACCTTCCCTGAGGAAAGAACAGGAGGAAATGGGTTATGAAATTGCACTGACAGGAATTTACATCCGGCAGCAGCAGAAGCTTCCTGATGGTGATGCAGGAGGGAAAGGAGGGGACTGAGGTGACTTCGGAGGTTTCAGGCCACTGCCACTTAAGAGAATTGACCTCGGCTACAAAGAAAGGGGGGACGCAGGCGACACCCTCTACTGCCACTCGGAACTGCGTTCAAAGTGAGTGAAATTCATCAGCCAGCATCTTCTAGAGAGACTCGGACGTCCTTCGGTTCCCCGAGTCCCCGCGGAATCCGCGGGCATCAGAGTAATTCCGAAGTGGGCGCTGGCTCCCTCTGGTGAAAGTCAAAGGAAGACTTAGGCTTCTCCCCAAACGAAGCTTCATAAGATCAGTGCCGGTAAAAGGAATGAGACAGCATTTCCCCCGATATTAAACCAGGGAGGGCTGTTCTGGCCAAAGGGAAATCACCTCTGATCTTTCCCAAGAGTAGACCCAGGCCTGCATGTGCAGGGCTCTGAGGCAGGGGCTGGAAGCCATAGAAAAAATGAATAAGTGCAGCCTTTGCCTTCAGGAGCCTCAGTCTCATGGGAAAGCTGGACGCTACTCAAACACGTTATGAACACAGGTGACCTGAAAGCATACAATAAACAAAGGGACCCTTGAGGTGCAGAGAAGTCAGATAGGGATTATCTGAGGATGAAAATATGGAGAAAACAACAGGCATCAATTTGACAAAGATAGGCCTTGGAGATTCCTAAACAGAGACAACAGCAGGTGCAAAGATCCTGTGGCCAAAAGAAGCACGAAGAATGGAAGGATTTAGAGAAGGCAGCAGAGCATCCCTACAGGGCTGGGGGAACAGGGAGAGATGAAGTGTGGGAGGCAGGCAGGGCCAGGCTAGAGAAGGCCTTGAGGTCATGTTTGGGAATTTGGCCTTTTTTTTATCCTTATGATCGTGTGACCATGGTCATTTGAAATTCACGGTTTTGTGAAATTCATCCATGCAAATGAAGAGCAAATCATGGGACTGACCCAAGAGATAAGGGCATCAGGACTGCTTTGTGTGAGGTGGAGGAAGATGGACTGGATATCTCTGGCCACACCCTCTAGGCACAAATGTGTCTCCAGTGGACGGTGTGGCCCGATCATGACAACCTCTGTGCCCCCCGGGGCAGCTCTGCCAGCGAGTCCCTGGTTAGAGCACACAACGGGCTAAGTGTGCACCCAGAGGGCTGTGATCATGGCTGACACTGACGGTGTCATCACGTCTGCCCGGCCCCGGACGTGACCCGGAAGAAGAAATAATCCCGGAAACGGACTCTTCTCTCTGGCCGAGACAATGGCCCTCTCTGTTAAAAAATGCTCCCACTCTTAGTAGTTCTGTATTTATAAAAGGAGACAAGAAGAAAAAAAACCTCTGGCAGGGAAATAATAACAAAATGTATGACCCACAGAGGTGGTGGGAAGACATAGCGTTATTTTACATATTTGATATAGAGCCTAAATTAAGCCATAGAAAAGAGGCCATGAATCTTCACAGCCTCATTATGAAGCCTTCCTAACCCTCAAATACAGAAAAATACATTTCATAAACAAAGACCCAATAGGATTTTAATAGTACAATAAATTTCACAGACATTTGCACTAATCACATTTCATTACATCTTCTTTTTTCAGGGAAATCCCATTTGACAGAGTCAGATTTGGAAAGAGAGTACAAAGCATGTGCAGAGGGGCTGGATTTTGACTCACCACAAACTCGCAAGTCAAATGTGTTATGGGCACGGCCTGTTGCCCACATCTGAGGAGGCGACGGCTGCCTGCCCCGCACCTCTCAGCTTCATTGTGTCAAGGCCCGGCCTTCTAGGTCCCTTCCAGACATCTTTCCCCAAATCATCTCGAACGAAGGAACCAGCCGAAGGCCCTATGTGAGCTCACGGTCCCTCAGATCTTCTAGGAGCCTGGATATCTGCAGCAGCCCACATTTTCAGTAGGTAGATGGATGGATTTCCCAAGGCTACTTCCCATCTATTGCTTATTGTGTTGGCGAAAGTCACACCAGGTTGGAGGTCATTGTGATTGTCTTGTGCCCAGAGCAAGAGACACATGGGGCAGGGCCAGAGGACCTCTTACCTGGACTTGCTCAGCAGGTGCTGCTGGGGTGGTACTGCAGGAGGAAAGAAGTCTGCAGGTCAAGCTTACCGACAGCAATGCACTCCTTCAGACTTCTCAGGGAGTTCCCTACCGAACAGCCCTCAACCTACGTCAGGCCTGAGTCCATCGCCCCTGTGGCCAACAGGCAGCTCTTCCAAAGGGACACTCATCCGTAGACCCCGACAGGTGTACAGGTGTGGACAAGGCACTCGGAGTCGCTGCAAGGTGCTGGGAGTCGGATGAGCAGTGAGTCAAGCTAACAGTTGGATTCTCATGATGCTGCTCACTCTGGTGCAGTGCTCCAAGAAGTCTAAGAATTCTGAACTACAGCGTGGCCTTTTAGGTTACTTTGAACAGCACATCTCAAAGATAAACGTGCTCACCGTGTCCCTGGAGATCAGGTTAGCATGCTGATTCAGATTTAGCAAGTTTGGGGCGGGAGCTAAAAGGCTACATTTCCAGGGAGCTCCAGGATGGCCCTGACATAGCCGCTGTGCAGACCACAGTGAGGAAAAGGATCACATGGCAAAAGCACACATGCATTTTATTTAACAATGTGTTGGCTTGGTTTGTAGCTTCGGTATAACTGGGGTGAATGGGTCTTTGTAGTATGTTTCTAGATCGGCAAATGTGAGGGCTATTTCTCTTTCATCACAGTGGCTTTCCCATTTCCATAGAGAACACATCTTCAGGAAAGAATTTGGTTAGAGAAAGAGGTTTGGATGGAGGATTTGCAGCCATTCATTTTTTTCCGGAACAGTGGCCTAGACAGAGGGGCCAGCACCCCACGACCCTTCTGCAGGAATTCCACCTCCCAGTCTTGGCCATTCCCAAGTCCCCAGGCTCCACCTCGAACTCCAGCAGTCACCTTCCAAAAGGAGCCCGGGGAATCCAACCAGGCTACACACGTGGCCTGCTGAGGAGATGTGCGTCACCCCAGGTGCAGGCTGTCCTTGTGACCTGGGCATGTAGCCTTCCTGGGGGACCCTCCCGTGCCCTTCCTCCTTCACAGGGTACAACGCCCTTTCTCTGACCTCCCCATTCCAGCATCTCCCTGCATTCCAGAGAACCCTGGTCTATGGCTGAGAAAAACCAGCCCGGGTCTCTGCCACCAGAAGTGCATCCTGGAAATTCCACCCTAACGCAGAACACTGGAGGTCCGAGGCCTTCCTGCTGGCAACACGACGCCCTCATCACAGCAGAGGGGGTGCCTGCAGCGGCTGGAATCCCAAGCCCTCAGGGCCTCTCATTTCTTTCTGGACATCTCTCAGCACTCCGGCCTGGGGGCCACCCCAGTCCTCCTAAGCAAGACCTCATGTTCCAGCCAATGCTTTACTTTGCAGTTCTGTAAGGGCACACGGTGTCAAGCGCCTCTTCATTCCTTGCTTGTCATCTGTGCATCATCTTTGGCGAGGTATCTGTTAAGGTCTTTTGTGCATTTTTTAGTTTGTTTTGTCTCTCTTTGTTTGTTTGTTTTCTTTGGTACCAGGGATTGAACTCAGGACCTTGTGCTTGTGAGGCAGGTGTGGTGCCAGTGAGCTAAATCCCCAGCCCTTGTGCATTTTTTAACTGAGTTATTCATTTTCTTATTGAGTTTCAAGAGTTCTCTGTACTCTCTGGATAATAATCTTTAACCAGATATGTCTTTTGCAGGTGTATTTTCTTCCAGTGGGTGGGCTGTCTTCTCACTCTCTTGGCAAGATAGTCTTTTGCAAAATGAACATTTTGATTTTAATGAAGCCAAACTTATCAATCATCAATTGTCTTTCATGAATTATGATTGTGCTGTTGCTATTGAAAGGTCATTGCCATATCAGAAGTAATTTATAAGTTCTCCTATGTCATCTTCTAGGACTTTAATAGCTTTGCATGCCACATGCAAGTCTCCAACACTCTGAGTTTCTATCATTGAAGGGCAGAAGATCTGAGTATGAATTCACTGTTTGCAAATGAATGTCCAATGGTCCCAAAACTGTTTGTTGAAGCTATTTTTTTCTCCACTGTGCCTCCGTTGTTCTGTTGCCAAAGGTCAAGTGACCACCCTTACTTGCATCTCTTTTGAGGTTTTCTGCTTGGTTGGATTCATGTATTAGTCTGTCCTTTTGCCATGGACACCGTCACACTGCCTTGATTACTACAATTTTCTTGTTAGGTCTTGGAGCTGGGTAGTCTCTGCTCCCCAGTTTAGCTCTTGCCCTCCAGTGTTGCAGCAACTCTTCCAGGTCATTTTCCTATTGATGTAAACTTTGGGTTAGTTTGTTGGTATCTGGATGAAGCTTGGAAGGAACGGACTTCCTGTCAGTACTGAGATTTCCTATTCATGCTCAGGGAACAGTTTGCCATCTACATATTTAATTCTCCTTTGATTGCTTTCATCAGAAGTTTTCTCCTATAGATCTTGTATTTACTTTGTCAGATTTACACCTCAACATTTCATTTTGGGGGGGGGCACTAATGTAAATGGCTTTGTCTTGCACATTTTCTCCAACAAGGGTTTTCCACCTCTACTCCTGTTCCGCTTCAACTCCACGCCACTCTGGGGAATCCGTCTAAAGCAATGGGTAGTCACACATACATGTACTTGAGCATGCATTTACTGCCTACTGTATACCACTTGTCATCCTAAGCTACAAGGCTATGACTGAGACACAAAATTTTCTACCCTCATAAAATTTATACTCAAATGGGGGAAGCTAATAAATGTAAACCTAAAAAAACCTTTCACAGGTAGCTGACATGTGCAGATATTCAATCCACACTGAATGAATGAGTAAGGAAATACTGAAGTTACCTCTCCCTGTAGTGTCCAAGAAACTATTTTTCATTAGCGTTTTCTTTAACTAAATTAAAAAAAAAATCTATTTTATTTTCTGCTGACTAAAACTCTTGATCTAATGTCATGATGCATTCACTACCAGCACTTCATAAACAATACTAAAACGACTGGGTGGTGTTTTGGAACCATGTTTTGGACTCTTTACCTTCTATAGAAATCTACAGGGAAGAATGCTAAACCTGAGATAAAGGACCCCTTCCGAACGTACGCTCAGCCTTACATCTGAGAGGAAGAGCCTGGGGAACATAAAAGAATCACCTTCTTCATTTTAAATTGAAATTTCTCCCTTTCTCCAATCCACATTCTAATTCAAACAGTTAGAACTCACCAGCACTTCACCAGTGTTGGTTTCAACTGAGCCAGTATTGGTGTTTGGTTTGGGTTTTGGTTTTTGTCTTTTTGGTTTTTAATCCTTCAGTTGTTGTAGCACACGGAAAAATGCCGAGAACCACCAGGAGAAACATTATGGAAACCACCAAAGTTTTACAATCAACTGGAAAAACCACAAATAAAAACAAAGATGAGAAAATGCATCACTAAAAATCTAATGTGCAGTTGGCTAAATGATAAACCAATTTGAATTAGTGAACACTAATTGAAAAACTGCATGACAAAGTATTTCCCCATTAAAGCAGGAATTTGCTAAAGGCATTTTCAATTATTTATCATGCTTCAGTAAAAAGCTTCACCCAGCCTAACAACATAGTGCCTTCTTCAACTTTGCCTACTGATCGAAATTTTAACACAATGGCTACCTACCCCAAATGACTTTTAAAATTCTATGCCAATGACCTTGATGATGTTCTTCCATTTTTATGAGGTTCTTCCCCCACACACACATCCTAACTGCACAGATGCTTTTAACTTGAGAACGTAATTATTATCTAAAGGTGTTAATATTTTTAACCTTATCATGCCTTATCTGCATGCCAAAACCTCAGAGTTCACTATGTCTTAGCAGACAAATAGAATATTCAGAAGTTCTGACCATCAAAAAGGACATTTTAGATGAAGGACTATCTCTCTTTGAAGTACACAAATATTTGAATGTCCTTTCAATTGCTTAGATAACTTACTTTTCTCAAAAGCAGGGCAGGGGTGACTGCTGGGATCCAAAATTGTATATTCCAAGCCTACCAGGAAGCAGGTACATCTGGACCCTAACACCCTGTTGGTGTTCAATGAATGTTTATTAATGAGCCCCAGTTTTTGACCCAGGCACTGAGAATAAATCCAAGGAAGGAAGATTATGCAAATAGACAGAAAGGTCACCCAGCTCTACATGGGGGTGTGCCCAGGTGGGGACATTCTCCTGGGTGTGTCGAGGTGGCCCTGAGGCCCTTGTTCCAGCCTGTGCTGCTGTTCCATGAAAAAGTGAAGAACATCCTGGTCTGTGGCTACAGAAACTGATGCTTGAGAAAAGATGGTTCTCTTCTTACCACAGCTCTGAGATCTCAACAGAGAGCAGACGGTGAAGAAGAGAGTCCAGCAGGGCTGAGAGGGTTCACTAATAACCAGGATGCCCACACGAGACAGCAGCCGCAGAACCAGGCTCACAAAAAGTACCTCCACAAGAGGCAGACAAGTTATGAAGGTCACGTGTGAGAAGGAATTATAAGTACTAGAGATTCCCATCCCCTGAACCGATGGCATTAGACAAGGCTCTCTCCAAAGGCAAAATTTGCAAAGTAGCACTCACTTTCTCTGATATAAAGCAGAAGAGCCACGAAACAGTTACCAGTGTGCCTGGTAAGAGCCATTCATTCCTCCCCCCTGGTACTGCAGAGAAGAATGTTCTTGGGATTTGGCACCAGTCATTAGCTATTGAAAATTATTGTTTTTAATCTAGTAAGTAAAACCCAAATTTGCAAGGGTTTATTTTAATGAAATATGCATGATACTTCAAGAAAACAGCTAAACAACTCTGATCTGAAAATGAACAATGAAACTGAACTACAGTGATCTCTCCCCAGTAGGACAGATAGCTCAAAATGCCCCACATAACAGACAAAAATGTTTAGCATTAAACTGCATTTCACAGACATTGGCCTTTTCATTGAAATCTTATCTGAGGTGAAGATTACCTCTTTTCCTTCTGCTACACTAATCTTTTCTAGCCTGAAGGCCCATAACTCGTGAATTATTAAACAATCATATTTGCGGCAGCAAATTGATTCCTGAGAGAATCTATATTGATTGAGATATTTAAAACTAATGACGCTGAGGTACAGGTGTTTGGACACTTTTACGTGTGATGAGCCAAATTGGGAGGGTTTCTGTTTTTGTTTTGGGGTGGGTTTTTTTGCTATTTATATTGCTTTTCTATTAATAGATAGTTCCATTTGCTGTTCAGCTTGAATCCACCCACCTGACCAACAGGAGAGCCTGTACTTCTCCATGTGCCAAAGCACTCGAGATCCTAAAACCACGCCAGCTGTAGCCCACATTCCTGAAAAGACGGTAACTGAGATGGGCTGGTGCGCAGCTCAGCAGCCTGTCGGAGGCCACGTCAGGGCGATCATCCCTGGTTCAGCTCATCAGTCTTGCTCTGTTCATTCAGGAGCAACCCCAAAGTCACAGGAACTGCACAGGAGTCCAACGGCCAGAGCTGGGTGAGTGAAACTCTGCCACCAGGACCCAGGGACGCTAACGGCATGGACACAGACTTCTCGAGGGGCCACGTGCAGGGACATTGGCACTAGCAGACCGCCCTGAGCATCGAGGTGCAGGGCCCAGAACTGGCCCAGCACTGAGCAAAAAGAATAATCCCGGTGATACCAGGTCGGCCGGAAACCTGAGTCCAAGCCTCTGCTCTACCAGCCACAGGCTACACAAATGTGGTCAGAGCTCTGAATGTCACCAGGCTGCCACCAATGACCATGAAAGGTGACCGATACTTACTTTACACTTTCACCTAGAAAGTGCAAATACAAGCTTTCTCATCGATGGCACGCAGTGCAAGATTGTCTAAAGTTTTTAAGTCTGTAGAATGACAGTCTGAGCCCACGATTTCTTTCCCTCTGGCCCGTATTTACTGCATCACCAAACCCTGGTGGCACCACCTTCCAAGGGCATCCAGAGACGCCAACCACTTCACCTCCCTGCGACCTCTGGAGTCCGAGCCACCGCCTCTCTGCCCTGGAGCTGCTCTCACCACTGTGCTATATTCTCCAAGAGGTTGCTGCGATAATCCTCTCAAATATGAGATCAGAGCCCGCGTGCTGGTGCACACCTGAGATCCAGGCTACTCGGCAGACGGAGCGGGGAGGGATCACAAGTTTGAGGGAAGCCCTTGCCATTTAAGAAGATCCTGTTTAAAAACAGAACAAATAAAAAGGGCTGTGGAGCTGGGTATGTTGATGCACGACTACAATCCCAGCCCTCTGGAGATAGAGGCAGGAGGATCATAAATTCAAGCCCAGCCCAGGCAATTTAGCAATTTTCTGAGATCCTGCCTCAAAAAGAATTTTTAAAGGGCCGCGACAGATATCTCAGTGTATGGGGTCCAACCCCTAGTACCACACACAGAAACAAGCGTCCCTCTTCTTCGAACACTTTGGCCTCATTCCGAGGCGCAGGACCCTGACCTCGGGACACTGGTGGCTCCGGTTTCTGGGACGCCCCCACTCCCAGGGCCCTCAGTACGTCATTACCCGGTCCATGGCTGCCCCGCACACCCTCCTGACGCCGCTGCTCATCCGCTCCAGGCCTTCCTGTTGGGGCGGAACCGGTCCCAAGCACATCTGACCTTCTCCCCAGGCCTGCTCCTCTCTTCTCCTTTCCCAGTGCTAGACTTATTTTCTTTTTCCTTCTTCGTTTTTCGCTGGAATGCCCGCTCTCCGCCGGCAGAGGCATCCACCGCGGCATCCCGGGCCTCGGTGCCGGCCTTGTCTGAGAACAAGGGGGTGAGCGATGAACTCCAGTCCCGCCCTCAGCCCCTCCGCATTCTGGATCTGCCCCGCGTTACACCCTACCCCGTTTCTGCAGCCTTCCCTGTCCGCGTGGGTGACACTGCCCTCATTCACAAACCCTCGTCCCCGTCGTGAGCTTAAAACGGAAGTAGAGACAGCCGGTCACTATCACAGCTGGAACTATTACCACTAACAATTCTCTTTATTTCATGAACACAAGAGGTTTCAACTGGGTTCCTCTGTCCAAAAGTCTTGTAGACTCGCTTCAGTCCCTCAAATTCCTCATCTGACCCTAATGTGATCGCCACCCTTGCAGTATTCATTTTCCAAAGAGGGGGTAAGAGAGCAACAGAAATACTTCCTTAAACTGAGATTCACAATATTTTTATTCCTAAGCCACATATACATTAGTCTCCAAAGTTCTCAAGGAAAAAAAAAGAAGAAGAAGGCCGGTTTATAATTTTTTAAACAGAAAAATGGGCTGCAGCACTTTAAAACTTCTCAGTTGGAAAGGGATATTTTTGGTCAATGATCTATTTTTATTTTTGCTCTGCTGTTTCTCAAGAAGTCCAATGACAAAGACCCGTCCTTCAAAGTTTTAGTCTGTAGGCACAGAATTAACATTTTCAATCACTTTCCCTGGATGAAGAGCACAGGTCTTTTCTCCCCTCCAACCCCCTCTCCCCTCGGAGGACAGATGGAGGGACAGGGCAGTGTCCCTGTGACCCTTCCTCCTCTCCCTCCAGAATTCCCTCAGCAGGTCATAAAACACATATTTAAAAGTAATGTGCACACTCCCCCAAATGTAGGTTTTTAACACCATACGATGTGTCTACTTAAACTGTTGACTCTATTTTAGTAACAGATTTGTTGTATGTCATTCTTAATCAACAGATTTATCTTTCTGCTACTCTTATTCATTCCACAGGAAATCCAGTTAATGTTATTACACTACACAGTGCGCTCCAAACAGTGTCCTGACAGACATTTTTAATAAAAACAAATATCAACTGGGAACTCAGAAATGAGCTCAGATTGTTTTATCAACCGAAATACAACCATAGCCACATTTCACAATTCTTCTTGCTCCTCGGACTTTTTAAAACAAGCTGGTCAGATCAAGGACAGACATGGAAAGGGGAAGACATAAAAAGCAACTTCTGTTTAATGGTTGGTGAAGCTTGCACCAAAGGAGGAAAACCAGAAAGGACAGGTGGGCAGGTGTGAGGGCTGAGCTCAAGTAATGCGAGCCATAAATTCTTCTATGGTGATGCAGTGGCCTTCCCAATTTGGCAGAGGATCTGGAAGGGCCCTTCTTTTACTCTGGCTCTAGATCTTATAAAATCAGAACAAGTGATTCTCAAACACTCTGGAAATATACCATGCCCTCTACCAAGGCACTCACAGAATTTTCAAAGTACACACTTCAATTTTCAGCATTTAAATATTCTGCTGCTCTTAGTCAAAGCCATGAAGGAAGATGCTCTAGGCAAACAGGTCAGGGATCTGACTTCTTTGACCACAAGAACCATCCTTACCCAAGGAGGCTGAGAAGCTGCAGATGGCTGATTAACCAGGGCACCCTTTATGCTGGTGCTGAGTGACCACAGTTTTTGGTTCTCATACCTGACAGTCCCCTGTAGGACACCATGTCAGGGAGTGGATGACCAGTGTCTGACTCTCAACATCCAATTATCTTTACTCATGACAAATAATTCAAAAACCGGGGCTTTCCACGGGAGATCCAACCATCTTCTGGTTATTTACTAGCATCACAATTCTCCCAGGGCTCCATTCCCCCAAGGCTAATTCCAAGCAGACTTCACTGGGTGTCCAACATCCAATAGAAATAAATATCCAATCCAAGTTTCTAAGAAAGTCATGTAACAAAATTGCTAGCAAAGTGCTTCGTTAACATGAAAAGTTTGGCCAAAATGTGTTAGCTAGTGAAGATGCATAAAGACAAAAATACACAAATCAGCTTAATACCTCTGAATCAAGAACTTGCTTTAAGCTACATAAGTAAAACTCAGCATGCAGAAGGAGAAAATGCTTCTAAATGTGTGAGTATGAAAAGAATTGCCTTCTTCACCTACCTCAGGCCCCTTTATTAATACAGAAATAAGTTAGAGGGAATTAAACCATGAGGTTTTCCCACAAGGCTACAAATCTTGAGCTGTTGGGTGAATTTCTGAATTATACCAGTGCCATGAGCTGCTTTGCAAAGATTTCCTTCAGCGAGAGTAACCTTCATACCGAGGGTCTCCATGGCCTGACGATGTCCCTTAGGGCACTCACCCTCAGTGTTAGACACCTCTTAATTATGGCCTCATTGGCCAAAGGTACATTCACCTCTTCAGTTTGTGAAGCCAGACCATGTTGTGGCAGCAGGGGTAGTGATTTTTTCTTTTACAGGACCCTAACTGCCTGGCTAGACTCATTTTTATTACCCTTCAATAACATGTTTTGGTTCATGTTTAAAGGATGGATTGTTCTCAAATGAGTCTGTCTTCCCTCCTTACTACTCTTATGATTTTCATCAGGAAGACAAGGCAGAGCTCTGGTCCATATGCAGCCTAAGTCAAGGACTGGAGGGAGATTAACTGTGAATTCACAGCTTCCACCCTCTCTCAATTGGTTCAATTATGGTGGACTCCCAAATATGCAGCTTCTAGAGTTGAGATGGGTCATTTTCTTTCTTATTTTCTACTCACTTTCATTTATGTTATATTCACAAAGGAACAAAAACCAGTGGAATCAAACTCCCCTTATCCTCTCCCTCCTCCTTTTTCCTTTTTCTCTTTCCCCCTTCCCCCCACCCATTTCCTTGATTTTTTGAGAAACCCTAAGACTCTTAGTGGAGCAAGAAATTAGACTTTCACCATTGTTGTCTTGAACAATTGTGTAGCAGATTAGAACATTTCTTCTCTGCCGTGGGAATTACCTGCCAAGCTCACAGGCAACCTAATGATATTAGGATGAAAAATGGCTTACAAGTTGGGGATCTACATATACAAATCTTCCAGTGAGGATTTACAATTTTTTTAAATGTCAGATACAAGACGGACAAAATTTGAAGGGTAGGCTTTCAGCTACATTTAGCATCTTTATTTTACTGTACACTTGTAGAGCACTTTCGCAAGCCCTTGTACAGAGCATGGAGCTGGGGAGGTTCTTAAAGATGACTTGTCACAACCCATAGGAGACTGAAGCACAGAAAATAAGTTCTGAGCCAACCACCCACAGGGACCAGGTGCCTGGGTCTTCAGGAACCCGAGGGCTGCGGTTCTGTCCATGCACTGTCTGTTAGGTGGAGTGTCTGCACGGTCCAGAGTTGGTGGGGAACCACTGACCATAGATGAATAGAGAAACCAGCACACAGGGATGCCATGTACTTAAAACAAAGGTTGGCAGAGGACTCTGCGGAGCCAAGCGGGGCCTGCCCAGGCCCCACCTCACCGTTTCCTCCCTCCCTCTTTACAAAGGATTGAACCTAGGTCTCCAGGCTAAGCTACAGCCCCAGCCCTTTTATGTTTCACTATCTTTTTGAGACAGGGCCTCTCACCTGAGCTGAGACTGGCCTTTCCTACTTCTCTCAGGCCATCTGAGGAGTCAGCCAGCCGGGAAGCAAAGACGTTCTCTCCGTGCTCCCTCTCCCTCTCCTCCTTTTTACTTCTGTCTCCTGGACACGAGCCTGGGATACACACATGCAGCTTAGACTGGCTTGATCTGGAAGCTGACAAGCCTCTCTAGCACTCTCTCTCGCTGATTTCAGGTCCTCCTGCTCTGCCCCTCACTGTATGGAGGAATGTGACCCTTATCTCAAGGGTGCTAGTGTATGACACAGGATTGGACTTAAGGAGCAATAGCTAATTCTTCCCAGCTGTAGCCAGCTTTGGGATTTGGCACTGAACAGAAAGACCCCATAGCCCCTTGGCCACCTGCACCTCAGTCCCTACCCTACCCTACCAGTCATTTTCCAGGCACTGTAATTCCTAAATTCCCTTTAAGGTTTCTGAGAGATGGTGAGCATGGGCATGAATAGGGTCCTTTGATTCTTGGGTCTCCAACCATGACACCAGAGAGACAATGTCATAAAGGACATTGGAACAAGAACACCTGGATTCAACATCTGGGATCTGCCACGCACCAGCTGCTTGATAAAGCAGTCAAGCTCTGTGCCTGCTTTCTCATCTGCACAGTGCAGTCCACAGAAACCCTTCCTCACAAAAGTGCTGGGGAAATTAAATGGGTTCATAGGTGGAGAGCATTCAACACTCTGACCAGTGTCATGAGTAACGACTTCAATATGTGTTTAACAATTAGGATGAAAACAAACCTGAATTTTGAGCAAACCGTCACCAACATGCTGAACATCTAGTCAGCTGGCAACTTCTAAAAGGTGAGTGTAATAATCATTTAATAAAACTGTGCACGTTACACTGAATTGCTAGCTTTTGCAAAAGTAATTCTGAAGGCACCCGAACTTCCAGAAATGAGCACTTTGAAATTGACTATCGTGGCAAGTTTGTGAAACTTCATACTGCTGAACCCAAAACTCATCCACACAAACTGCTCTCACCCCTTCCTTTTCTTTCCATCTAGCTTAGGCCCTCACTTTCTAGTCCCACATGCCTTTCTCATGAAGTGCATTTCAAAACCCCATCTATGCCCCAGAAAGCCCTACTCCCTCTGGCTCCGTTGACCCTAAAGCTTCCCTTTGGTATCACAGCACCAGGTGTAGACTGAAGGCCTGGGTTAGTAAAATGCATGACCTGTGACCCCATGTTCACTGACGAGGCGCAGTCCTACCAGCCAGGCATGAGTCAAAGGTAGACAGTCCAGCTTCATACTCCAGAAGAACCTCCTGCCAAAGAAGAACCTGAAAAACCCCAGTGTCCAGCCAGAAGCTCATCCCATTTTTTTTTAAGTATTTCCGATTCCCCATCCAGAGTATGGCACTGTCACGATCTTTTTCCCAAACCAGACCCCTCTCCTCAGTCCCTCCTGCCTACACTCTCCTCTCACCTGATGAGTGGTCAGCCTTGCCTTGCCCATCTGTTTAACCGTGAGCAGGTCTTCGGGACTCTTGCAGCTCATGGGCACTGAGCCAGCTGATACCCACTCAACCTCATTCCAACCGTGTCCTGCCCCTTGCTCCATCCTCCATGGTGCTATTTCCCTAAGAGGAGCCACTGCACAGGGCTTCAGCTATGTACATGCCTCTCCCACTCCTCCAGCCACACACATCCCACAGCAGGTGTTTGATGTCTTCCTCCCAAGTGGGATGCCTCAGCCCCCTCTACTGCTTCTGCTCAGTCATCTCCCATCTTGGTCTCCAGCAACACAGAACTGATAGTTTGTTAAACTGGAAGCTTCCAAAATATACCAGGGTGTCTCCTGCCCTTACATATGCTTTTCTCTTCTCATGTAATACTTTTGTCTACTCCATGTATACACTATTATTTGTCCACAACATTCTAACTAAACGTTGCTCACTTGCATCCTTTCCCGAGTACTCTTTGGAGCACTTATGCAGGCCAGATACCATGCCATGCATTGCTTATACAGAACCGCACCACAAAGCAAGCTGCACACGAAGGGACCTTCTCCTCCATACCACTCTTGCCCTGATGTCTCTTTCAATTCCAGAAAGAGTATGATTCATGGGGAGCTACACGCATACCTGCCTTTCCACTCTACCACAAGCATAATACTCAATTTGATAGATGTTGAAAGAATGAAAAACTATCTCTGTCCCTTCACTTAATTTATTCTCTGGTTTTATTGGATTTCTCAAAGCGTATAATCTAATAAAAGGCACAGTGGTCAACAACATAGGTTTTGGAATCAGATGGTTTGAGTTCTCAAACCGGCTGCCCTGTTCATTAGCTGTGATCTTTGGTGGGCTGCTTATCACCTCTACAGTGGGCATAACGCACAGCCTCCCATCTCCCGGTGCTGCTATAAGGAATGCTATGGCTTCAATCTAAGATGTCCCCCAAAGTCTCGTGTGTTCAGAGGTGGAGCTTGTGTGAGAAGACTGAACGGGGCCACTACATTCATCAGTGGTGCACTTATGGCCGAATGGGCTGTCAGGGGGCAGGGCCTGGTGGAAAGAGGTGGTCACTAGGTCTGGACCTGGAAAGGCATCTCTCTCTGCCTGGCTCCTCTCTTCTCTCTCTCTGCTTCCTGGATGCCATGGAATGAGCAGCTGTCCTCCACCTGGACCCTTCTGCCCTGCTTGGAGCCTGGCATGGACTGATGTGGAGGTGCAGTTCTGTATAAGCAATGCATGGCATGGTATCTGGCCTTCATAGGTGCTCCAAAGAGTACTCGGGAAAAGATGCAAGTGAGCAATGGTTAGCTGGAATGTTGTGGACAAATAATAGTGCATAGATGGAGTAGACAAAAGTATTACATGTTAAGGAGTCAATGCGGTCATACAAGCAAGTAATTCAAAACAACACCGGGCCTAAAATGTCTTCGATAAATGTTACTATTTGTTATTTTACACTCAATACTGCACATCTTACATGTGTAAGAGACAACTGATGGCCATAAATAAAAATTAATCTCTTGGTTCAAATAATCACTTATTCCACAGTTCTTCCTGTATGATTTTCAGTCTTGTTGAACCTAAAGAGTTAAACACACACACACACACACACGTGCACATTTTAGGGTTGGAGAAGGGAGTGCTGCTGGTTATGGATGTTAAATAAACAATTTTTTCTTACAACCCCTGCCACCCTGCTTGCAGCATGCCATGACCCGAGCTGCCTTAGTGACTCCCAAGCATGACCACGCGATTAGCAGGGCTGTGTCTGTGCATGGCGACAGTAACGGGGGCTCTCTTTCCATTTGCCATGCATTGAAGCCTGAGTGCCTCGCTGCTTTGTGCATTTTCAGCTTGATAAATTCATTATTCTCCATATTTTGCTTTTCCCTCCTTCAGAGAAAAAATTTCCCCCAAAGACCAGGACTTTTTTATTCAAAATAGGTGATTTTTCAATGCACCCACGTGGCATGACGTCAGTAACCACTCGGGTACACCCAACGTCACTTTAAGAAAAAGGAGAAAATCATGAAACATAAGCCAGTGGATATAAATATCACAGTACGGTTGTCCCATGGATAGAAACGCGCAGGCATAAATTCAGTATTTTCCAAGAAGAAACTTTTCCGCTTGAGAACCGAAAGGCAAAGTTATTCAGCAGAGATGAGCGATGGCAGGCTGGTCTCCACCACACCTCCGCGAGTCTGTTTCCCACTCGGCATCTTCTCTCCCTCCGTACAAGCACAGCACCCTGGTGCCCAAGTGTGCCCCTCTCCAGCCCTCACACGTGACAGGTACCTCGCTGCCCAGACCCTGCCCTTCCACAGAGGAAGACACTGCCAGGTGACAAGGGGACATTGTCACCCCATGCTGCCATGAAGCACTTTTAGGAGAAAGAGAAAAAAATTACTCCGATGGCACAAAACAGTGGGTCGTAGAACACATCACTTGCAACTGGTCTTTGGCTTCCAGACTTAGTCTTTCCAGTTACACGACAGTTTGGCTTTCAGCAGTGTTATGATTTAGACTAGAAATGTCTCCCAGAGGCTCATGGGTGGAAGAGTTATCTCCAAGGCAGTGACGTTTAAACAAAGGGCTTGTGGAAGTGTTTGGATCAGCAAGGATCTGATCTCATGAACAGATTAACTGAATGGACTACAGGGAGGTGAGGGAAACTGTACAAGGTGAGGTGGAAAATGCTTGGAGGAAAAGGTCACTGGGCTTCCTCCTCACTTTCTCTCTGTCTCCTACCTACCGTGAGGGGCCATGTTGCTCGACTACTTCTTCTAGCAATAGGCCCAAGGGCAATGGAGCCAGCAACCATGAACTGAACCCTCTGACACCATCATCCAAAACATTTTCTCAGGTACTGGGTCATCAATGGAAAGCTGACCAACACAAGCAGCCTGAGATCTTGAAGGACCAACTCCATCAGAAACAACAGTCTTTCTCTGCTAAACCTGAAGAAAGACCTAGAATTTAATAAGCAATCAGGACTCTGCCCATCCAGAAGGGGGCAGCACGACCACCTGTACATGCCTATGTCCCAGTCACCAATAATTTTATTTTTCATACACATGATCTATAAGTCATCAGGACCTTGTATCTATGAGCAATTAGGATAATGGCTGAAAAGCTCTGGCCCATCCAGAAGAACCAGCTGACACTGAAACCAAATGCACAGAGACCTCAAATAGCTCATGTAGCTCTTTAAACTGCAGTATCCTCATCTGCCAAGCAGGACTGCTACTAAACTCTTGCTATGTTGTATGGTGGTTAATGTAATTCATGATGTATACTTAGAATAAATTTAACTTTCCTTAGAACTGGTGTAAAACACACTAGCACAGCGTATTAGTCAGCTTCCTATGGCTGGGACAAAATACCTGACATGTGCAAATCGGAGGAGGAGAGGTTTACTCTGGCTTATGGTTTCAGAGGTTTCAGTTCACGGTCAGTTCCAAGGCAAGAACATCATGGAAAGGAATGGGGGAAGAAATCTGACCCAGTCAGTCCCCTTACAATCCAATCACCTCTTCAAGACTCTCTTAATCAAGTCAAGCTAACACTCAAGATTTCTTGGCACATACTGATTACATTTCCTTTCCGATAATTTTCTGGTATATCTTAAAATATGCTTCCTGTCTCAGAATCAAGTAAAAATTTTGATGTTGATGAATTTTATTTTATCCAAATTTGAATAAAATGTGGAGATCCACGTATACCATTTGCTTATATATATTCATATAAATCTTCCTATGGCTGGGACAAAATACCTGACATGTGCAAATCGGAGGAGGAGAGGTTTACTCTGGCTTATGGTTTCAGAGGTTTCAGTTCACGGTCAGTTCCAAGGCAAGAACATCATGGAAAGGAATGGGGGAAGAAATCTGACCCAGTCAGTCCCCTTACAATCCAATCACCTCTTCAAGACTCTCTTAATCAAGTCAAGCTAACACTCAAGATTTCTTGGCACATACTGATTACATTTCCTTTCCGATAATTTTCTGGTATATCTTAAAATATGCTTCCTGTCTCAGAATCAAGTAAAAATTTTGATGTTGATGAATTTTATTTTATCCAAATTTGAATAAAATGTGGAGATCCACGTATACCATTTGTTTATATATAAATTCATAAAAACAATTATGTACATAGTAATAATTTGTTATATATATATATATATATAAAACAATTATATATAAAGCAATGATATTATATACAAACTATAAGAAACTGCCCCACAATGGGTACTATGCAAAAACAGCAGTGTTTTTTATTTTTTGCAATATGTACTGGGTTACCATACAAATGCTCCCTTGTATAAGATGATATCAAAATGACCCTGCCTGCTAATTGGGTTTCTCACAGAATGCAAAGTCTGTCTCCCAGAAGGTAAAAGTATCCCAAATAGATAACACTTCCATTTAGCGAGATAACCCCATATCCTCCCACCCTTCTGGGAGGCAAAGCCTTGCTGTGGTAACAGAAGAGGACACTTCACGTTCAAATGTAGGGTCACAGTGCCGAGGCAGAGAGGGGACCAAGAGATAATAAGAAAGGACAGTAGCGGTGGTTGTGATGCTATAAATAACCAAAGAACCCGACTACATTCAGAGTTCCCGCGTGGAGGATTCAGGCACAGCTCTTGCTTTGTTTCCCGAAACAAAAGAAACAAGGGTTCTGTCCAGGTTCTTCGGAGCTCCTGGGAGGAACACACTCATATATATATATAAACACACACACACACACACACACACACACACACACACACACACACATATCCCCCTTTTGGGAACTGAGAACTCAAAAATACATCCTTTAGATCACTTTAAGGCCTTCCAGTCCCCAAGCTGCGGGAACTTGGTGAGTGGCCCGCCCACACTGGCTGATGATAGTTCCATGCGGAGTAGCTCCTGAAAACATAGTTTTCTTTGGCCAAGTCTTAATGAGCCAGAGTACACATTTCAGTTGTCAGGGTCTGTTTCTCCAGTGCCTGCAATACGGAGGCTTTCCACAATGCTGTGGCAAAAGCAAACATCTGTCTCCAGAAAGACACCTGGAAAATGTAACCATTCCTATGATGGGCAAGTGCTGACTAGAAGGAATGTTTACAGAGGTTCTTCATGCAGGAGGATGGACAGGGTGTCTATAAAATCATCTGCTCGGCCAGAGAATAACCAACACTGCTGAAAATCTCAGGGCTGTGTCCACTCAAAATCTCCGAAACACCATGCTGCTGAACAGGAGCCCACTGGAGCCTGATCCACATAGTCCTGGGTGAGCGCAGGTATTTAGGGACGCATTAGCGTTGCTGTCAAATTGAGAGGTGTCTCTGTGCCTGTGGCTCTGTGGCATCCCAGGAGGAGTTGGGGTCCATAAACCAGCAAACCAGTGTCATTAATACCTATGGGTCGCTTTTCCATCTGTGACACTTTTTACTTGCCTATTTCCGAATCCTCTTTATTAAACACTAAACTCAAGAATAATTCCATACAAGTCACCAGTGTTTGGAAGTATTAGCCCTTATTACCGCAATGGCTCCTTCGCGGCCAAAGTGAGGCCTGGTTTCAGGGCGGTGATGCAGTTTGCCAGTGTGGAACCCTTCATGATGTGTCTTCGCCGCAAGGCTGCTTTAGAAACCTGCTCTGCAAAGCATCTCTCGGCCACAGCCTGTGACTCTGGATTTGAAAAGGCTCTCATAGGGACCAGAGGCTGTGCCACTCCACCAGCCTCCTGTAGTCCTCAGCATCTTCTGAAGCTCTTTGGAACCGCGTCACGACCTCCTTCCAAATTTTCCCAGCCCTACATGGAAGGATCCCTGGCTAGATTTTTTCACCACCAGGTGAGCCTCCCAAAGGACCTCCAAACACCGGGAGGGGCTGGCCAACAACCTTCAGAGCAGGCATGGAAAAGTCACCCTCAGGCCAGGGCGTGGAGCAAGGCAGTGCAAGTTCAAGACAAACTTACTCCCTGATGACACAACTCCAGAAATGGCTCTGTACCTCTCTACAATGGCCTCACCCTCCTCAGTCCTGTATCTTTCACATAAACAATACGATGATCAGTTTTAGTTAAATAGTAGTTGCTTTTCCACAGGGCTGCGCCAGATCACAGTCATCTTGTCTGCCCTGGTGAAGATGGGGGCAGGCACATCTTACCTATGTCACTCATCAACTCCACCTGGGAACAAAGTTCACAGGGGTGCAGGAATTCAAAACTGACATTCGGCTGGACCCAGAAGAGTCAGATTGGCTGTGGAGGGGCTGCCAGCCTAGACAGTATCTGCAGCTCAGAGATGGTGAGGGATGGGAAGCAAGATACACACACATGAGCCCCAGTCCTTGGGAGCTGGAATACAGACATGCAGGACAGGTAGAGATCGTGTTCGCTTCTCAGTGCCATGCTGGGGGCACAAATGGCGACCAGAACCCAGAAGTCTGAACGTCAGGTCCCCTCACCAGAGGACCCTTCCCATGGTCCCGAGCACACAGTTGGCCACAGTGGATCTCCTTGATGAGGTAACCTAGTAGTAGCCACGGGCATGCTGGGAATTCCACTCAGGGACTGCTGAATTGTCAATATGTTTCATTTGTGTTTTAAAATGTATATTTATGTAGCTCGGAATCACTCCCACGTCTAGCTGAATTACTGTTTGTCCACCCCATGTAGGAACAGCCAGCAGGAATGTCCCTCCCAGACCACCAGCACGAGTGACAGCTAAGAAAGGAGGGCCAGAGTTGGGCCAGAATACGTGCCAGTCCACCAAGGGCCTAGCACAACCACGGGAGAGGATGGAGCCCTGAAATGAACTAAGCCAGGGCTAGTCTGGAAAATCCTTCTAACCTCACAGTTCATCTACGCAAGAATCGTCACAGAGTTCCAAAAACTTGAACCATGCTAAAAATTTACATATCACTGCCAATGATTAGTGTAACTGAATGAAGCAATTTAAAACCATCAAGAATTAAAAAAAGAAAACAAATTTCAATCGATTTTCTAAAAGAAAGACTAAATTGTCTTTCTATTCTTTCCATGGAAAATGAGATTACAAAATCTTCGTTGTCCTAATAATGTTAAGTAAAATAAATCAGAAACACAAGCTAAAAACCATATGGTTTCTCTCATGTGAGTAATGCAAAGTACAGATAAAGAGCAAAATAGAAGACTAATAAAAGGAAACAGAGAGATGGATCCTGTGCAAATGGGAAGGGGACCTGGAGATGGAAGATGAGGGCAGGGGTGGGAAAGAGAAGGGAACGTGAAGATTTAAGGCGTGTCATGAAGTCACACTATAACCACAGTGAGTGCAGACATCGGATGTCATAGCCATGACTAAAAAGTAGTAACAGGAAATGGAGCAAGGGAATCTAGAGACGCAGGTCACTGCATGGGAAAAAGGAGGGCAATAAAAAAGAATCAACACGTTAAACACATGTTCTCACTCCCGAAGATGAAGGTAAGCTTCACGTACTGCAAACCTGTCCTAAAAGAGGAAAATTTTACAAAGAGGCAAAGAACATGCACCCATGTTCATTTCTGTCCCAAGAGCTTAAGCCCAGGACTCAGTGAACCAAACACTTGCTAGGGAGGGCAGAGGTTGTTGGTGCTTATGGCTTAGAACTAAATGTCCCTCAAAAGTGTCATGAGTTCCAAGGCAGGGCCTGGTTTGAGGTGGGTCACTGAGGCACGTCCTCGAAAGCTGTTTTCTTATCCTCAGCTCCTCCCTTCCCTCTCGCTGCCTCCTGAGGCTGTCATGGGGTGAGTTGCTTTGCAGCCAGCTGAACATGGACTGGACCCACTGGAAACTGTGAACCAAATGAACCACTCCTCCTTTAAGTTGTGAATGACAAGAAAGCAACTAAGATACCGCTCAGTGTGTTAGCGTACCAGTTCAGGGCAGGCTGGCTCAAGCGCCATCACCCGGGTACCACGATGGTTTGTCTGCCTGTTCATGTGTCAAGAAAAACATCCCAGGAATCAATCCTCTATCAAAGCCCTAGCCAATGAGTGACAGAAAAATTAATGTGCGAGTGTCCCATTTCCTTACCCACTGGTGGGAGGGATCATGCTGAGGTTCCCTGAAAGACCAAGTAGCAGTTGTGCACAATGGCTTCCACAATCTACCTTCCTAACCCGCCTTTTTTCCTTCTGCTGCTGCTGAGATCACCTCCCAAATCAACTGCTGCCCTTGGATCTTTGTCTCTGGGGCTGTTTCTGTGTGAACTCCAACTGAAGCGCTGTGACTTTACTCGTAAGTCCAGAAGCCACGAGCATCCGTGCTCTCTGTCCACCCTGAAGAGGAGAGCTACTACTTACCATCAGGATTCCAGTCCCTGACCACCACGGAGCTTTGCCTACTCTCTGAAAGTCTACTTTCCTTCTCAGCTCCAGCACCACACGCGACCCCCACCCTCACTCTTGACAGCTCCTCTCCTGGTTGTAACTTTAAGCACTCAGATTGCACTTCCGCTGGTGGCAATGGACTTCCTGCCACCTTTTCTGCTTTCCTCTGGGACTCCAGCCTTAGTTTCTCTGAATTGTCTATGAGTTCCTTCTCCATTTCAGCCTTCTGGTGGAAAACCCTCGTTCAGAACAGCAGGCTCTGACAGGGTGACTTAAATGGCTGGTGCCCACTTAGGTCCTCTTCTTCCAATTCTTTGGGCATGGTAGCCTCATAACTGCATCTCTCCCTGATCTGGTTCTGGTTCCTTTGAGTGCTGCTCTCAGTGCCTCGCTAGGTGACGGTGCGTTTCAGTGGCTCTGGGTACTCAGGGCCACCATCTACTTTAACCTTATTAATTTTCCAATTCCTCAACAGGCATGTCTACTGGACAGTTATTCAGACGAAAGACCCTCAGAGCAAAATAAATGTGCATTAAGGAAAAGGAAGAAGCCCGTGTCCAATTCTGAGGGGCTGCAGTTTCCCTGCCCCTGGAATGAGAGACTGAGAAGTACATGTACATCCGAGCTTCCCACCTCCACCAGGAGAGTCTAGCAGCAGAAGTGAAGGTGGAGACTTCCTCGCCCACACACCTGGGCCTATTCTCTGTATAAAATATTAGGGGTGGCTCATTGGTAGTGAGCTACGACTAAAGATAGGAGTATCTATTATTCACAAAGAGAGACTTATCAAACATCTCCCCCTTTCTCTGGTTAAAATTATCAATCGATAATACACTTTCTAGGGGACACACAAGTGTCTGTCACCACTCAGCACCGGGCCTTCCCCACACCACGCCCACTCAGCCATGTGCTTGGTGCATACCAGTGTTCAACTGCCTGGCAAGGGCTCACATTGCCCTCCGAGAGAGGAAAAGGGGGACCTTGCAGTGTGCCCTGGTTTCCACTCGCTCTCCTGCGGCCGGAATTTACAGGTCAATTCCCACTGGAAAAGGCTTTTCTGGAAGTCTTTGGTATCACTGACTTCTGGGATATTTGAAGAGTTTCCTGAATTTTGCTTTCTGAGAAAGGTGACTTGGCTTTAGCTTAGATGATCTATGGTGAAAGCAAGAAACCCTGGTTCAGCTCACAATTACCCAACTCTTAAAATTATCTGCATTCAAAGGGAAGATAATCAGATTCTTTTCCAACCTGCATGGGCTTCCTCTTGGCCAAACCATCCAGACCTTGCCCATGGTGTCACCAAAGGACGTTAACCCTAAGGGCAAGAAGGGTGAAGATGATGTCTCTGGGATCATGAATGTCAATCAGTGCGCACTCCAAACCCAAATCATGGATGCCTTATAATGTAGACCCACAGATCCTATTATTAAAATTAGAACTAGCAGCCCTTATCCAGGTTGCAAAAATAGAAAGTTAAGCAAAACACTTGAAACAATCAGTGCAAAAAGAAAAAAAATGTTAGCCTCACCTATATTGATCTCTTAACATCTGGCACCTAACACCAATTCTGGGCCATAATGTTTAGTACAAAGAGTTGTGTTTCTTTGCTCTGGTCCTACACAGAGCACCAAACGCTCTGGGATCTGAATGAGCAGAGAAAGCTGGCTCTACTCCCTCCAGCTTAAAGTAAGTCCTCAGTCAATCAAGCTCTGAACCCGAGGGTTGGTCACCGGTGTGCTGTTGTCGTCTATCATCAGTAAAATTCTTTAGTTCGGCAAAGATTCACAGGGAGCCTACTCCAGGCCAAGTACCAGGCAGACAGCAATGAGCAAGACATAGGTCCTGCCTTCACAACAGTCTCCCATCTGATGTGAAAAGACAATCAATGGATAAGTAAACACAAACTAACAGAGCTCAGAGTAGAAGAAGAGGGAAGAAAAAGGAAGAGACTATTTCCTTGAAGAATCAGAAACAGAAAAAAAAAAAAAAGGCAGAATGTAATAATCACAGCTATGTTAGGGAGAAGTCAGGGTGGGCCACTAAGTGGTCTCTTCATCTGGACCCAGGGCTAGAATCTCCAAACAGCAAGCATTCTAGAAAGAAATTTCTGGGTGTGGTCTGCATTTGCCACATAATGCACCCCAATGTGACTCTCAACTATGTCACTGTGCCTAAGTTCTCCTTTGTCCAAATGCTGGGATACACTGGTGCTGTGATTTTTGTCCTTGACCCTCCCCAGCCATGGTAGGATATGCTGCTCACAAAGGCCAAAGAATAAAGCATAGTTGCCTGGTGGACTTTTGGATTCCCACAGAGTCTGGGTTTTTCAGACCAAATGAATCCACTGGGCCTGCGTGACCTCAATTAAGTCAGGAAAGGGACTCACACTGGCCACTCACCCTAAACCGCACTCGGTGCTTAAGCTTCTGAGCTGTCAGTCTTGGTGACTCCCCTTTGGCGATATTTAACTACTTGTGACATGAGATCCTGAAAGCTTTTTGAAAGTCTTATTCACTAATGGAAAAGCCTCTTACATATTTTATAAAACTAAACAAACATCAAAGTTAACACTCAAGTGCAGCTTGTTTTTTTGAAACTCTGCAAGCCTTGTCAGCATATAAATCCCTCTTGAAGATTCTAGGAAGACCGATAGCAGAAGAGTCCTAACTTATTAGGCATAAAAACTATAAGCTGCCCAAGAGCAAAGATTCTGTTTCACATTTTTGATCCCTGATACCCAGTAGTTCTGCCCAACACCAGGTAGGTGATCAAAAAAATGTTTGCTTAATGGGAAAATTTAACCACACAGATCACTCAGCATTTGTTCATTTTCCTTTAAAATTTCTTTTAGCTGCCTCTAAATTGTATGTGAAAATAAAAATTCCATTGTAAATGTGTTCTGGACCAAACTCCATATAATACTTCACAAACTCGGCTAATTTTCAAAGGCCACACAGCGTAACACCTGCCATTGTTACCAACGATAGCAAGGAGAGTAAGGATATTCGGTCACCATGACCGCTGACCCAGCAGGACCCATGCCGTAAGCACTGTGCTAGAAGCTTCCTGAGGCTCTTCCCTCTGCATCCTCCCAGTGTAAACTCCTACATCAAAAAGGATGTCCCAAGAGCATGTCTGAACATCACCCCCCAGTACCTGCTTGTACCACCACCCTCTGATACTTCAGGTATTTATTTATTAAATTGTTTATTAGGTCTCCCTCTACCAACCAGAATGTAACTTCCGTGAATGTGGGGGACTCCATTGTCATTGCTCACAAGTGGATTTTTAGCAATCAGGAAAAACTCCTCAGCAAGTAGTGGATTGATGGATGGATGGATGGATGGATGGATGGATGGATGATTTTATCTACTCTTTAAAATAACTCTGCAGATCAGACCATGCAACCCCAGGAACCTGGACCCATATTTCTCTCAGTCCCATGAGCTTCCGGGGACCCCATGCTGCCCCACAGGTGTTGAACAGACAAAAAGGTGAGGGGAAGCCCCCCCTTACCTCTCCTCCTCTTCTTCCCTTCACCGGGTAGACCCTTCTCCAGCTCTCCCTTCACTCGCCCATGCTCGGGCTCACAGTGACAAGTGAGGGCCACACACAGTCATGCGTCCCGGGCTACTTCTACATAACTCATCTGCCGCCCGAGGAGGATGGGTGACATCACCTGGAGTTGGCCGCATCGGCCTCTCTGAGGACCTGAAGCCTCCCTGCTGTAGGGACGTGGCTTAAGGCACAGACTGGAATCAGAGAAGCCGATTTCTTTGAACTCACCGGCAGGCAGGCGACAGTACAGATTCAGGTGAAGGTGACGGGTTTCCCTGCACCGCAGCAGCCTGGCCCATTTATATCCAAGCCCCTCCACCGCCGAGCTACCCTGTTGAATGACTCACTCCTGGCTACATTTGTGCCTCAAAAAATATTGGGAAGAAGTGTGCGCTCAGTCTGGCTCCCGTTCCACGATGATCTCACTCCAGCCCCTGGTCCATAACGATGAGGTTCTGCCTGAATTATAACCTACAGCAGATTTCAGCTACTTCTTTCAGAAAAATGGACTTTTATCGGCCTTCTATTTTAAATTTCATCTCCAGGTAAATATCACTTTTTTCTCCAATACATTTTTATTTCATGAGAATGATGGATGAAAACAGGAGCCAATGTTTTAATTGCTCTAATAAAATGACTCATCTCTTTCATTTGCATTGTACCTCTTGCAGCTTTCTTTTTCATAAAATCTGTAAGTGCATTTCTGAGAGTCCTGCATTTCTGAGCAAGCACATCTTTGAGCTGGCTAACTGCACTGCCCACAGTAGGTTCTTTAAGAGATGAGTGTAAAGGACAGTCCACAGCTCGGGGACTTGACCACAGAATCACCCACTTTGAAGTCACCAGTTCAGACTTGGAGTGCAGAAAGAAATCATCATCACTGATAGCCGACCGGCTTACTTTGCTGGGAGACAGGTGACCGGCTTCCCTCTAGCTCCTGGTTGTTAGACGTCTACAATCTCACTGTCACCTCAGAGGCATTAAAGGAGGAGACCCTCCCTGGGATGGGGCAGCTGGGAGAGACGTGAGCTACACACATACACACCCTCACCCACAAATGCACACACATGTGAGCACACACACAGCCTGGTATTTCCAACCAAACTCATTCACAGGGGAGACTGAGACACCTGTCTGAACCCTGTCACCTGACGATGCTCAACTCAGCTCAAACCATTCAGCCTGCAGATCCACTCTACCCCCACCCATCCTCGTCTTCCGGCAGAGCAGGGTTTCTGCAAACAGATGTGTGCACCTTCGCAAGCCCGGCTTGCTGTGCACTGTGATGAGACAGAAGGTGGCACTCGTCTTCGGAGATGTCAGTCTGGAGGCTTTTAGGAGCAGCAGCCTGCACTTAGAGATCAAAGCCAACAGAGAAGGTGCCCGAGAGCCCAGGAGAGCCAGTGCCTTTCTTCACCCCAGCCCCACCCCACCCCACCTCCTTTCCTGCCTCCAACAGTGAAGCAGGGCCTGTCCCTCGCCCTCCATGGGCCTTGAATCTGTCACCCCTGCCCACCGTCACCACCACCAAGGAGAAGCCGCGCCATCTCTCTGGATGCACTGTCTCCAGGTCGGGTCTCTTACTCCATCATCCCCAGGATGCTACCAGAGCGTGCCCCTGACATGTCACCCTCCTGTTTCTAACCCTGCAGTGGGCGTCTGGCCTTCAGGAAGAGGTCCATGACCTCAGCACAGCCGGCACGGCCTTGGTGAGTCACCCCAGCTCCTGTCTGTCTCTTGTGCATTAAGCTTCTTCTATGGACAGGGACAGGGCCTTCTGCCACGTCCTCCAGTTCCTGGGTTGTTATCCTTTTCCTCTCAGTGTGACTGTCACTTTTCCCTAGGGCTATACCTCGATCCTTCCCCATGCTAGGCTGGATGCTGTCCACTAAACCTGCTGGTTGTTGTAAGGGAACAGAGGCTTCTCCAAGCTGAGACTGAGCTGTATTTGCTGATAAATCTGTGGCCACTAATATGGATCCAGAGTCCAATAATATGGATGACCAAGTGAATTTCTAATATGGCTTATAGCACGGCCTCTATTTCAGTTCTACTGTTGACCAGTCTTTTCTAGTCCCATCCTATAGTTTTCCTTTAGCCACTGGATATAAAACAGAGAAAAAGGGGACTGAATCTCCACCCAGTACCAAGATTCAAATGCTAGGCTACTGTGAAACAGTAAGCCTGGCCACTAAAGGATTTTATTTTTTAAAATAAAATTTAAAAGGAGGTCTATCGCCTGCTTCAAGAGTCTTAGGCATGATCTGGCCCAATGAGAATGAAATACACTGGATCTGGGCTTGTTATAAAAAACAAAAACTAAACACAGATTTGGGAAAAGGAAGGAGAAATCGGGTGCCTCCTTCACATGACGGAAGCCTCTGCTCCTCTGGGCCTCACAGAGAAGGAAGAAGAGGTAGAGAGAGAGATGACATGTCTTTAAAAAGAGAATATAAGAAATACATAGACAAAAGACTAAAAGCAGAAATGGTAAGGACTGAAAGAGAACAAGAAATGGAAAGTGGAAGGAATGATGAAGTAAGGTGATGAGAGGAGGAAAACTAGAGAGGAATCTAGGAGAGGATGGAGGCCAATCAGAAGGGAGCGCAGAAAGACCAGGCACGATCAGACATAGAGACACGGGGTCTCGAATCTGCACGTCGTAGGGGCTCGTGTGGTAACTGAATGGATGACGGAATGAAAGAGAAGCAGTAGAAAGTCAAGGGAAAGCCAAAGGGTGGACATATTTAGGTGCGACTTTCACTCTACCATGTCTTATGTCCACTGCCAACCCAGTCTGGAAGAAAGAATCTCGTAATCACTGGCCAATCTCACCATTGACTCAGCCGACCACTGGGCACCCTCAGTGTGCTGAGTGTGGATTAGATGTCAAGAATCCAACCCAAGAGCCTCAGGGAGGTCACCAAAGAAGACACTAAGTCTCTTCGTATCATAAAGGCTACATAGAGAAATATCAGAATCAACAGTAATCGTACGGCTTGGCCAAAAGCCACGGGAAAGAGGGGTGCTTCGTTTCCCCCAAAAGAATGAGATGACATATGACATGTGCCTACTTAGAATAGAACTGTAAATCATAAAAATGCCAAAAACGTGGGGAAGAAAAACATTAAAGGCACTGCCAGTGGAATACTAAAGACAGGCATAAAGAGAGAAAGGCATAATAAATAGAGGGTACTTTAAATTCTCTTTATCATAGGGCTCCAATGCATTGGACTCCCGATCCCATTAAAGTCATCCGTGCCCCTCTCGATACTACTGAACACTTGGCCTCTCAAGGGCTCTGCAAGGCCCATTCTGCAAAGCACGTGCCCGGCAGCCACCGTGGCAGGGACCGACCTCCACTGACCCTGTGTACAGAAGGGGCCAAGGCCACCACTCCTGCCCAAGTATGTTCCAGGAGTATGGGCAGCTCCCCCTCTGCCCCCTGCAGGGCCCTTCCTGCTGCACAGTTCAGCCACAGAGTCTTAGGGATTCCCAAATTACAATGTCTCCTAGGTACTCCAGTCTTAGACTTTCAGTGATTAGATAACATTATGAGTCTCCCCTAATGTCACCTTCCAGGGTTTCACATTGGGGCTACAGACTGGAGCTCCCCACTTACTCGGAACAAAGGGAGAAGCTATTTTTCACCTGAGATCATCTTTCCTGTATAGAAAGATGGGCACCCTCAGTGTGACGAGTCTGGATTAGATATCAGACTAACGATGCCCCTGAATGGTACAGTCTTCAGAATAAGGACAGAGCACATCTAAATCCATTTTATAATCCACACCACCCTCCTCGGCCACACAGGGCTAGCCAAGTTAGCAGATGTAAGAGAACGAAGGGATAGACGATTTGGTGGGACAGCCCAGAAACCCAGCGTTTTTACATCACCTCTTTGTGAGGCCCCATTAACCTTGAGAGAAGTGTAAAGGTCACCAGTTGGGCTGGCTTTTCTCTAAAAGTGTAGCATGGATCATCCTTCCACCTGCTTGGGGTTGTCCTCCTCCCAGCTCCCTCCCCAAAGACATCTGCAGGACAACAGACCTTTGTTTCTCAAGGACTGAGCCGCCTGCTACTTTCTGCAGCTCCTTCTGTACCTTGGTGACATCACAGGCACTGGTTTTATTACCGCAAAGAGCTGTGATGTCAAGTGGAAACAGCTAACTTCCTACAAAATGAAGACATTGTTTTCAAGCAACTGTTTTCAGTAATAAAAATGCAAGAAAAGCTAAGATTCCTAAAATGTACAATAGGTCTTTCACCTAAAGAATACATGTTAACACCAGCTGTGATTCTGTACTTCTTAAGGGTGTAAGAAAAAGGACCAATGAAAGGAACAAAACAGAAATGAACTTCCAAATATTAATGATACGGTTTCTCTATAGTCTGCCAGTGTTGTTCGCCTGCAATGTAAAACAATTACATTCTAATTTCTTCTGTTACACTACACTCATTTTATGGAGGATTACAGGTCTAAAAGTAAGTTTTGACAGAAGAATACTCTATCTAGACATCAAGTCATTTTCTTGCAAATATAAAGCCACTTAAAATATTTTCTATTGTTTTGTTACTCCATAGTTTTAACATTCTACTGATATCCTATTACCTGATATCATTTACTGTTATTTCTATTATCAGAATCAAGAATCAGTTTTCAGTGAGATGAAGTCTCTGCAGTGTGCACACTTGAGTTCACTCCACCCACTTTATTTACCAGACAATTTGAAATATTACTTGATGCTGCATGCGACCAACTTCTGGATCTCATACTCCCCAGTGTTTTGGACAACAAAACTTTAAATCAATGTATAATGCATTTTGTTAGATTGATAAAATTGGGAAGAACTATGACAAATCACAAATGACCATCGGGAGACCCTGGGGGACAGCCAGCCTCTGAGGAAGTAGGTTTCAGAAAAGAGAAGCACGTACAGATCACTCCCGTGCGGCTCCTGCGGCCCCCAAGCTGCAGGCTAGACAGAGCGGGCCAGCCCCTTTCCCTGAACTGGTCACACGGGGCCTGCTCCTGACACCCGCAATTCCGGTGCCTCCGGTTATGCGCAGCAGTGTATCCAGACGGCAAAGGCAGTGGGCTGAAGTCTCCGTGAACTAGTGTTGCTCTGTCCTCTCTGGACCACGAATAGCATGCCCGCCTCCGGTTATCTGTGCAGGAATGGTCAGCTCCGAGATCAAAAGAGGGCTGCAGGAAGAGCAGAGCGGAGGCGGGTTCACCCCTTGTCGGTGTTAAGGGAAAGTCTGCTGTACCTGCCAGCTGGCTGCCCAGTTTGGGTGTACGAGGCATGATCCAAAGGTGGGGTGAATGTTTAAAATTTTTAAAATGATTTAAAATAATCCCTCCAAGCACTCCCCCTCTGCCCATGAAAACATTCGCCATTATTGCCACTTTCCAGAGCAGGTCTGGAATTGTTGCTTTACGAGTGTGTTCAATTGTGCTCTCCTGGCTGCCTTCAGGTCCTAAATTCAAACCCTTTACCTCTGGTGGTCATTTTGACTTTGCGGAAGAGCCAGAACTCATGTGGTACCAGCTCCAGGGAAGAAGGTGGCGGAGGAACGAGCGTCAGGGGTGGTCGAGCCCACCCTCATGTCGGGGGGCACTCAGCAGCAGTGTGCCCTGTGCTTTGGAGCACACCTTGTAAAGAGGCTCATGGAAGAAGACGGCCGGAGCTGCTTCAGAAAGTGGCAAGAGGGTGGGACAAGTGTGTTCCAACAACAAGGTACACTTTGTGGGGAGATGAATGGGAATGTGTCTTTACTGTAATCATTTTAAACATTCGCCATATCTTTCTGTCACACCTCATAGGTAAAGAGAGTGTTCTTACGTGTACCACCTTTCAGAACAGTTAAATAAAAAGAACCACTCTTTATCAAGCACATGCTAGGAACTACACTCCGGGCTTTCCACACATTACCCTTCCCTACACGGCATTTGCGAGATGTTCTCATCTCCATCCTGGAGATCGTGGGCCGACGGGCCCACATCACACTGTAAGGGGAGCACCTGGGCCTCAAGCCCAGCCCACATCCATCTGCATGCACAGCACTGATTTTCCTGTGTAGTCCAGGCTGTCACTCTCTTACCTCCTTAAAAACGAGTGAAAAGGGATGTGGTGTTTCACCAAAATACTGCCTTAAAAATATTTAGATTCACTTACTCGTTCACCATACATGGACTGAGTAGCTACTCTGAGGATTCAGTTTGTGAGAGCAACATGAGTTAAAAGAAAAGAATGGGTGGAGATCTTGGATTCACTGTTTTCCAGCCTCTGGGTCCTACAGGATGGTGAAGTATTCAACTCCAGTTCCTTCTTCTCTAACTAAAGGCATCAGACAAGACCGGTTCCGTGATCACTTCCAAAGCGGGACCTCTTCCTGCCTCTATCTAATTCCCAAACGATGCCCTCAGTGATCCTGCAGTAGGTGCATCAATACTGAGCTTCTGTGATCCATGAGGAGTCAGAGGAAACTCAGCTGAGCTTCTACTGCACGACATGAGCACCATCCATCCCGTTCGTCTTTGCCTTCGGTTTCCCTACGTGAAATGTGCTCTGTGGACTGCTGTTAAGCACTCGCTTTATTACACATAAGCAAACAGTGACTGTATGTGTCTGCTAGAACCTCAGGGGGAAAGGATCACAAACTGCGTGGCTCGACCCCAGCCTGCATCTCCTATTCCAAGAGGGTGGGAGTCCAAACATCAAGATCTCACCACTGTGGGTCCTTCGGGAGCTGGAGGGGGGACCTGTCCCACCGCCTCTCCTAGCTTCGGGGGGCTCACCTGACATGGTGGGAATTGCTTCTGCAACTTTCATATGACATTTTTCTATCTCTGCCCAGAGTTCCCTCTTCCTGAAGGACCCGTCTTATGCAGCGTTCAGGCTGAAGACCTTACCCAAACTTCATCATCCACAAATATCCACTTCCAGTTAAGCTCAGATTTGGAAACATCGGGCGTGAGGATTTTAGTACTTCTTGGGGAGACACAGGTCAACCCATAACAGTTTTTGTTACCGAGTATTTTATTTTTGTAACTCTTATTTTGATTAGTGCATGTTTGCAGTACATGGTGATGACATCCACTGAGCACAGTTGGTGCATTTTCCCAACACACCTTAATCTTTCTTACATCCATCGCCTTTTCCTACCTAGGCCCCTCCCTCAATGTCTTGGTCCTCTTACCCTTTGCAAATGACACCTCTCTCTCTCCCTCTTCCCCCCTTTTCCTCTCTCCTCTCTCTCCCTCCCTCCCTCCCTGTTGTATCTATCTTTTATGTTTCATAGATTTTAGATGCTCACTTGTCTCCTGCCACACTAATTCCAAGGCAAGGGACACCCAGTGGAGAGGGTAAGAACTTTCAGGGTCAGAAGAGTAGAGGTTTGGGGCATCCTGGACTTGCATGATTGTGGCCTAACCATCCTGTTTCCAGCTACAGAAGCCTGCAGCAGTCAAAATCCCAGCTGTCTACAGTGTGAATGTGGGAAAGACAGATACACTTCTCCATAAAACCAGGGACGGTCCTGGTCTCAGGGACCAAAATGAGCCATTGTGTGCAATGTGACATGGTGGCCTCCATGAGATATATCTTGATTTAATAGAGAAATAAAAGCAATATAAGGTCATAAGCTAAGACCATCATAAAGTGCAGGCAAGCACCCTATACTTTAATGCTCCCAAGCTGCTTTTTAACTCTGAGTGAAACAATTTGCCTAATGTGTACAGAAATGGTTCAATTAATTTCCTCTGTAAGTAATACTAACCTGTCCCTGATATCACACCTTAGTAAAAGTGCTTTTCTCCTGTTCCCTTTTTAATGTTGCAACTCTAGAGACACAGGAGGAAAGCCAGGCAGGCTTCTGAAGGACAGGAAATCTCCCCAGAAATGCAGCGCATACCCGTTTTATCAGACACACCATGCAATGCAGACCCCACTGTCTGCAGACCCATCAGGAGGAAGACTCTGACTTTCCTACACAGTGAAAAGCAGCAACGGCTCTCAAGTGCCTTCATTAATAATCCCTTCATTCAGGCACATTTTTAAAGACCTTATTGTGTCTCATGTTCACTGCTCCAGACTGTGATTTAAAGGCAGCGCCTGGTGTGGACTTGGTTGGAAAGGTAACATTTGGGAAAGACTTGAAGGATGGAAGGAGTGGACCCAAAGATGTGTGAAAGACTCAGGCAGGAGCAGGTCTGGCTAACTCCAGGAATAGCTCAGAGGCCAGGGCTGGGAGGGGAGGCCAAGGGGAGAAGGAATGAGAGATGAAGCCTAAGACAATTTAGCACTATCAAAAAAACAGGGGGAGTTTATGCAATCCTGACCCAAATCCAAACCGACAGCATGCTCGAGTTAGCTCGTGGACATTGAGATTTTATGGCTTAATTTCATTAGCTCTTTTAAATTCTGAAAAATGGGTCATTCCCAAGTTAATTTCTCCAAGGATCCTACATGGAAAACTATCCAAGAAGCAATCATCTCCTTTTAAAATGGATCAAGCCAACCGGGTGTAATGCAGCGTATGTCTGTAATTTCAGCTACTTAGGAGGCTGAGGCAGGTGGATTACAAGTTGAAGCCTAGCTGAGGCCACTTAGCAAGACTTTGTCTAAAAAAAGAAAGAAAGAAATAAAAGTAACTTAGTGGTAGAGCACTTGCCTAGCATGCACAAGAGTTCAAATCCCCGGCACTGTTAAAAATAATAATAAAAATTGAAAAGAGGATCCAGACCAGAAGAGCTCCCATTATCGAATAACAGTTTAAGAGTGGCAAGATCAGGACTGCAAAATAAATATTAAACCAAGACTGGAATCCTAGTCCCCTTACTCTAAAATCTGTGGGTTTGCACATGACAGCAACCAGTTAAATGAGTTCAAATTTCAATCCCGATTGTTTGGCATTCACAGACAAATCCCCAAAGCAGCAAGAAACTCTTGGGACATTGGCAATAATGCCATCCAGACAGAGCATCCTATAGAAGAATTTTGTCTGCAATGTTCTCCTTCTCAAAGGTCCATATTAACCAAACAGAAGTGTCAGTGTTTGTAACATTTAACTCCACAGGTAGACAGACCACCTGACACAGACAAGACCGAAGACCTCTCTGTATACACTGCATAGTGACATTACAGGTGGTTACCAAATAGGTCTTTTGAAGATGAGGAAAAAAAAACCAAACTGAATATGTCTAAATCCACAACGTTCTGCATCGAAGTTGTTCTTCTTTTCTATGCATGTCTAAGTCAAGTAGCCCCTGTAAGCTACCAGGCAAAGAACTCCTCCCCATGTGTTTAACTTGCCAACAGCAGAGTCAACATTTCCTCCCTCATAGACTAACGTAGCCTTCATCCATCGACATTTGTCCCAACTACACTGCAACTAATAATTAGTGATAGGATCACTTTATTCTTAGGACCCAAAAGTTACTGTTTAACTCATGTAGCTGAGTCCAGTTTGAATAGAAATGGCTTTGAAACTATAGAACTGGGTATCTCTGGCTGACCAGACGTTTTCTCATCTATTCCTACAAACTATAGAAAAATAAACACATTTTCAATAGTCAATTATAATTTCTCATGCAAACAGTGAATTTGTAGATCTTTTAAAATGTTAAGCAAAACACAACTGAATTAATAAAATAATGAATCAGGAAGCGAAAAACCTCGCGGTATTTAATTATTGGCGATATGTTTACCTGATATATACGGTATATATGTAAATTTATTCTATTCATAAATCCTTGATGAATTAATTAACTAATTATTTAGAGCTGGGGAATGAACCTGGCTTGTTCTAACTGTGAGCCTCAACAATGAGCTGCAGTCCACTCCCAGTCTGCCCATTTGAAGTTTGTAACGTACAGATAGATAACTTCAGTAAGTCTTCCAGGCTGCATGGAGCCAGCCCAGTAGTGCACTCTTCGGAACTGGCTTGGTACCACGGGTTGATTTTAACAAATTAGTAAACTGGACTGTTGTCAGAGTAATTTTTTTGAGCTGCTGTCCCGATTTATTTATTGCAGTCTCCCCAGATATACTTGAAAAATCGTATCACTAGTTTAAGGCTTAGAATAATTACTTCAGTTCTCTGTGATTTAATCTTTTAAATCATCCATCAGGATGTTTCTTTAGATCGTTCAAAGAACTCTAATGAGTTCAGCCATGATAACAGATTAAATCCACAGGATACTCACAAGGAGAGAAAGGGGGCTGTTTCCACACCCTGAAATACTGAATATGAATGGAATTTCTCAATTCCCCCTGGAAATTTAGAGGAAAACTGAAGGAGAAGATGAGGACAGAGAGCACCACTGCCATACAAGGCCAATCGAAAACTTCCAAGGTATTTTGTTTCCCTACCACACAATTGCTAACTCAATAACTTCGCCTCTCCTTCCAAAGAGAGTAGAGAAGGGAAAAAAAAAGCAAGACAATGACATCTTCATAGCAACCTCAGGAACTCAGCTACAGTGGCAATGGAACCTTATCCTTTTCTTCAGCTCAGGGTCTCATACAAGTGAGAAGGATTACTGCCAAAAACCACCTTTAACTTCCTCCTGGAGGATGAGGGAGCTGAGAACATCTGTTGTGTAAACATCTTTATCAGCACTGCCCTCTTTCCAAAAACCTCTTTCCCTTCCTATTTTATTCTTAGGCTATATTGTCTGATGAAGCCAAGCTTTCCAACCTATCAAGGAAGTTTTTACTTGGACGGATCCACAAACTGCCCCCCTTTTCCTCCCTCCTTTCTTCCTTCCCCCACTCATCAGTGTACAAATGCTGTGTATTTGCTACTCGCTAAGCACTCCTCTGTGCACCAGACGGTCAGGGGTGAGGAAGAAATGGAAGCCAAGTGAGAGTTGTGAAGAGAAACCTGGGTGGCGACGGGCCCGTGGGGTGTCCAAGGGAAGAGCCCGGGTGGAAACTTTACAAGCAGGGTGGTCACTGTAAGGCTGCCCCAGCCCTCAGCCCCTCTGCACGGTGGTCGGGTCCTACAGCATGGTCTCTGTATCACCCCCTGTGTTCCCACAGACCCTGAAGTAGATCTGGGTGCCTCTCACAGCTCCAGTGAGAGCCGCCCCAAGCCCAGAGCAGCACACCCTAAAATCTTCACCCCTACCACCGCCGGCATGCCTCACCTCCTGCAGACCCTCCACGCACGGTGTGAGGACAGGGTGAGGATGCTTTTCTCCACCCCATAGATGAGGAACTTGAGTCTCAGTAAAACCCAGGGATGGCTGGAGGTTCACAGAGCTGACCAGAGCTGAGGTCTAGAATACTGACTTCTGAGCCCAATGCACAGCTTTCACCACGTGCTCTATTATTTCTCTACGGTCAGAATTCATGCTCGGTGAAAGCGCAGGCTGGGTGGGGCCTGACCCCCTCTCCCACCCACGAGGGGCTGTCACTGGCTGGCCCGGGAAAGGTCTCCTGTGACACCTAGGGGGGCTCTGCACACTCTCGGCCAGGGTCTTCGTGAGAGGCTGCCACGTGGAGCACGGGGGATGAGGAAAGCCTCCCAGATGTCTGCGACTAGCTACCGCGTGGAACAGCATCCTGTCTCCTCCTGCCAAAATGTTAAAGGTCTCATTCTTTAACGAGGGACAGCAGCTCTCGGTTTAACGATGAAGTCTCCATCTCCAAGGCTTTTCACTGGGGCTGAGTTGAGACAAATTCCTTCCTTCCGGGATAGACAGCGTGGCTCACGGACTCATTGGTGTTGGCATAAGCAGCTCCTCACCCACAGCCACAGGACCAGGAGATTGGAGAAAGGACCTCAGCCGTCCAGCTTCTCCACCACCTGAGGACTGCTCCCCGGTGGGCCCAGGCCTTTATCTGGAAGCAGTTAACACACCTGTCCTGCATGGTAAGAAATACCTCAAGCTGCAACCTGCTGTGTCCATTTCCTTCCTGGCAATTTCAACCAGGTTCCTTGTTACCACACTTGCGGCTCCCTCTCTTCCCCCAGACCACCCAGCGCAGCCTGGCTTGTTCTCTTTTTTTGGTACTGGGGATCGAACGCTGGTCCTAGCACTTGTGAGCTGAACCCCTGAGCCAAATCTTCCACCCCAGCCTGGCTCATTCTTTGGAGGTCTGCACTTAGATGGGAGATTGGAGAGCTTCCCGAGATGGCCCCAAGGCAGGTGTGACTCCTTTGGGGGAAATGAAGACTTGAAGTCACTGGCTTTGGGATTTCCTGCTCTCATGCCCAGGTCCAGGCACACAGGATTATCTCAAGGAATTCAGAGGAGCTCAGTATTTTATCTGATTTGAAAAACAGGTGATGAAAATAGCAGCCATAAGAGAAACCCAGCGCTGGCCACTGCTGGGGGCTGCGGTCCAACTATGTGAGCAGCACCCACTGTCATCAGTGGCGGTTGGCAAGGACGCTTTGGGTCCCAGGGTGGCTTAGGGACCCTCACAGTGCCCGGCATCGTATCCCGGCCTCCTATGGGCTGATCCCACGGGGCCCTCTTTGAAAATTTTAAATTACTCTCCCAGTCAGAGCAGAACCATCAGATCAACCAGGGGAGCTTATTATTTGTCGGTTCAAAATGGAAGAGATTTCGCTGTAGAGGGAAACATCAGCAAATCAGAAGTGCGGGATGATGTCAGGCAGCCCCAGGGAGGGGCCGACGTAAGACTGGCACGGAGTCTGATGAGCAAACGCACCGTTTCTCATTACGCGGCCTTTGCGCGCCCTGCCATGCTGCGTCTCCGGGAAGGCGAGCCAGCATCTGGGTCTGAAAATGACTGCTAATCGCGTTTGTGAGAAACATATTCTAGCAACAGACAAAAACATGCACAAAGGCAGCTGGAATGAAAGGAGAGCGGAAGACAGGGAAAGGTAGCCACCCTGCAGCCAGAACAACTCAGCGCGGGCCCAGCATCCTGCAGGCCTCTCTGTGGCGCAGCCGACTCGCACAGCCATCAGAAATGCGGCAGCCGGCTCCGACTACCGCTGTGATTTGGGGGGCGCGTTTACCCCTCAGTCTGAACTTCTGCTCCGAAGAATCCCAACACAGACACACTTCCGGTCAGGCTGTCAGCAGCGGTCTTCATAGGGATGGAGCTGGCAAAGGCCGTCTTCGCTCACAGGTCCCGGAAGGAAGGCGGAGATGGTACCCCACACCAGATTTCACCTGGCGAGAAAAGAAGCCGCTGAACGGCTCTCTGAAGAGGCCAAGTGATTTTACCTAAAACGGCCAAAGACCAGGGCAACAACAACCACCTTGGATGGAAAACGGCAGGAAGTGGGGTCCAGTGAGATCTACGCAGACTAGGAAGTGAAGGTGGGAGAGAAGGAAGGTGGAGGAATGTGATTCGCTTCTCTAAAGCATCAGCCCCTTAGCCCCTTGGCCCTCCTTCCCTCCAGAGAGGGAGTCTACTCTCTGGTCTTAGGCATGAGCACTGGTGGACTCACAGGTCTCATGTGCAGGGTCTGCAGAGTCCAACCAGCCACGGTGAATAACGTCACCCCAAGGCTTCCAGGGTTCTCCCCCGACACCGCCATCAACACAGGAGCCACCCCATCTGCTCACTGCGCAGACACCCACACATGTGCAAAGCCACGTTATAATAACTACTTCCCCGCTGCCCGGACACGCCACAGAAAATGACACATCGCCTGCCGGTCACCAAAGGGAGCCAAGAGAAAGACACAAATAAATCTGGGCCTCCGAACCCGTTTCTCCTGATGGTAGGCTTGCTTTGGAGCACGGCAGGAAGACAGCAATGACAGTCTCTGAGACTGGATACCCCGGCTTTCAGGAGACACCACGAGGTCCACCCAGGCAAGGCTGGGCTTCCTCAGAGCCTGAGTGGCAACGCAGTGCACTGCAAAAGAAGCTGCACAACTGCGCTTGCTCTGGAGGCGACAGAGCTGCAAGGCGTAAAATGCTGCACACCACCCACTTCTGCTCATTAGTTAACTTGCCAGTGTCTACACCTAAAGCCTTTCCAGGGGACCAAACATCTCCACTCCTCATGACACACCAGTGCCGATGCCCTCTGCTCCTTGCCTGAAGATTGGTTTTTGTCTGGGAAAGGAGAGCAGCAATTTTCATGCATGTACACCTCACACACATGTGCCGAGTTCTGCACATCTAGATCCTTCCCCACAACTTCCGGCAGCTCCCATCTGCTCCCTGATGGCCCACGTTGGCCTGTGCTGCCTCCCCCCACCCACTTTCTCTCCCAACTCTTAGGAGATCAGTCGTTTCTGAGTACTTGGCTCAATGAACCTCACCTATGAGGTTCAGGAGGACTGTCCACTTGACTGGCTTGGGAGCCAGCTAGGAGACTAGTAGAATACATTTCTGGGTGTCTGAGTGGGTCATAGAGGTGGAGATGGAACTCCACACCAGATTTTACCCCATGTCCTTGGAGTCTATACCTGGTCTCTCACCCTTAATCTCTGGCACCATTCTGCCCTGATTCCAGGCTGTTTGATCTAAGTGGCTTTGCTCTGCCGGGTCCTATTATCATGAGATTCTGTCTGGGAGCCAGTGCACCATGAACTGAATCCTCAGAAACCATAAGCTAAAACAAACCTCTCCTCCTTTAAGTTGCAGGGGTCGGGAGTTTTGTCCAGCAACAGGAAATCTGACTAATACAGCTGTGGTGCAAATCAAACCAAGCACCTCACACATGATAGGCAAGTGCTCTACCACAGAGCAACTCCCCCAGGCTCAGCTCTGATCATTGTTTGTTCTAGCTTCTTCTTTCTCTGGTTGTCTTTCTTGCCTTTTTTTTTTTTTTTTTTTTCCGCACCGGGGATCCAACTCGGGCCCTTGTGCTTGCAAGGTAGGCACCAGAACCACTGAGCTAAAGAGCTAAATCCCCAGCCCGCTGGCTCTCTTTCTCCTCCGTAGGATTTCCCAACTGCTAAGGTGCCCACCATCATTGAAACCAGGGAAATATCCTGGTTTGAAAGTGTCTGAAACTAAAGCAGATAGAGAAAGACTTGCCTTAAGAAAAAGAAGACAAATTACACACACATATATATATATATATGCAAAATTATAAGCAAAACTCTGGAGGGGACCCATTCAAGGGAGGTGACCTGCTGCTTGAATTCCATCAGCTTCTCAGTAATTCTGCCTCCAACTAGAAGAGCATTATTCTGGTGGGTGGCCATTAAAGGTTTTGGCCAGTCTTCTGAGAAGCCTATCTATTTCTATTGTACTTAAGACTTGGTTTTCCTTGAGAATTTGAGAAATTAATAAAACTAGAAAGTGTTTATGCCCATAAGAGGCACACAATCGATATCTGCTGAGGTCAATAGTAAACGTGATGACAGGAAGGGACCAGGGGCCCCACATCTCCAGTGCACAGAATTTGAGGAAAAGAAGGTTCACGAACCCAATTACTGTCTTAGAAACAGCTACTGGTGTTCACTTAGCTTGGCAGCCCTGGAAACAGCTCTAACCTGTCAGCATTAGAAAACCCTTGCTTGAGTTACTGGTGGCGAGAAATTGACAGTGACACTTGCAATTTAGAGGAGGCTAAGTTTAGACTACAGGGACTGGAAAGCATTGGGACATCTCGCTCTTCTCTCCACAGGGCTCAAGCTGTCTCTCCAACCCTACTCCAGCCCCCCACTGCTGTCCTCAGTGTTTTAGTCACTTTCTCGCTGCAGCCACTGGAAACATAAAGTAGAGAGGTTTGTTTCGGCTCAGTTACATGGTGAGCCTGCTCTGAGGCAGAAATGGCCAGCAGAGGGGCCCAGGTGGAGGAGAACTGGTCAGGAGGCAGAGAGCCAGGAGAGGAGCAGGGAGGGAGACAGGTCGCACCCTCCCAAGCCCCGCCTCCCACCAGCACACTCAGCCACCTTCTCATTAGTAGATGAACCCGCTGATAAGATGATGATGAACCCACCCACCCTGCAAAAGCCCCACCTCTGCACGCTTGACTTTTTGGGGATCTCCCGGGTCTGAACACAGTGCTCAGTAACACATCGGTGACTGTGAACTCAGATCACCCCACCCTCTCCTCTGAGTTCTCTGACCACCACCACTTTAGACGAGCAGGCTTCCTGAGTGTGCCAGGGGTGCCCTAACTAACCAGGGGGGCCTAGACAACAGACACGGCCTCGCTCACTTCTGGGGCTCAGAAACCCATATTCCAGGTGCTCACTGGGCTAGCCGCCCCCTTGGCTCTGAGTCAGGCACATTTTCTAGTCCCACATTGTCCCTTCCAGGTGACCCTTCTGAGACTTTTCACATCTGTCTGTCTGTGTCTAAATTTCCCATTTTTATGAGGGCACCAATTTTACTGCACCAGGACCCCAACCCAACAACCTGCTTTGCTTTTGGGTATTATTGTAAACTTTCTATAGTCCGATAAGGTCACATTTTGAGGTTCAAGAAGTTAGCATTTTAATGTATTTAGGGGGTACCCCTAAATTCAACCCTAAACTAGGACTACTGTAAGCTCTCTGTATTAGATTACCCTAAAAAAGAAGTGTGCATGTAAGGCCCTGGTACTGAGCGCATTGAGCAAGCAGATGCCAAAGGAGTGGTTAAAGCACACATTTCGTCAACAGCAAAAAACAGAGGGCTAAGAACAGACACTATGTCAAGTGGCAATTACACTAAACTTGGCAAAGAATGCCGTGAAAGTGTCCAGTCTCTGCTGCTTTGCCTCCACCTCCACAGACATTTTAACGAGTTAAGTCAACCTGCTCTCACTTTTTGAAGGACAAGCATTCCATAATCTCTGATAAACTGCAGTAAATGCCCCTCTGCTAGGTAACTTAGGGATCACAGAAGAGAGGAGTGAAGTCAAATCGCTTATCCCCAAAGTGCGACAGAAGGCTTAGATGTGTTCTATCTCTGGATAAAAGAGGAGAGAATTGTTTAGTGCTAAATTCGCGGAGCGCACCTCAGTGGCACAAAGGACCTCAGCGAGCACAGGGGCCATTTAGGAGCCGGGAGAGGCCGGCCCCTCTGAGAGTGGCCGAGCACGTGCTCCCCAGACCAGCAGCTGGCTCTGTGTGTCCTCTCCTGCCACTCAACGTGGCGCCAGACCCCCCACGAGTGCGAAGGGAGACCCGTGATGACGCCAAACACGGAAGCAGAGTGTGGAGCAGAGGGGCGAGATGGGCACGGGATCTGCGACAGCACAGTCAGGGTCCAGGCTGCCAGCCCTCCCTGCTGACCCTTCCTGCATCTGCTTGGTCAGATCGAAGAATTTGTTTGGCCTTTGTCTTTTTTTTTTTTTTTTTCCCTCCTTCCAAACAAAATTTACTTTTTCTGACTGCTGTGGGTGTTTGGGTTCTGGTTTCAATTTATTTTAAAGTTTGATTTAAATTTGGAACCCACACAAGACTTCTGACATTTATTTCTGGGGGTTTTCTGTAGCTGGATGAAGCGGGTGTTGAGTGACAGGCTGGTTGCCATGGAGATAGCTGTCACTGCAGAGGCTAAGGCTTTATTTCATACTCTTCTTTTGTCAGGCAAAGGTTTGTGGGATATTTTTAAAATAGTATAAGTGCTCCGGAATTAATAGGGAACCATCCAGGGACTCTTTCCTAACATTCCTACCAGAACCCGCGACTGTTTGCGTTCTGTTCTGCATAATATTTGGAACTTTTTGCTTTAAAAAACAATGTTTTTGCACACCGTTTTCTCTGTTTGGTTATTTTCCCCGTGTGTCCTCTGTGAGACGCATTCAGGGATGGATAGTGAAGGAATTGGAAACAGCGAACAGTCTTCCCAAAGAAATTCCTCATGAGTACAATCAAGGACACGGCACCCTGTGGGCTCTCTCCCTGCCGGGACTGTATTTACTGAGCAACTTCTTCAGCTTAGGGTTTCAAAGAAGAAATTCACAAGAGAAGAAAATGCATTCACATTGAAAGAGGAGTTGATGAGCAACTCTAGAGTCCAGGGCCTACACTAAGTCGGGTTCACTTATTTTTAAAATAGCAGAAACCCCGTGGAACCCCGTGGAATCATCGACCCTGCTTTAACCTCCGCTTCCTGTGACCCTGAACCCGATGATCCCTTTTCTTTACAAGTACTTCTGCGTGCTACCACGCAGGGCCTACAGCACAGGCCCCAGACAGGTCAGCAGCTCGATTTCTGAATGGAGCTGAAGGGATGAGTGTTTGCGCTGCTTTGTAATCTTCCAGCCGCACTCAGTTTTCACCATCTCTTTACCAGTCTTGTTTGGTTTCCTTTTGTTTGAATGTCAAACTTTGCATTTGCTAAGGATCTTCCTGGCAGACCCCTGCTGCAAAAGCAAATTTTCCCCCTGGTAATGCTTCAGGTTTGCATGACCTAGATAAAAATTAAATTCGTGGAGGATGTAAAATATACAAAGACACACGTTTAGTTTCTTGAAATCCTAGCTCAAACTCATGCAATTCCCTTTGTCATTTCACTGGAGGGAGTTTTAGGAGGAATTTTTTCTACTCCACACAAGTTCAAAGTGTTTACACTATTTTGATGGATGAAAATTTATCTAATAAACTAAAAATGCTTATCACATTTTCTTATGTATAAAAGATCCCAAAGATTAAAGAGGAACTTAATCACGTGTAGCAAAGCTTGACTGGACATTTTGAGGACCTCGGTTTTGGAGGCTAGATTTAGAATGAAAACGGGAAGAAATGTACTAATGAGACTCGGATGATCTGCCTTTTTCCTTCTTGTGGCTGTAACAGCTGATTCGAGGGTAGACCAGAAGAGAAACCTATCCTCTGATTTTTCTGCAGAAAGCCTAAGTCCTGTTAGAAATAAGTCTTATAATAAAAAAGGGGTGAGAAAATGAAAAAGGTTAGGGAAGGAAGCATACTATGTTTGAGTAAACCCCAATCGAAGAAAATACTAAAGACAACAGCTAACAACCTTCACAATGGACACCAAGATGCCATGCAAGCCAAGTGCCACAAGTAGGATAGCATTTACTTACTTTTATCAGAGCAGGCATCCCTTCCCGTTTATTCAAACGTAGCATAGTGGAACGATTACAGATGCTCTTGACATGCGATCTGCTGATATCCTAAGAAACCACCCTGAATCAGAAACATCCTGTGTCACAAATGCACCCCACACCCTACCCTAGTGATCATTAGCGCTTATCCTAGCTTACCTCTTGTGTGCTCATTTCTGCAGGCCTGCAACTTGGCCAAATCATTAAACAAACACAAGCCTACCTCGTGACAACCTGTTGAACACTCATGAGGATTCCAAAAACGAACAAGGGGATGGCGTGAAGGGAAGGTGCTGGTCCCACTGCAAACCTGCAAAGCCACTGCAAGTCAAAGCATTTTAAGTGGAGATGGAGTCAGATGTGCTGGACCTCGGCTCTGTGAGTCCAGGGATCTGCAACCTGGGCAAAGAATGACCTGGGTGACATTCTATCTCCTTGTCTTAAAAGCAACTCACCTCCCTTACAATTCCGGGTAGCATTTTGTAAAACCGAGCTTTGCCCTAAGTCACTATCCCTGTCTTCAGCCCTTTCCCTCTCCTCCTCCTTCTGTCCCCATTTTGCAACTTCTACTCCCCATGTCTTCCTCCTGCTCTTCATCACCACGACTTGGGAGAACTATTTAGGCTGGAGATCCACTCTAGCTTCCCACAGTCATACACCTGCGTGACGATCTGCCCACAGATCCAGGAGAAGCCACAGAAGACATGCTCCTTCTCTCCCCTCTCTCAAACACTGCTCGAAGTTGAACCGAAGCTAAGCGTTCTGTTGAATTCTGTGATAAATGGGCCCAGGGCAACCACTGTCATTAAATTAATAATCTGAATAAGCCAGCTGTACTTACAGGAATCGCCGGCCTTGTACAGATGCTGGCACACACCAAGCCTATGTCCATATAGTTCACCCTCACACAGTGCAGGAAAACTGAACATCCCATCAGTGACCTCTTTCACTGAGAGACATAACCAAAGAGCTTGTTGTCATTTTAACAGAGTGCAAATCAATAAGTGATGTAGGGTTTTACTTTTTGGTAACATCAGGATGTCGACTTCAGCAATAAGCATGCTATAGATCAGAAGTTGGGACACAATGTTCTTCTACGATACACGCCAAAAAGCTTCTTATTTTAGAAACATAGACATCAGTGATCTTAGCCAGTGACAAGCTCCACCGTTCTACTACCTTACGAGGTAGAATGTAATTCACAGCAGCCGCACTAGGCTTTGCATGACAGAGTCCTCCCAGGGAGGGGGTACCCAATACGTTACAGTCGAAACTACCAATGCACAAATGCAGAAGAACTTTGTATAATAAAGACAACTCTTCTCAGCCTCATTCACACAGAGGATAAATGAAAGTGTTTTTATTCACGCTGCTGTCAGGCAGGATCGAGTGAGTCACCTCAGACACAGTGGAATCTATCTTGATTTTTTTATTTACAAGATCCCCGGAGAAAAGAGTCTATAGGACTCAAAACGGGGGGAGGACAACCTACAAACTACTGCTTGTGAAGTTCGCTGTGAGGAGATTTTTTAAAATTTTCTTTAAAGTTATAGAAAGAGAGTGAATCAAGGTTTAACCTTCAGGCAGACTCCTTCCTAGATATGTCCTTTTAGGCAAGTCACCTAATGTTCTTTCTTTTGCAGGGCTGGAGACAGAACCCAGGGCCTCACACTGTGCCTGGGCCCCAGATTTTTATTATTTTTTGAGACAAGAGCTCACTAAATTACCCAGGCTGGCCTCTAATTTGCCATCCTCCTGCCTCTGCCTTCTGAGTAGCTTAGATTACAGGGATGGATCACCACACTGGGTGTTCACCCAATTTTCTTGTACATCAATTTTTAAATGAGCTCACACCAGGTTAAGAACAATGTCTCTCCTACAGGTTTCTAAAACATTCTGCTGTAATAGGAGAAACTGAAATACCCTGAAAACAGTTGTACGCTGTGTAAATGCTAGTGCACAGTTCCAGTTCATAGAGGCATCAGGGATCGCAGAGGCATACAGCCCTGCTAGGAAACCCTTCTGGGGGACCACAGTCAAACCCGGCCAAGTTCCTGCAGAGGGAGACACGCACTTCAACGCTGAATGGAACTATCGTGACGTCAGCGAAGGTAAAATTGTGCTGCCAAATGCATTTTGTGACCAAAGTTCAAGGTCAATTTAAAAAGTAAAAACTGATAACTTATTTTTTTAAACTCAGAATTGCAGAGGATAGGTTTTGCCTCTGAGGTAATAAACTGAGATGAGCCCGGTTTACCCTAGAAGCAAGGGGTACATTAAAGTCTCCCTCCACGTCCTGCCTCTCCCCTAAGTGTCATCTCCCTCCTCGATCTCACAACCCAACTCTTCCAGCAGGCCGCATCCTTCTTTCCAAATTCTCCAGCGGCTCCTCAGGAAGACAAATGCTCCCCAACAGAACCCAAAGGGGAGCCTGCCTCCGCCCCATCCATCCTCCCCCCGGGAATGACTGATCTCTTTAAAGATAAACTGCAGTCATTCATGTCACAGCCCTGACAGAGTCTTTCACTGCCGGCCTCGAAGCCCTTGGGAGCCTCCCCGCCCCTCTCCGCAGTTCCTCTTCGCTCCCTCCTAGGACCCCAGCCTTTGCATTTCTGCCAGCCCAGGCCCTGCGGGGTCTCCCAGTGCAAGGTGGGCTTGCTCAGTGCTGCTCCCTTCTCTAGCGCCTCTTCCCACCTGCCCTTCCCCAGCTCCACCACAGTGCCCTCCTCACCTGTGGACACCTCCGCCGTCCACCCAGGCCTCTGCATTTCCTCTGAGCCCCCGTGGCCCGCAGAGCCTGTTGGTGCCGCGTGCTGATCGTCCTCCACAAGGCACGGCGAGCTGGGCGGTGACTACTCCTGCGGCCTCGCTGGGTCCTGAGTGCTGTCCCCAGCTCAGCCCCGAACCGGCCTGGACAAGCGTGGGCAGAAGCTTCACAATGAAAGCGCTGCATGTAACTTTTCATCAAAATGGCAGCTTTTAAAGGTGTACCAAAAGCCACCACCCACCAACTTGAAAGCGAGAGAAAAGTTCAGATGTCTCTGATTTGTAAGATAAATAGTAGGTTTGCTCCTGACAGTGGTTCTCATGGAGAACGCTAAATGTCTAGTGCTCCGGCGAGCGAAACTCTGCTTTTTACGCTACTCTAGGAACCAAACTAGAAGCACAAAGTATTTCAAGGGGTGTCGGCCGTGCTAGACAATGAAGTCCTGTTTCCAGGATGCAGAAAGATGGAGCACCGAAGTCCCAAGAACTTGCTACAGATCGTGACTTCCTTGTGGCTTCCCAACATTTGGATCATATTTTTTGCCTGTGCCTGCTGTACCTTGGGTCTGCAGCATCCCTGGAAGCCCACGTGATGAAGGCCGGGTCTCCAACTTAGGGCTGGTGGGGGAGGTGGGGAACTTTAAGAGGCAGGCCCAGTGGGAAGAAGTGAGGTCAGCACAGGAAAAGCCTTCAAGGGGACATGGGAGCTTCCCTCTTCCTCCTTCCGCCCTTTCACTTCCTGCCCACCGTAAGTGGCAGCAGTAGCTCCCATCACTCATTCTCTGCCATGATGCCCTGCCTGCCACAGGCGCAAAAACAATGGAGGCCAACGACCCATGGGCTGAACCCTCCAAGCCTGTAACCTGAAATAACCTTTCCTTTTTCTACATTGATCCTCTCAGGTATTTTGTTATAGCAGCAGAAAGCTGACGAACAGGGGCAAAGCCTGAAAAACTCTGACACCTATTCCACAAGCATATGCAAGGTCAAGGAAAAACTATTCTAGACAGAGCAATTCTTAGTATGTGCAAGGAGACTCCTGAGAGGACAGCCTCCTCGAACCATGGCATATATGCTAGGAACTCAACCACTACTCAGACAGCTCCTAGTGAGAATGTTCCAAGTGAATGTGGGAGAAATTAACAGAGATGCATCACTGAGAAATACTGAGGCTGTCAGACTCTTTTTTTTTCTTTTTCTTTCTTTCTTTCTTGAGATGAACTTTCCATTGCACTAGGAACAATGGAGCAGGTTCCCCTCCAGTGGGGACACCTGGGTCTTACTCGTCTTTAATACCTGGCACAGTGCAGTCCCAAAGAAAGCTCTGAATATTTGTTTAATGAAACTAGAAATATTCACTTAGAAAACACACTTAAAAAAAAACAAAAAACAAAAAACACCTTCCCTACATCTTAGCTCTGCTCAGAAAATATTTCTGATCTACTGATTCTGGTGACATTTGGAGGGGGCAAGGCTATAGTTGTTTCTTACTGAGTCCTACTCATGGTCACAGACCTAGACCACGCAACCAGAACCCTAATGTCCCAAATCCCACTGACCACTAACCTGCAAGCTCAGTCCAGAACACACAATAAACATCACCTTTTCGTCCTTGCCCTGGGACCCAATCCCAGGGGTCCTAGGACATGCTCACACTCTCTCGCTCAAATCAACAAGAAACATGAAAAATATCCCTAGGAAATATGGCACTCAAAGCATGACTCACATTGCCTTTCCAGGAACCTTTCTCTCTTGCTCTTAACCTGGATGCTAACCATTGTGGTGAGCTGATGTCATGGTGTCCTGTTTTGTTTGTTTGTTTGTTTTTTAATTGCAATAAAACTTCTGGAAAATAGAAGAAATTTGCAGTACTTCTGGGGGGAGTCTGTATCCACAGTCTTAGCCTTCCACACTGGCCCAGAGCGCTATCACTCAGTGGTATGGGTTATCTACTATGATACTGCCCACGGGGAAACTAAGCCCTGAGCAGTAACTCCCTTGCCTCACGCCTTCTAATGTCCCACAGGAACTCTGACTATCTGTCCCCTTCCATGCGAGCCTTGTCAGCCTGAAGAGCCCTACTCGAAATAGGATGTGGACATCTTCCTCCCTCCACCTAAGAACCTTCGGTCATTGAAGCAACACTGAACATCTGGGTGCACCCAGAAGACTTGTTGGGGGTGGGGGAGGATGAGGAAGGGGAAAGAGTGAAGTGGATCAGAAGGTTCAGAGGCTCTCTTTCTCATTTGAGCTTTGGAGGGTACGGCTGAAAAATCTACACATAAGCATCTTAAATCATGGTAAATTACCCACTGCATGCTGGTGACTCGGTCATGGAAAATTATGAAGCTACGTGATGTCTCATTTGTTGTGCTGAAAACAAATGTAAATAAATTACTGTGAGGATCTCATTTACATCTAGAAACTCATCCTGATGCATGACATGACTACCGATTTTTTTTTTTTAAGAGACTTTGAGAAGAAATGCCACTCATCAAACCCAGATCATGAGGAGCCTGAATTGGTGCACGCTCTTCAGAAGAAAAAAAAATTCTCCTCTTTTCCTGACACTTTTCCTTTTACCCCCACTATACTCACATGGGGACAGGAGGCAGCATTCAGTCCATGGTTGTTTCTCTGCTTTTAAGGACCCATCTGCTGTGTTCCCCAAGCGGAGAAAACCCTCCGGAGCCGCTGTGAGCAAGGCCAGCTTGCTGACTGCCTGGGAGAGGGGAAACTGTGGTGCTCCAGCCATCCTCTCTCACCCCGTTGCACCCATGACCCACGGAAACTGGCAGGGGTTAACAAGACAGAAGGGTGTCCACTGGCCCCTGCAGGGATCAAACTCACGCCCACCTCATTTCCACTCTGGTTTGAGCAACCGAGGTACAAAGCCAGGGACTCCCTTTGACCAAGGACTGGTCACCCAGTGGTACCGACACCCTGTGCAAGATACAACTGACCAGGACAGATGCAAAAATCCAGGCGAGGGCTGGAATTTCAGCACACACTGGGAAGGGCTTTTGGTCTGGGGCAGCCATCAGGCTTGTGGCTATGCTTAATTTATCCTACCTGCCTCTCCCAGGAGTCCACTCAGATCACCCGGGGCAAAGGCAAGCGCTCAGGACATGGGGACAGAAAGTCAGAGCGCCCTGAGTGCAACGAGGGCAACGCAGGCAAGCCCTTAGCCAAGAGTTCTGAGACGCAGCAGACACAGAGGGCAGCACAGTGGGCTTCCGGAGGGCACTGGCTGCCAGACTGTGCCTTCCGCCTCCAAAGTCAGCGCCAGGCCTCCGCCTCTTTGCCTCTGCAGCTGCGACTATGAACTCATTCTCTTCAACTTCCTCCCCGTTCTAAGCAGCATGAAAAAGTTGAGTTCTACTTTCTGCCCCACAAGGGTGAAATACAACCATTTCCTAAACAGGGATATTATGGTGCGTTCAGCCTCGGCCACAGCAGAATATTTACATAAGCCTGAAGAGGCCTGCAAGTTTATTGGTTAGGGGAAAAATAAGCAGGCCATGAAATAATTATTTTTCATTGTGCCCTGCCAAAGCCATTCGGCCAAAGGCTAAATTGAGCTGCTATTGTGATTATTTGAACTGTGGAGCCAACGGGTTTTGCTGCAAAGCAGCCCAGCTGTCCTGAATTGTGTTCTGATGGCTAGTTTTCATTCTGGCTCAGATTCTGCCAGGAAGAAAAAAATGGGAGCGTGGAAGAGCTGCTTTATTCAGGCCCACATCAACTACCGATTTAGGGCCATTCGGAGAACTCGATTATTAACAAATCACTTCCGAAAACTGTTATGACAGGGTCCCCGTATGCAAATGGAGGCCGCTTGTAGGCACAGCAAGGCAGGGAAATTAACTTCCTTAACTCCCTGGCACTCACTTCTGTTAATGCTAGTCATGTACTTTACCGGGGACAAGCTCCTCCCCATGGACAAGGCTGCAGTACCAGCCGTCCCCTGCGGGGGGCCCTTTGGGGGCGCTCGCCAGGTGCCTCGACGGGTGTCTAATGACTGCGGGACTTCACGATCCGCTGAAAGGAACCTGCTGGGGCTTCCCGGAGCAGCACACATGCTGTTTGTGCAGCACCCAGCGCACGATGTGCTACTGTAGGCACTCGGTCAGGCTCTTTGGGAAGGACTGGAGCAGCACCGGAGGCCGGGAGACTGCCAGCCCGTGGACTTGGGCTCTCCCTACACCCTGCCTTGGAAACAAAAACATCCCATGTGCCCGGATGCAGGCATTTCCAAAAGCTACAGTGGAGGCACAGAAAATTGCCAAATCACTTATCGTTTATGAAACCATGACTTTTTCCTACTTTGGCCAAGATCCACTTCCAATAGAGATTGGAAAGGGAAATATTGGTGCTCTAAGGCATCCAGAGCCAAGTTGGCGCTGCTCAAATACCAGCTCTGCGATGGCCCTTGTGGACAGACGGACTGCCTAGCTCCAGCCCACTCTGTGGAAGGGAAAGGAGGGATGCAGCTGATAGACAGAACACGCAATTACAGAGATGGCCGGGGTCTAAACTTGCATTTGGAAAGCAAGAATGGTTGTATAATTAATGATCAGATATAACATATACGGTTTTCAAAGAAACACAGGTCGTACCTACTCCAGGCCAGGACCGGTGGGTGGTCTGTGTCGTGGGGGCTTCAGACACCAGCACCGGAGCTTAGAGTCGCATGGGGTCCTCAAGATCGCCCATCCCTACCCACCTAATCCACCCCATGGGACAGAGACAGACACAGATGTGGATGCAAGACGGCCACCCGCCAAACCGAACTTCCTTCTCCTGATTCTTACCCTCTTTCTCTTTCCCTTTTCCTGTCCACTTCCCCTCCCCTCCACTGATCTTTGTCCTCGCTCCCTTCCCCTTGGCTACGCCCGCTGATGGCTCAGCCCACAGCCCTCTAACACTTATTTACAATCTGTGCTGCCAAAACAAGTTTCACCCTCATTCTTGGGAGTGAAGAGGAATTGTCTTGGGCGACATATAAAATATGTCACCTAGTTAATACATGTAAGTAATAAAATTTCTTTTTTGAGATTTTGTATTATGAAAAGAAAGCAGGGGGTGGGCAGGCCACCAGGTGGATACCTCAGAGGGCTTCCTTCCCAGCAGCTGCAGGGATAACAACACCAAACTGGGCCAAACACTCTTCTGATGTGTGGTTTCACCACCTCACTGAGTCTTCACAGCAGCACTGGGAGGTGGATGCTCGCAGTAGCCCACACCGTCAAGGAGCAAGTGGAGGCTCAGAGAAGTCAGTGACTTGGTTGAGATGCCCGGCCAAGCCGCCAGAGAGAGGGGACCTGAAGCACACTTCCCACTTTCCATGCAAGGAACTGAGTACGAAGAGTCGGGCTTCGGGATCGTGGCCAAGTCCAGGCTGGAGCCAGGTGACCCTGCAGAGCACCCCGCGTCTCACTGTCCGGCCTGAGCCCCAGAGGTAGAAGCCTGAGGGACCAGTAGGGACGCAGCACAGAGCTGCCCCTCACCAGTCCTGGAGTCTGTGGCACCATCAGACTCAAAGAATTCGCTAAAAACCTAGGAAATAGGAAGCAGCGTCCGGAGAGCGCCTTTGTTTTGTGAAAATGAGGCACGATTTGTTTAGCATATGATCCTAGAGGAAGCTTTTGCCAGTTTTCGGTCATTAAAAATAAAAGCTCAGTAGGGTGACGTCTATTCCAAATAATTGCAGCCAAAAATAAAACTCTCTTTTAAAAAAACTTAAATAAAGTCAGTCTAGGGCTTTGGGTTCCAACATTTGGGGTAAATCCATACGGATTACAGAAGAAGCACATGCACAAGAAAATCACCTTTCTTTGATCAAGGATGGCGGGGAAAGGCAAGGATGCCCATAGACAAGAAAAAACGCTATCAGTTCAGACATTAGCTTCCTGCACACACCTCCCAGGGCTGCTGACTGGTGAAATGCAGTCTTCCAAACTTGACCTCTTATCCCTGGCCGTACCCTTGTGTAGACGGCCAATGGAGTCTGTGTCTACACTCAAGAAACCCAGGATCAGAACACAGCCCAAGTCACACGTCTTAAAAATGCACTGGCCAAATGTTTGTTACACCAGTAAATCCTTTTAAAGAGACAGCCACGCCGTGTGGTAGGAAAGCCTTCACCTGGGACAGGTCCCGTCTGCTTTTATTTGATACACCGCCATGTATTTTCCACAGACCTGCAAGGGTGTCGTTGTGTTTCTCTCCGATCCCTTTTGTGTATATTCCTGTCCGCAGTAAAATACTGCTGGAGATGAGAAGGGATGACGATGGGAAATGAACATTTCTTGCAAAGCAATGAAAGCTAAGCTGATGTGCCAGTGGAGAACAAGCTCCGCCCCGCTCTTCCCACCACGAGGTGGGCCACGCAGGTGGTTTCACCATTCACCTCAGCTTCCTCCACTCTCCCACGGCCTGGGGCCACTGAACTTCCTGCAACTCCTGATTTGACTAACTCACTTGGAGGCTGGAGAAGAGCCTGACCTGAGGCCTGCATGACAGCCATTCCCCCAGTGGCTAGATTTTCCCTAGACCCCACCCACTGGCCAAATGGAAGGCTCGCGGAGGTAAGCCAAGACAGACTTCATTTCAGTTCAACTTGCAAGAGACCAGAATCAAGACCCAGAACTGAACGGGCCACACTTCTTGGAAGAGCCTCTGCGTGGCAAGCATTTTAATGACGCCTCTCACTGTTCAACTAAGGATTCGATAAACGTCCACGCGCTCCTGACTTCATCTCTCGCCCAAGAGGCACAGCCCGGCTTGAGAGCCACTTTCACCTCTGATCACACAAAGCTCTCCATGCGGTGTCTAGTTTGCAGTGCCAGTCATGTGCAGCCTGTTCCGGCACAGCTGATCCTGAGGGATCAGTAACCCCCGACGTTGTGGTGATTATTAACCATATTAACTTTGCAGCCTGCACCCTACGGTAACCCACAGGCAGACCACAGTGCCTCACGGGCAACTTGCTTAACAACAAACACCCCACACAGAGCGCTGCTGTGGAGGAAATGTTCCCGCAGAAGGGGTCCTCGCCCTGCCACCAAGGTTCCTGCACCCCAAAACAGAGCCCGGATTGGGGCGTTTGTGGTTTCATTCACTGGCCAGGTTTCCTAGGGCCACACATCTCCCTGTTCCTCTTGTCCAGCTATGGGCCGAGTCCTCTGAGATCAGTCAAAAAGACGCATCTGTGAAGGTGAGAACTTTAAACGTGCTAGACAGGCTTTTTAAAATATCTCCTACCACACAGCCCACCTGTTCACCATGGTCCCCAAGCATGCTGTCCCCAAGAACAACTTCCTAATGACTATCATCATTCCGGAAAAACTATAAAGAATATTTTTTTATGATCACCAGTACCAAAAAAAAAAGTGAATACAGTTTGGACACCTGTTATAAACAGAAGAAACAGTGATCTGTGACAAGTGCCCCTCAGAGGCAATCTGCTCCCTAAACCCCACTGGCTACCCTTGTTCTCTCCTCCCACAGTGCCCTTCGTCACAAGCACGTGTCAGCCCTCGCAGAGGCGACTCCGTGGAATTAGAAATCGACTTAAATCTCAGGGCTTGGTACCTTTATTTCATCATAATGCTGGACTCTTAATTGCCCCTGCCACTTAGCAATGCAATTATGTTGTCTAGAAATGGAGACAAACAATAGATTTTAGTTTTTAAACAGAACGGGAACTGCAGAGAGCTGCAAACCACACCATTAAAGTCAAACTAAATGTGAAGGGAAAGTTTCACTTCTGGCCCACCTTGCAGGAAGCAGCGACCCCCAGCTCAGAAGGCAGGTGGAAGAAGTAAGACGAAGCTGGGTTCCCAGCTGAGGCTGGGATTCTGTGAAAACCCCAGGCACTGAAGTCTGACAGAAGAGCTGGGTGTGGCAGTACACACCTGTCATTGCAGCCCTCTGGAGGCTGAGGCAGGAGGATCACAGACTCAAGGTCAGCCTGAGCAATTTAGTGAGTTTAAAGCCAGCCTGGGCTACACAGTGAAACCCTGTCTCAAAAAAGCAACAAGAAAGACAAAAGCATTCTGCCCTTTCGTGGCGGAATGAATGCAAGAAGCCTCCTGTAGGAAAACTCACTTGAGCATCATGACTGTGTCAAACAGTACTGGTTCTAATCTTCCCATCCTTCAAGGTTTCCTAAACTAAATACCTCACGTTGGGGCTTAGAAAAGAAAACAAACAACAATAAACTGTTATTTATGCCCATTTTCTAGAAGCTGTAGCAAGAATCCCAGAAAGTCCAGCAATGCGCACTGAATACAGCGTCTTCAGAAACAGTGAAGTCCAAGTGTCCATCGTCACTAAATACAGCGGACCCTTAAGGTATAACCGGCTCAACACAGGAACAACTGGGGTTAGGACTGGAATTTGAGTTTTACTTCACAACCAAAGTCTTGAGTTATGACCCAAATGCCAGCCGCTTGTGCTTCCAGATGGTCTCAGATCAGATTTAACCCTTAGAGGCTCTGGAAGGAGCCCGACAGCCCCCTTTCCTGTGTGGGGTGAACCAAGAAAGCCTCGGCCAGCGTCTCTCTTGGGACACTGAGATCCGCCCGTGTACGGGAGAGAGACTCTGAAGGCCGTGGAGAGGAGCCGGAGCCATCACTGACCAGTGTGAGTCACACCCAGCCCTCGGGAAGGAACTGAGGGTGTAAGTCAAGGATCCACTGTATACAAGTAGTATACACTGTATACATGTTTCTCTGACAAAATCAGATGACAAAAAGATATTTTCCAATTCTGTGGTGTGTCCTAAATGCAAATATACACATACGATGGGGTGTGACAGGGCTGTGCGTGGTCACACACCTGGTTACGTGGACGTGGGCAGCCATTCTCCAGCACTATCTGCCGAGGCCTCTGTCTAGCCTTGGTCCTTTCTGCACCAAATGAGCCTCTTCACATCAATTTTCTAGGCTGCACCTTGGATGAGTCCTAAGGGCCTCGCCCTGTGCAACTGCTGTCTAAACAGCAAGGTTTTCACCAAGAGGGGATTCCCCACACCTGTACAGCCAGCTGGGGCCTCCAAAGGATAAACACCTCCTCCGAAGTCCTTCTGCATCACGACAGCTCAGGGTTTAAGACCGGTTCTCTCTAAAACTCCAAAAGAAAATGAAAAAGGAGACACAATTAATTCTAACCCTTACCTTTGGCATCTTTCACGACTTTGGGCCATAACTTGCCCGTATAAATAGAAAGAACTAATTTGCTATAGGAATGCCCAGGGGCGACATGTCCTGGCTAATGAAGTGTTCAACTTTTCCATGATTAACCAGCTGTTGGGGGCAGCATAAAAGCAGAGGGCATAAAGTAAGAAGAAAAATTGATTAGCGGCCCTTTTGTCAAGGAGCCCAAAAAAGAAAAATCCTTTTTGTACTTGCTAGCTCAGAAATGGGCTGCAAGGGGAAGATGAACTTGAACTTCTCCCCAGGAAACCGGGCAGCACCTGGCAGCTGTGTGTCTTTAAAATTCACCAGGCTGGGAGGCTCGGGTGAAGGAAGAAAAGAGGCCAAACCACTTCCAAACTCACCGCTTCATGCAACAGGTCCTGCCAGTTGTCATAAAGCTAATTTTCTAATATGCCGCGAAATGTGTTCTAAGAGTGGAAAACTATGCTGGGCTTCGAGTCCATTCAGTCTTCTCCCCAGAGCACTCTGCGAGACCACACTTGGCTTTAATTACTGCCAGACCAATTCATTAAGGAAAAAGGGTCCAGTCTCGAGCCAGAATATTTATACACTGGACTCACAGACGGTCTATGCCAGGCAGTCTCCTCCGCGGAAAGCACTCCAGGACTCTCCCATTCACAAAGCACGTCCTGGGCTGCTCTGCGACTTCCTACACAGGGAGAACAGGAGTCGCGTCTCAAAGACGAAAACGCACACCAACAGGAAGCACACGGCTGACGAAGGGGCCCGACACACCCATTCTCTCTGAGTGCACAGCTGTATTCGCACATCTCTACCCTCCCTTGCACGCGGGCCAAGGGTTTCCCCGGCCAAAAAAGGAGAAAAACGGAGGAGGCTCCGGTCCTCACCAGCCCCGGTGTCACCGATCTCAGAGGACGGAGCAGAATCAGCGGCCCGTGCACGCCCACACACGCACACCATGCGTGTGCACATGCACCCTCCTCCACTGGCCCACAGTCCAGGGCTCCGAGGCCCAGGTCATCCCAACTCTTCTTCCCTGCAGCCTGCAGAGCACCCCCACATACACCTAGACCTGCCACTCGCTTGCCACAGGGAGGAGCAGGGAGGGCCAGGGTGCCAGGAAACGCATTTCCAGATGATCTTCAGGTCCAAGGTCATTCATGGCGTCGGGTAGGGAAAGCCGCTGGCGGTTTAAGACAATCTGCTGCTCATCCAGCTGTGTGACTGCGGTCAAGCTGCTAAGCCTCTCTGATCCTCGTCTACAAAGTAAAGAATTACCCCAAAGGACATTTCAAACCTCTCCCAACTCCAATCTTCCCTTCTGCCCGGTGCGCACTGACACAGAGCCTGGAGGAGAGCGGGTGGGGGCCACGAGCCACCTGCGGGACCTCGGGGTGTCTGACTGACCTGGATTTCGGAACAGCCCCCCAAGAGACTGACGCGCTATTCAAAATGAAGTCACCCGTTCCTTTTCACCTTTGCCGTGGCCGCTAAACAGTTTGAATTAAGAAACGCAGCTTGCCTTGGACTTCTGCTCCAGAGCAGTGCCCTGGAGCCTGGACAGTGAACCTTTCAGAGTCTGGTGCTCAAACTGCAACCTGAACCACTTCCTGGCCACAGAGCACCAGCAGCGCAATTAAACCTGAATGCTGAGAGTTCCGTTCAGAAAACACAGCTCAGGCAGTTAACATCTCCTGCCTTCAAAGGAAAACATGCAACACGCGTGCCATGGGTTCGCCACCACTGCTCTAGAGGAAGTGTGCAAAGGAATTTGGCCTGTCTCTGGGTACCCAGAAAGCTGAAAAGAGTTTTATAATTTCACCCTGGTGTTTTTAAAACAACAGTAACAACAACAAATGTTTCAGGGCATGGTGCTACACCCCATAATCCCAGCTACTCAGGAGGCTGAGGCAGAAGGGTCACAAATTCAAGGTCATCCTGGGCAACCTAATGAGACCCTGTCTCAAAATAACTTTAAGTGAGGATGCAGCTCAGTGGTAGAGCCCTAGCCTAGCATGGGCGAGGCCCTGGGTTTCATCCCCAACAATGATAAAAAAAAAAAAGTTAAAGAAACGATATATAAAGAGCAAAGATGCAACTGTTTCGCGGCTTATCCTTTAGAGAAAAGAGTTGTCATTCTGCTCACTCCTCTCCGTCCACGGAGGGTACTGGGGTACGCGCCCAGGGCCTTCCCACGGGCTGCACCCCAGACCCCATTTTGTTTTGTTTTAATTTTTTGACTTTCAAGCAGATCTCACTGAAATTGTTAATTTTCCCAGGCTAGGTTTGCACTTGCATCTCCCTGCCTCAGCCTCCCCGCCCCAGGGCTCTGGTGTTCTTGTCACACCCACGTTTTTATTTATGGTTTTTGCTTTGAAACCTGGTCTTGCTTTGTAGTTCACACTGGCCTTGCATCCACTGTGTACTAGCTCAGGCTGGCCTCGAACTCCCAGCCCACTGAAAGCAAGAATTACACGCACCGGGCCACAATACCGAAGTCTTGAATGTGACACCAGAACAACTCCAGGGCCAGAATCCCCCACCAATGCCCATCTTCCTGCACCCTCCAGGTGTGCTGCGGGTGAGGAAGAAGATTCCAGAAGGGCCCCCTCCAGGCACAGGGGTAGGGGATACAAACTTTCACTGCCATCTGGAGAGGAGAAGCCTCAGTGGGAAGAACCTGAGCCCTGGGAAAGGATGGCAACTTTTACCTAATATGCTAGCTAGCATTTCTTTCTTTTTTTTCTTTTTTTTTTGGCTAGATTTTTGTGACCAAGTGTCCCAGTTCTCCAGGACCCAGGGGTTTCCTGGCATGAGGGACTTTCTACTTGCTAAAGAGCTAAAATCGGGTCAGTTCTGGACAAAACAGTTCTGGACTGGTCACTTCAGATCCAATCAATAACAACCAAAAACTATGCTGCCTTCTTATCAAAGGAATCCAGAGTGAACCCATCTTTCTGCCAGAAATAGCTTAATAATGCTACGGGTTGAGTTTTTGCCTCTTCTACTTTCATTGCCTTTTAATTATTGAAAATTAAATTTTCAGTAAGTTCTGCACTGACCACTCGGTTCTTGCGTTTTATTTTCTTGGGTCAGGTCAACAACTTCCTCTGCTTCTCTCCTCACCGTGTAAAACCCACAGAATGCAGTCTTTCTGATTACCAGTGGCTTTGAGGGAGAATCAATGGAGCGGGGTGTGGAGATTATCAAGTTAGGGGACTTGATTGGGTAACAGATGTCTATTGGGTGACCAGTTTTCCTTTTTCTTTACTTTTACTTCTACAACCTGGGGCTTTAAAAAATGTGTTCCTCATGTTAAGAGAGGGTCTCACTAACTTGCCCAGGCTGGCTAGAACTTGTAATCCTCCTGCCTCAGCCTCCCAGAGTGCCAGGATTACAAGTGTGCACCATCACACCCAGCTCAGGATGGATTTTCGAAACTCTTTTAAGTTGATTGACACTGTAATTACTTGAACTGGAGAGAAAATAGAACCCAGCATGGCCCAGCTTCCACGGAAAGGGTGTCTGTATGAAACTTCAAGCCCAGAAAGTCTGTACGCCCCACACCCACGGCCCTGCATGGCGATGTTTGTTTCATTGTCCGGAGGAGGGTGTTTTGACAACTATGGGTGCCATGGCAGCATCACTTTCACAAGTGGCTGAAGCTTTAAGAAAGTGATACCCTGCTCCCTCCCGGGCTGTGCATCACTCACACACACTATCATGGGTCCCCACTGCCCTCTGCGCAGTCTGGTTGTGCCGATGTAAAAGTCTGACCTCTTCGGTAGGCATTGCCACCGACGGCCTCGGCAGAGGGTCTCCGCCTTTGGCCCCAGCCTGCAGCAGCCGTGAGGAAGGACAGGAGGGGTCTCCCGCTGTCCTTCAGTCCTGGCAGGAAGGCGCCCGAAGCTCAGCAGGAATGGCGGGCTCTGTGCGGACCCAGAGTGGCCCACGCCCAGGACAGAGGGGGACGGTGACAGAAAGGAGCCTGCTGTGCCCTCAGAAGCCCAGGCCCCGCTGTCACCTGCTCCAGCCAAAAGTGTCCAGATGGGAAGACCCTGCAACTTCCACCTCACCCAAACCCTCCCGGCCTTCTGAACCCCTTGTAAGTCAGGTGACACATGGAGGGTGTTTGGGTACCATTGCTGTGGTTGTTTTTTTGTTGTTTTTATTCCTCCATATGCGATGATGGGCTTACCATGGGGAGTCGCCTCATGTACACAACACACCTTGCGTCTGTTGCATCTCTTACCGTCCTTTCCCTCCTTGCTCCTTCCAACTCCCGGTCCCCTTCCCATTTGTACAAAGACCCATGTTCATCATTTTTGTCTTCTTTTTTTTCCCATCCTTTTTCCTGCCCTCGCTGTGTGTTATTACCCCATCCATGTGAAAAAGCTATTCCCATTTCCTCTTTGCCTAACTTCTATTTCGTGCTTCATTTATGTATTATACATACTTGGAGGGTATTTTTCAAAGCAGTCATCACATTTTGGCTCTCGTCTTTTTGGAAACTTTTTGATCCCTTTGGTGTGCTCCAAGTCCCTCCCATTTTTTGTCTGGTTCCAGCAGAGGCAGAAGGACTGTTTTCCCCAGGGCAGCCCAGCGGGCCCTGACACCGCAGACCTTCGCTCTGGGCTCACAGCAACTGCTGTGCGGAGTCTCTCAGGGGACAGGGTAGGGACCAGGTGCGTGGCACCACGTGACAATGCTAAGTTCAACGGGGGGGGGACAGTGGTCTCCAGATGGAACGTCACCTTCCGCGAGGGTTGGCAGTTACCCTGTGTGCTTGGAAACTCGGAGAATCACAGCCTTCTACTCCGCTCGGTGTTACCCGCGGGCACGTTGCTGGTGCCACCTTCACTGCATTTGAAGGTCTCCCAGTTAAGCACTAGACCTCCCTGCTGTGGGACCCAAGACAGCAGGCTGGCCTCAAGCATGTAATTCCTGACAGGGTCCCCATTGGGTTAACTAGGGGGACTAAGGGGACAATGCAATTGGTGTGGATTCTGTACGAGCAGCTATTGATGCTGGTTCTGGTGGGTTCCGGAGGATCCATGTTTCTCAGCTCTGCCGCCATTCTCCCTGATTCACGGTTCTCTCCTCTAGTCTTCTCCATAAGACCAGCCCCTTCCTAGTGCTGTCTCTGGCCACAGAAGGGAGGACACACAGAGAAGAAGAAGAACAAAAACCCACTGGGCTCTGTGATCTTTAACAGGATGTTTAGGTCAATTCCACAAATCAAATACTTGAATCAGATAAAAACCAATTCAGTGAAAAGCATCAGGAATGTCATGAGTTTCATGGAGGCCTGCATTTCTGCACCGGCCTGCGTCCTATCTGTGACTCTGGCCCAGGTCTGTCCCCAGTCACCAGAGTGCCCACCTTGTACAACGGGGAGCAGGTCAGTGGGGCAGGTGGTGGGCAGCCCATGGCACACGCTCTGCCAAGCTGGTCCCTCCCTGGCACTCGGCGATGCCAGGGCTGGGAGCTGAACGGTGCCCCCTCTTGGATCCAGCTGGCAAATGCCCACCACCATGAAGGTGCCACAATGAGGCTGGCCGCTCTGGAGTCCAAGGCCAGGCGCAGGGATCTGTGGAATCTGAAGGAACTGACAGAGGCGTCTGGGACAAACATTCCCTCCTTCTCCCTTGTGGACACCTGGTGTCCTGAGGCTCCTCCCTGAACTGCACCTGGGGTAGATTTATGGGACTGGGACACACACACAACCACACACACACACACACAACTTTCTTCAAAAAGACTATGCCCCCCGCAGTTTTTCCTGATTCAACCAAACCCACTTTAAGTTCCCTCTCAAAGCACACGGGCTTCCCCCAACCTATTTTTGCTCATTTTCACACACCATGGCTACGCTCTCCAAGGGTCTGTACTTGGTGGATCCCGTCCTTTCCCCATGCACTGAGCTCCCAATGCTCTCATGGTCACAGCATAATCAGCAGGACTACATTTACTATGGCTCTAGCTGTGTGGGCTGGCTCCATGGGAACCCGGGGAAATAAAGACAAACACCCCCCACACACCCCATATGCACAGGGGCAGAGAGAAAGACAGCCTGCAGGGTGCGGGCTGACCAGGGATGCCAAGCTGAACCTCACGCAGGGTTATTGTCCACAGGGTCCGCCCCTCCCTCAAGTCCTTCATCCTCTGCTCCTTCAGAACTCCCATTTCAGGCTAAGTGATTTAAAATGGGTTCTGTAAGGGGCAAAGGACAGGTTGTTGGTCGGTCACGGAAGGTAAAAAGTCACTCAGCTACTGAGTTCAAATCTTCTTTCTTCCGCATGTCCCTGGTCCTGCCCCTCCGTGCTCCTATGATGGAGGAGAAGGGGCAGGGGGATGGGAAAAAGGTAAGAACCATGACACATCATGTAAAGGCACAAGATCCCTGTGATGAGAGGAACTGCACTGCATACCTAAAATGTACCAATAAAGAAAAAAATTAATATTTAAAAAAAGAAGGAAAAGAAGGTGCTCAGGCACTGTGGCCAGGCTCCCCGCAGGCAGGAAGTGGCCTCTTCTCCTTCCTACACCATCTGCCCTCGAACTGAAATTTTAGAATTCTTTCCATATTACTCAGTTTGTTTCTGCGGAGCTTAATAAGAAAAACTGTTGCCTTACTAAAAAAGACTTTTAAAGCGGTGATTTAGGGATTAAAAACTTTTTTTTCTGATGAGCATTTTATGCATTGGAATATTTCAGGATTTTTCTATCACAGTTACATTGTCTTCTCTTCTGCTATTTGTTGTGGAATGGTAGAACACATTTACCTTTCAAACAGACTGTTGGGAAGCTACTTGTCTTAATCATGGCAAAACCGTGGATGAGGGAGGTGACTGGTTTGCCCAAGGTCACCCAAGGCCAGCAGGTATTTGGGATGAAATGAAAACCAAACCGTCTCCAAACCCTAGCCCCAGCCCTAAGTACATGACGGTGCTCAATGAAGGCTTCTGGACCTGCTCGATTTAACCTAGGTGAAGGCCGAGAGATGTCCCAGGCTTGGGCTACTGCGGTCCAGCTCACATGTTTCACCGCAGGGCGCTCTGAGTTTTTCTCAGAGTTGCTGACAATGCATCCCATCATCCTACAGGATACTCGGTGCCGGACAACTTCAGGTGCTAAAGAGATCTCTTATGGGTATACTTTATGTTCTGCTGGGCACCCCCCCACACTTCAATTTTAATTTCATCTCTACTGAGCTCTCAGTAAATCCATGAAAAAAATTCTCACCTTTTTTATAAAACAGAAAAAAAAAAGTGAAATCAGAGAGATGTAGGGATCTCTTGCTAAGAGGCCCCACCGTCAGAAGCACCATAAAAAGATCATAGCTGACACCACAGTTGGTGAAAATAACAGCTACAAGCTGTGCCCAAAGCCCTTTTCCCTCATCTAATCCCCCATCACTCTCCTGATATAAGACAGAGAATGCATTAAACCCTTTAAACATACCTCACAAGTGGGTACGGGGGTAGTGCCCTTCACGAGGTGGAAGGGTTCCGTGTGCCCATGCTCAGATCCACCCGCACACGTGCACCCATGTAGTGCACAGCCCACGGCTACAAAAGGAGAGATTCTAAAGGGCTCCCAAGTAATAAGCAATCTAACCGACCCTACACATGACCCCGAAGCTAGCTCCGTCCAGATGAGAGTTGAGAACTAAATTTTCCATCCTTCGCTTCTCTGGAAAAATCAGTCTCCACAACAAGCCCTGGGTACACAGTTGTGTTTACTGCTCCTGCTTTGTCTGCTGCCTGGAACATTCAGTGGTCTAGGATACTGGAGTAAACAGGCATCTGACAGTCACCCTACCAGCTGGCAGGTTCGAGTGTCGCGGCTAAAGCCCACACCTGCTCGGTTTCCTGCAGATTCTTCACTTTGATCAGAATTGGACAGCGCTCTGCGCGTATTCGTTCTAATTTTACTTTTTATTTTAAAGCCTGCTTTGGCATGCGGGCTCCTTCTGCACCCTCTGAAGGGAGCAGCTATGCTCGTCTCCTCTCGAGCAGCCGTCAAGGTCACAGTGAAGGCCACACACCCAGCAGGCTCTCCAGAGATACTGCACGGCCTGTCAGCCAGCAGCCTCACTGTCGTCTTCCGGTGCTCCCCACAGCACCCCGTCTCGGGGCGGAAGGACCCATCCGGTCGCAGACACGTATGTGTGCTTGGACAAAATGGACAACTGTCTGTATTATAGATAACTCTCTCGGTTTGTTTTTCTTGAATCACTCAGCTATACAGTATGCTGAATGACATATAAATACAGATATTATGGAAACAGAGGAAGCATTTTATCCGATGCAGATCCCAAGTTGCCAAAACGAGTCACCAGAATTTCTCCCTAGGGTGTCATTTCAAATCTAACCTTGTCCCAAATAACAACTGACCACCGATCGCTGTGATTCCCGGGACAGGAGAGCGTGACCTGGGCAGAGAACATCTGCTCTGTGAGCTTGAAGCGTTCATCATGGAGGGAAGGGGAAAATGCATGTGCAAGCTCATGCACACACACATTCATGTGCACAGGCCTAGGTCTCCGCGTGTGCCCTGGCACCCACAGCAGGGCACAGAGGGCCCTCACCATGCCTGCTCTGAAGAGCAGGCAGAATAGGCGCAGGTGTGTGTAAACAAGTGGGCTTGGCGATGTTTCTAATTTTAAGCTGTCAGAACTAAAAATAGAAACCGATCTGCTCATTTAACAGAAAAGGGGGCGCATCTGAATGAAAGCAGCCAAGAAGCTGTGCTTCGGCACGGCGTGGCGGACTCTGGTGACACAGCGAGGCATCTGCCCTTTGTCGTCTTCTCCACTACGCGGTGAGCGGCACCTCCTGCCTGGCTCCGAGCAGAGAAGCCCGATGGGCACCCAGCATAGTGGTGCAGGCGCCTTCTGCACAGCTCCATCCCTCCTAGTGCCCACCCTACCCCTCGGCCTGGGATCTGCCACTCCACCCTCCATGCGGGGTCTGAAGGCTCTCTGGTCGGTCAGTTGCTGTTTCTCCTTGTGTTCCCAGCTTCAGTTCGAACACGAAACATCAAGAATGTCTTGCCACATGCGTGTGCGCGCACACACACACATACATTCCTTGTGTTCCCAGCTTCAGTTCGAACACGAAACATCAAGAATGTCTTGCCACATGCGTGTGCGTGCACACACACACCACAACTGGACAATAAGGGTGCTCAATCCCTGACAGCCATCAGGAAACTCAGCAAAGAAGGCAAACTTGATACATTTATCGCATCATGGAGATACGAGAAGGGAGCTGCCCTCACCATCCGCAGGCTAAATTGAGCTCAAAGATGCTTTGCATGAAAGTAAGAGAGGGAAGTGGGGCCAGGTTACTAAGGGGAGCTTCTCCCTGCCACCTACACAAACCCTAAAAATCATAGACGTGACTGGAAAGCTTTGTTGCTTTCAAAGCCCATCAATAATAAACGCACACTGCAAAATCATCTCTAATAAACCAAACTCTCAGCCACACTTTCCAAAAAAGCATATATCTCTGTTGACCCTGGATAAGCTGACAATAGCCAAAAATGCCTCTTGTGACAAGACCATTCCTCAGTACTTGTATTAAAGACATTATCTTGACCCAGTTTATCCAGATTTACCTTACTCTCATTGTCTTCATATTAAGCCAGCATCTCAGAAAACAAATCCAGAAGAATAGCATTTGGTTTTGTTTATATACCCACATCCTGGCTTTTAAAGATATGTATAGACAATAATTCATATTTTTAAATACAGAATGTTAAAGTTCTTCATACAGACTGAGCCCTTGCAAGGCATAAACTAAGAATCCCAAACAGGCAGCTAGAAGTTAACTGTCTGAGATTCTAAGCAACTGACATCCCCGTCTCGCCTGGAGTCTTTACTGAGCACACGTGAGCAATAGCTACAATCACATCCCTTCTGTGTACCACTACCCAGAGCGTGGAATAAAAACCTGCCAGATTTTAATATTACCTTTCTCCTTCCGAATTCCAGACAAGATACCCATAGCAGTAAGATAGACAAGGCAGAAAAAAAAAAAAGAAAAGAAAAGAAAAGAAGACTATCGGATCATTTGACTCCTATACCTAGGATAATGTGTCTTTAAATAATCAAAACCCCATCTTTTTAATTAAGCAATAATGACCTCAAGTTTACTGGCCTATGCAGCCAACCATGAAGTACAGAAGTCCAAGCACGCTCTGAAATCACTGTATCACCACCCACCCCCGTTCCAGAGACACAGAAATCCTGCCCAGGATGGCCTCTGTGACAAGCCTGGGCATTACCTCACTAACACCCTTCTCTCTGGCCCGCCTGGGCTTCCCAACAGGCTGCCATGCCCCTGTCTTTGTTCACTAACCATGGGACTAAGCTGGTCAGACTCGTGGAATGGCATCATTCCACTCCACACCAAGTCCATTCTAGAGTAAATGAATCGAGGTAGCCCCATCCTGGAAATCTTTAACTGGTCTCTCTTTGGTCCCTAACGCAATCCATATACTAACTATCCCAACCCTAACCCAAACACCCCAAATCCCTAAGCAGACCTCCAATTTGCATTTCAGACAAGACAGAGAGTGCAAAAGAAGCTTCAGAAAACTTCTATCGCGGTGTACAATTACTATCGACCACACACAAAATCCTGTCCGTTTTCACATTTTCTAACTTGCACTTTAAAAACAATAGCGCTACAGGAAAACAGACTTCTACGAAAGCCTCCACAGAAACAGCCACCAGAATAATTCACTGGCACCAGGTTATTAAAACCCATGACAGGTATTACTTAAGATGTTAGGAAATTATTCAGGCACATGTGTACAAATATATCTAGGCTCAGTGCTTGTACACACACACACACACACACACACACTCACATTTTTAGTAAGTACTCATTAAGCTATCTGGGATATTAAAACTAATCACGGCACTTTTCCTTTAATGTTATCCTCAGCATAAAGAGAAATGAGCCCATTGTCATTTATTTCAAAATCATTCTTTATAAAAAATAGCTAATCTCCAGAAGCACACCTGGTTTATTGAAGTGAATACAAAGATGCAGCATATAGCCTTAATGTGCTCAGCTGGGGAAATATATTTTTTTAAATGAGCATTTGTTAGGGCTTTATTTGCAAATGCAAAACTATCCAAGGCACTCTTTGTGCACGTAGAGATTTTTCATTTCAAAAGCCACATTAATATAGGAGGATTCACATCAAGCCCTAAAAGCAGCAAAGAGAATTAACCCTTGCGAGGCTGGGAAGAAAAATACCCCGAAATACCAGGTCAGAGGAAGTTCAACACCCCGGAAGCCACCCTGAGGTGCATCCGGTAGGAATTCCTAACAGAACCCAGTTTCCACAAGACCTCCTGACTCATACATTTTAAGTGCAAGCCTCTACAAAGTCAACTGCGGACCTAAGAGCAGCAGAAGAAATGGGACCTGCTGAGTTAAACATTAGAAAGGAAGAAATCACCCATTAACTACACTTGGGAATTTCCAGGCATCTACAGCCTTCCCTGGTCTTCTGAGATGACCAGGCCCAGGGAGGAGGCCCCAGCCGCCAGCATGGGCTACTGGAAGGGCATCCAAGCCAAGCATGTGGGAACCCAAACGTGGCTCTTGGCCATGTTAGCCGGTGTTTCCTAGATACGTTGGCAGGTGCCACTTTTTCCATTTGATCAGGGAATGTAATACATCTTCAAAACAATTTTCACCCAACTGGTCACAGATGATAAAATCCAACACACACACACACACACACACACACACACACACACACACACTTTGCCACTTACCCTCCAGGGTACACTGCTCCAGGCTGCTGAGTTTCTTTTAAAGTATGTAATTTTCACACAAAAGTCTTTGGCCTGTTTATTTCTTTAGTTTTGTTTTTGCATGTGTGTGTTCTGGTTCTTTTATTTTAAAATTAAAATTTAAAAATATATTGTAGTGCCTTTCCATTAGGGATCTGAAGAAAGATAAAATAACTCTGCTAACTGACAAGTCAAACAAACAGAAAAGTAGGGACTCGGAGTCAGCTGTGACCTGACAGATAAAAGCATTTCTCCAATAATAGGAATTATGTCAGAACCACGGAGATCCTCTGATACGCATTCCTGTACAAAGAAAATCTAAAATTAGTGCTGGCTTTGCCCACTCATACCCCCAAATGGGTATTTGCGTACTAACAGGAGAATTTTTAAACTTTTAATATGCTATCCCTATAGCATCCAGTGTTGCAGCTCTTATCCAAGAGACAATCAATAAGCAGATGAATGAAGCAGTTTGAAATCAGGACAGTTACTTAAGTTAAGCACATTGAAACTAGGGTGTTCACTTCCTTCACAACAAACTCTTCTGTGGCTTTCCGTAACCTACTGCCAGGTAAAACATGAGCACATTCAAGGTACTCAGCTCCTACCTAAATTTCGAGCTTTCACCTCTCACCAACATGTTTGTAAATATTCCAGGAATGCGCTAATAACAGAAACAAAGATGACTGGAGAGAGAACACTGAAGAGGTACCCTATGGGACAGGGATCAAGGTCCACGACATTCCCAGAAAGAGACACAATCCTCCCCTGCTTGGCCCGATTTGCTGCACCTGCGTGGATATAGTAACACACGTAAAAGGAGGCTGCGTCCACGAGGAGCAGCAGGCAGGTCGGCGACGGGACACGCCATGGTGAACTGAGCACCAGCTGGCGGAGTACTCACCACCTGGTCTTGGTGGTAAATGTGTACCGTGGTGAAATGCTGGCATCAACGGTGGCCATTAGACCTATGCGGTTATTGCTTCTCTAACAACCACCCTATGACTGTGATGCAATTTTCCATAAAAATATCCATCTTTTGAGCTATAAACCTATGAGTATTAGACTTTTACTTGGATGTCTCACAGTGGACTAGTGCCCTCAGTCAGTTCTTTATCCGGTGTTCTGCATCTTTGTAAACAGCAATGCCATACAACCATGCCAACCAGAAATCTTTTCACTGGAAATCTTCATTCAAAATCTTTTCATTTAATCCCGTATAAATCAAGCACCAAGTAATGTCAGTCCTGGAAACTAGATATGTTTCTAATCCATTAATTTCTCTCCATCCTCTTGGTCATCACCGAGTCCAAGCTACAACTATCACTCAGGGGACTTTGTTCTTACTTTTAACAGACTGTTTTAAACATGATAAATGGGTGTATTAAATATTCCTCTACAGCTGTTCATTTCCACAGCCAAGGCATGAAGATTATGGTCCCAGTGGGAGAGTAGATGGGAATGACCAAGAGGAAGAAGACCTCGTTCACTTTGAGTCTCAAAGCTGACTTCCTTGTCCTCTGTATCCAGACAGAAGACTCAAAAGTCCAGCTATGGCGAGACAAAAGAAATTCTAAATCCCATAAGTATAGGCTTTCATTTTTCTGCAAGATCACAGAATTTGGTTGCAGGGAGAGTTGTTCCAGAGATAAGAGCTAGCCTATGTTTCTAGGCAGGGTGTCAAGGGAAGAAGATGAGCAGAGTTAGGACGGCACAAGACACGGGTGTGGACTCACTTCTTTGGAGCAGGCAGACACACAGAAAGTCTTCCTTTACTTCCTGCTCAAGATCATCATGGACGGTGTGTCACACCTTTTAGCAGCCCGGCACAGTCAAGGTGGGGGAACCTTGGGTGAGCAGAGAAAAAGGCCAAGGCTCGTTCCCCCATTTCTCCCATGTGCTCCATGGAGGGACACGAGCACTGGCGGTGCTGGCTGAGGACCCCATTAGGGGTGAGAGCCAGGGGGTGTCACTGTATCCCAGATGAGACACAGCCCAATTTCAGACAGGAAGCAGTCATGCCAGGGGCAACTTAGGTTCAACGAGGCAGCAAAGGGGATCCCAGGCCCCACATCCGCGGACCACAAAACAAGTACTGAGTTTGTCACCTATGGAATTCAGTCAGTGGAGTGAGGACAGCAGTAGCCAGGCTACTCACAAGCTTGGCCTTCCCGCAGAGGGCATTGTGGGGATCCAGAGTCACCCAAACACAGGTGTGCACAGGGCAGGCCCACTGTGTTCATAACTCAGGTGAAATTACCCATGGGGGCCATTTCAAACAAAAGGAGGCTGAACATAGTTGGAAGAGATTAGGCCATAATACAGTTCTCTGCCACCTGCTACTGATAAGAACCTGCAGTTAGGAAATTAATCTGGAACTGATAAGAAAAACTAGCCAGAGAAAATGAAGATGCTTATGCTTTCTTATGCATCTGAGGGCAGTGTGAGTAAACTGTCTGCCTACCCCCTTAGCTGATTTCAACTGGTGGCCAGAGTGGCTCTATAACCACGCAGATGGAGTTATACCACGTGGGTGCTTCATGTGGCTTCTATGACACGTCTTTGCGCAATTCTCCACCATCAGGGTCTACTCAGGGCTTTTTTGAGTTTACATTCCCTCAGCCCACAGTGTCACCTGCAAAGTTCCCCCAACTCCAAATCTTACTCATCCGTTTAATCTGAATTTTGCCACATCCTCCTGAGGCAATTTGTTCCCAATCAGAATCTTTGACTCTGGGAAATTCTAGGTTACACAAACAGATTAATTTCCCGATGGCAGGAATTCTCAGAGCCTTTATAATCCTACAGTAAATCTCTGAGAAGCTTAATGAAGTAGGCACAGTTTCCTAAACTTATTTTCCTGGTTTGTTACATAAACAGAATACTTGTGATAACTCAGAAGGAGGGAAGAGTTCGTTGACTCATGATTTCAGAGGTCACAGCCTGCGGGCAGCTGAATCATTGCTTCTGGGCCTATGGTGAGGGGGTAAAGTGTGACAGGAGGATTTGGTGAAAGGACAGTGCTCACCTTGTGGCAGAGAGAAGCAAACAGAGCGGGAGGAGCTGGGGTCCCACCATGCCCTCCACGGGTTCACCCAGTGACCCCACTTCCCTCACTAGGCCTCACCTCCTAAAGGTTCCACCACCCTCTAGCAGTGCCACAGGCTGTTGACCAAGACTTTAACACATGACCTTTGGGGGACACCTAACCACAGCTTCCGGGGTACACTTTTCTGCATTTCACAGAACTGGAATCTTCAAAACATCACTATATGAACGACGAGTTACAAGAGTCACAGAGTCAAGAATCATCCCTCTTTCACGGCACAGTAATAATGAAAAACAGTAAGATTTTGTGGAGAGTAAGAGAAGAAATTCTATTTCCAAGGTGCATAGAAACTGCTGAATTTGGTCGGAGAAGGCAGCGAGGTGGTGACACAGAAGAGGAAGGAAAGGAAAGGAGCTTGAGATCTGAGGCGTGTGCACGAGGTCCCGTGCTGGGCAACCCCCACCTCCATTCTGGGTGTGAGCTCCACCCGACTCCACGTCAGGGACGTAGCCTGAGCCCCAGGGTGCTCCCCCCAACCCAGGGAGACAGACAGGACCACCAGGGAAGCGAGCGGCAGCTCTCCTGAGCCGGAAGAAGGAGACACAGGAAAAGATGGGGCAGAAGCAAAGTGAAAGCTGAGCTTCTGCGCTGTCCTTGGAGAAGACTGTATGGGAAGGACTTAGACCTGGGGTGGAGGTGACGACACTCAGGACCAGCAAGTAAATCTCTAAAGGGGGGCAAAGGTAGGGGGGCACTTCACAGTGAAAGACAAGATGGTCAGCAGGATCTGCACAGAGCCCACAGTGCTGTAAGTGGGACGTGTTTGAACTTTGTTCAGGGAGTCGAATAACTGAGATGTCAAAGAACCTCATTCGAAGTCAGTCTTACCTGTGTCATCCACTGACCCAGACCTCAAAGACGGTTATGTGCCAAGGTTATCTGAGCCGGGGGTGGGGGGTGAAAAAGAACTTCTGGCAACACAGCTTAATAAATGGATTCTTTGGCCCTGGGTAGTTGCTGAAGTAATAAAAAGAGATGCGATCCAACAAAAATTAGGTTACACATGGAAGAGAGCTTGAGAAAATACGGAGCTTCTCTGGAAAAGGGACTCCACTTTTCATGGGATGGGACAGACCACATACCCTGTGCAGCCTTCACCTGAGGCCTCAGGTCACCCAGGGCCTGCTGGGGTGGGAAGAGAAGAAGAGGCTGCTGGGAGAGAAGCCACACAGCTCCACAGAGAGGAAGGGGGCGGGTGCATCAAGGAGGAAGGTACAGCGACCCACGGCCGCTCTCTGGGAAGGAACACGTGCTGGAGAGCAGAATGTTCAGGGGAGAAGAAAGTGGTCCAGGCATCCACACCTCACTGCGACGTGGGCCCGTGTCACTGCCTCCCCTCCGCCTTGTTACTCACTGCTTTTTCCTCCACGTGTTTATTTATAAATGGTCACAGCAGATGGACTCCCACAGAAACCAATGAATCACCGAACAGATAATCAGGAGGTCTGCGCCAAGACATGGCCAAACCTGGTTGTTACTTGGTCTTGACTGCTTGCTCTTCCTATAGAGGCCCCTCCGAGGGCTCTTATGGATAAGACAGCGCCCCGTGGTGACCCCTCGGCTAGAGGAACACTGCAGGTACAGGTAGAAGTCAGCAGACAGAAGACTCTGAGGGGGAGAGATTTTCTAAGGCATGCAATAGGCTGACAAAGGGATAGATGAAATCCTGGAAGAGAGGTCTTATGAAAGAATTCTGTCCCGTCTTTCTTCACGTTCAGGATCTAAGACTACACACTGCCCAGGAAGCTGAGGTCAGCACTCACGTGTCCTTGGGTAGTTCCCGGGCAAGAGAGAAAGAGGCGGGGAAGGGCAGGGGAGCAAGGCTGGGTCATCTGATGATGCTTGGCGCGGACCCACAAGGGCTTCCCTTCGGGGAGTATCCCGAGGAAAGCTCCAGGCAACCTTGGGCTGATTCTTCACGTGTCACTTCTGAAAGGCAAATCAGTGAATGCTCACAAGGGCTGACTCCGGGCTGCTGTTCAGACTCACATGCACTTTCTAATTATAAGAAGCCAGCTTCTTGGGCTTCTCCAGGTGAAAGCTGAGAGGACACCAACGACATTTTTGCTGGAACTGCAACATCCAAACAATTTTCCATCCGTGACGGACTCCGATTAAAAGGGCAATGACTACGAGTCGGTGCCTGCCCACTGCCTCCCCACCCGCCACCCACACTCTGAACAGATCCTCTTTCTGTGAAACGGAAGAGAACGTGGCCCAAGAGGCCCACACCTGGCTGGCATCCTGACCATGCCCTGATGCAGCCAAGCGGCCTTACACCAAGCCACACGACCCAGCCCAGGCCCTACTTCTCACTTCTAAAGTGCACAACAACAGCCGTGCAACTGTGGAAAGAGCGGGGCAACACTTTGAACCCAGTCCCTGCTCCCAGTGGTTTCAAGGTATAGAAGAAGCCACCCTAACAATGGGAACATGGAAATATTTCTCCAATTTTGAGACTGCATTTTTAAACTGTGCAGTAAGCCATGT
>NW_022900923.1:4883049-4913093 GCF_012274545.1 Fukomys damarensis | reverse complement strand
GGACGAATCTATGCAGACCAGCTGCAAGATTTAGTTCCAAAAATGACCTCCACATATCTAGAGGCACATTTGGGCAATCCTGAAGCAAGTGTCCTAGTGACTGAGCACACGAACCTCAAAGGCCTGTCCTTATCAAAATCATTCCTGGTGAATCCTTGGATACAACTTGAGTAATAACCACATGTTATGTGTGTTACATTCACTGTGAGTGGCCCCGTATCTCACTCCTGACAAAGGGACAGATGAAATCCTGAAAGAAAGGTCTTGTGGAAGAATTCTGCCCTGTCTTACTTCGCGTTCAGGATCTAAGACTATGCAGTGCCCAGGAAGCTGAGGTCAGCCCTTTGCAGAATGATATAACGGAGACTTTCATAGTCAGAAGCAGGGTGTTACAGGCATCTCTAACAAAATATCCAGAGTTCTTCAAACAAAGCATAGCTCCAAGTGAACATTTCTAGGCTCAACAAGGGGCAAATAAGCACTTTTTGAAGAATACTGTATCTACTCTCTGACTAGGGGGAAGATGGTGAACAATATGATGTGGGTCATGGTGATAATTAACATGATTTCCCAGTGGGTATCTGGGACAGCTGGACAAGCAACCTTGTGTTTTCTAGCCAGGACCCATGGACTAGACACTTGTTACCACTAAAAGGCTTTTCACAAATTATAGCAGCTCAGAATAAAATCAACAGCCTACCTAAAGAAGAAGATGGATGGAGACCAAGAGGTACCCTTCTTTCCTCTTCCTTTGCTCCTTCTTCCTTCATCATATGAAAATTCCATGTCTTAACATGGTCTTCAAAAATGAGCTCAAAATGCTACAGAAAAGTGTGTGATTCCCATTCTAGGCAATAGGCACCTCTACGTTATTAAAGAATAAATAGTAATACAACGTGTTTATATGTTGCCACATTCATTCCTCTCTTTCTAAATAATTTCAAGGGCATGGCAAATGAATTACTGGTCTTGCTCCTAAAATATGGTGTCTTCCGTTTTGTTTTGTGGAAAAACAAAACAAAACAAAAAACAGTACAGAGAAAGAGTCCTTCTGTTCCTTCAAGAGCCACCCAAAGGCTGGCTAGAGGCAGGGCTGTTATCCCAGTTCCTGGGCCACATGGCAGGGAGGGGCACATTTCTCCAGGACTTGGGGCTTGTGGAGCTCCACAGTGGGCCCTGGCACTGAGGCCCTTGTGTGTGGCACAGCTCTGCCCGACAGGCTCAGGCTGGTCCTTGACAGCTCTGAAACTGTCCGCCGGGCCATTCCCCCACACAGCTGGGTGGCAGCTCACTGCTGACGTGTTCAATTTTGAGCTCTAGAAAGAAAAAAAAATTCCCCTCCCTAGAATGTTGAGCTAGGCGATGACAGATGCTTTAGATGAAAAAGCCCATTGTACATCAGGTGCTTTGGAACCTTCTGGAAACTACTAAAATACTTCAGTGTTTTTTCTGTGTACCTTGTACTTAGCTACTTTGGGTCCTTTTTATCAGAATCTCTTACTATCCCCCATTCTGGGTCTTGACAGCCAGACTCGAGACAATCCAATAGGTGATCGATTATATTCTCTTCTAAAGGTCATATTGGGGAGAGCACAAATGCCAGACAAACCACACGGTTCTCTGTGGAAGACACACATTTCAATTACCTTACCTTTTAACCTCATGCGGCCTTTTACCGAGACACAGAAAGGTGTTGGAAATGCCCACGTGAAGTTTGGTACGATGCTTGTGATCATTTTCTGAGCTTTTCTCAATTGAGGGATCTACTCGAAAGGACAGAGTAAGTGCGACAATCTCCCTAGAGGCTACTCTAAGCCAAAAAGACATGACAGCACACGCAGGTGTCCTCTAATGGAAGAAAAACAGCCTCTCTCCAAGACAGCTGTAATACCAATTCTCAGGACTAGTGCTCGCTACAACAGCATCTACTTAGGTAGTAAGGAGCCAAACAAAGCTAAAAGTATAGCCACTGCAGTTATCAGGAGGGAGACTGGCACTGAAATAGCACGGCTTAGCAAATAAAGAGACACAGGAGGTGACGAAGGGTCAGGCAAAAGAACAGGTGAGAAATCGATGTCAAAAGAGGCCACATTATGAGCTTCAAAGGGAGCCATGATCATTGATTATAATATCATGGAAACAGCCAAGGCCCGTGAGATCTGAAATTACACTTCCAGGCTGAGTTTATGGAACTCATAGTAGCTGCACGACTTCAGATGTCTCAGAGCCTTGCAAGTGGCACCCTTGAGTGAGTGCAGGAGGCCACATCTGCTTTTTTCCCTGCAGATTGAGGCTTAGCACCCTTCATCAGATGCAAGGCTCTTCTCAGCAGCCCCCTCAGCTGCACCGGAAGCTCTGACCGCACGGAAACTCTTTCCCCTCTCCAAGTACACTCTTTCCCGCATACTTGGCCTCCCACAGTTCATTGCTGGATAAAAGGCCCTCTCCAACCTGGGAAAGCAGTCCTGGTTCTGCTTTTGGCCATTTCCTCACCTAAGTGGATCCGGGGCTCCCCAGGCCCTAACTTCTTTTCTTCCTAGGCACACAGTTGCATTAACTGTTCGGCCATCCTCACTGTCCCAGGGGCTCATGGCCGGACTCTGGCCACTAGGACGTGGGTGGAAGCCAATTATAATGGTGGTGGCCCATAAAGCTGCTCTTCAGAGCCGCCTGCTCCTCCCCAGAGGGTCTCACTCTGGGGCTAGAGGAGGGCCCTGATCCCTACACACCCACCTGTGTGGTCCCCAGTCCTCCCACCAGGCGTGAGAACACCTTCGGCATCAGTGGGTCCAGCCTGTCCCCTTAGACTCACACTCTCAACCGGATACAATTAATCACACATTATCTTTGGTTACTATGGTTATTTTTATATCACCATATATTTATTTTTGGAAGAAGTCTGGGTATAAACAGAAACTCGTTTATTAAAGGAAAGAAGAGGAATTTGTACCAAAACAGAGTAAAAAAATCTACAGGAGAGATTTTTCCTTTTCTGGCCTGCCTAATGCAGTGGTCCAGACATAGCACCTTGGAGGCTGTGTTCTCAGGCCCAGAAGAAAGCTCCTCCATGGGTTCGGGTTCCCGTGGCCCAGATGGTAGCCACACAGCCTAGGAGGCTCTGGTGGTAGAAAACTCCAAAAGACATGGGCAGCAGTGACAGCACAGGTCTTCAACCCTGTGACTGGTTACACAGCATGATTGCACTTTCAGCGAATGCTTCAGTTTAAAACACAACTGTAGTAAAAGACACATTGCTGTTACTCTCCCTCAAAATCTTCCCCTTCTCATGGTTTAAACACAGTTATTCCATTTCCTTGCCACATTCTGTAGCAGTTCTGGAAGTCCTCTTCTGTGAGGGTCTTTAGCTGTGTTTTGGTGGCCGCCCTGATGTCCTGAATCAATTAAAAATGTTTTCCTTTCATGGTCATTTTGACTTTGGGGAACGGCAAGGAGTTGCACAGAGACAGATCCAGTGAATAAGGTGGGTGAGGACATGCTGAGAAAATTACGTGAGCCTGCCTTTCCACTGGATGATACTCAGCAGCACCGTTCACCGTATTTTTAATCACACCTTGCAAAGACACTCCTAAAAGAGGACTTCCAGAACTGCCTCAGAAAGTGGCAAGAACAGCAGGTAAGTGTGTCTGACGTGAAAAGAGGTGTCCTGAGGGGGATTCATGACAATGGGTCTTTTAACTGTAATATTTGTTTATTTTAAACATTCAACATAATGTTTGATCACCCTTGTATAAGTTCACAACTAAGTAATGAAACTCAATATCCATAGGAAAAGAGTGCTGTCTTGAATCCCCCAGAACAAGTTAATGGGGCAAATTATTAATAGCCATGCAGCTAGTGGGGGAATCAGCACACTGGGGGTCCAGAGTGAGACAGGGGAGACAGCATCTATGGACCTGAGGTGAAGCGGGGGCTGATGGCCAACAGGACCAGCCGATGTTCAGGGCGAATTACAGACAGAGCTCTAACACAGCCTTCTGCTCTCTCAGCTGAGTGCCAGGGGCTCAGGGCCAGGAATCCAGGGGAGTGGAGCCGTTAACTAACCCCCACCCCGGCCAGCTGTGCAGCCATGCGCACCTTTCCCCGTGTGAGCCATCCCACCATGGGTGGCATCCAGCCTAAGCCACATGGACAGGAGCTATGAAAGAGAGGAGATCTGGCCCAAGGAAGGGAAGGGAAACTGGCCAGGGACCCCAGAAAGTGATCACCCAGTCTAGCAGGCTTCTGAACACTGCCCATGCACCACACACACAAAAAAGGGAAATCCTGTAAAGTTAGATTTCCTCTACAACTCCTCATTTTAAAATGTCAGCAAAATTAATTTCACAGAAAAATGAACAATGGAAAAGTGTCTGTGTTAAGGTGAAATCCCACAGAGTAACTATCATTACAAACTAGAGGAAGAAGCAAACAGCTTCCCTAGAAACAATAAAAGCCCATGGAAAGACGTTCCCACAAAACAACCTGCAGCCTACTGTTTTAAAAGAAGCTTAAAGACAAGAAATGATTCAATATACAAAAGGACACTGCCATAGATTAAAAAGGTTTATAAATAGAGTGACAGTAATTTTAAATTAAAAATAACAGAAAAAAATTAGCTCAGAAATGCTAACTAAACTAGAAATCAACAGAACAGGTAATCTCATATAAAAAGTAAGAAAATTAAAACCTTACAAAGGAAGGAAGAGAAAAACAGGCTTTAAGAGAAAGGCAAACAGTGAAGAAACAGGCAAAGAAAACTGAACATGTGACTAACAGGAACTTCTGAAGACAAAAATCCAAACGAGGAATGAAACAATCACCAAACTAGACTTTAAGAACAGTTTCTGATGTACAAAGAAATTCTGAAATGACATGTTGAAAAATTACACCATGGCCTGAGATTACTGATCCCAAAAGATCAATAGGAAGACATAGTCTAGTAGGATCCTGGGTTTCCAGGCAAGAAAAATGCATGGCTTATAACATGAAGAAAATTAAACTATCAGACTTTCTGAAGCAAATGCTTTAAGCCAGAAGGAAATGGAGTTGCCTATTCTGTATACAAGCAAAGGAAAAGATTTTATATCCAGCAAAACTGCCTTGAAAGTAGGAAGGGCTCAAACCAACAGGTGTAGGTAAGAACTACTGCTATTGTTCTGAGCTCTGAGAAATATATTTGAGGTAATCAAAATGCTTATGGAGACTATCACCACAAGGACTAGTGGTACATACTAAATATATAAAGGCTGTACACTCAGGAATAAAAGAGGCCAAGAGAGTGGAGTATCTAACGGCTGGCCATATGTTCTGACTATAGCTATAGTACAACTATTTTCACATGGGAAAACATGGGAAGGGGCATATCTTTGTAAAGAGCTTTAATGTTTTTAACAACTAGTTTAGAATTATTCTTCTAAGCCTATTGTGCATGATAAAACAAATGAGAAATATTGACATAGTCTATTGTGTCCCTGTGTCCTTGAGGGTCAAGATTCCTGAGAAAGGAAAAAGGTACAGAGATACAAACCCTGATGCAAAAGAAGTTAAATAAAACCATAGCTGAAAAACCAAGAGACAATGACCAGCACTATATCCGTGAAGACTTTGTCCTCCATGACCACCATCTTCAGACAACACTTTCCATCTAAATGACTCAGGGCCTTCTGTAGCATCTGGGTCAGACAGTGTATAAGATCAGGGACATCTGGTAGCACCAGAGAGCAGGAAAGTCAATAAGGGCTTTTAAAGTGACAAGAAAAGGACTCAAGAAGTCACCTGAAGAGGTTCACACTGGCTATAGTGAAACAATGTGGGCTTCAGTAACACAACCTTCTACAACCTTGGCACCCACCAACCCTGGTTTATCCAGGAGAACTTAATAAACCTAAGGATAGCTCAGTCTTGGACACCCAGGAGCCTGCCTGCAGGAGATGCAAGCCACAGGAACATATGCACCTCCACTGAGGGTGTGCTGCCCACCAACTGAGGCTCAGAGAGCCCTGCAGCTCAACAACAGATTCAGGTGCAAACACACAAATGGGAAGAAAGGACAATCTGCAGAGAAAAGACAGCTTAATTTTTAAATAGGCAAGGCTAGACTGTGATGTTTGAGGATGTGCACTGGATGATAAACACATTTTGAAATTATAAGGAAGTGATCCCTTCGAGAGGATAATGGTTCCTTGTTTGGGGTACAAAGAGCTGTTGTTGGGTAAGGAAGTGAAGGAGGTTCCGAGATGCCAAAGTTCTGTCTTATCCTGGCCGATGCATAACACATGTACTCTTTACACAGTGCCATAAACATGCAACACACTGGGCCATGCAGCTGACTCATATGGTTTTCTTTATGTTTTATTTATCATTTAAAATTGTTTTAAAGACTGAGTTTCTCACTGCCATCCAATCTCCAGCTGAAAACTCAATACCGAGCCCCCAGATGAAGTGGAGAAGGATTCTAGCGAATGCTGATTGGGGTCGTATCCGGGAGGCTGGCAAATGTCTTTGCAAAGTTATACTGAATTTAGAAGATAATGTGGATGCACTTAAAGGATTTTATGAGTCCAGTGACTCCTCTTTCCTCTGAACTTCTCAATGCCGGCATCACTACTTGAACTCATATTTGTATAATTAAGCTGAGGGAACTGAAGAGAGAGGATCCAGCTTCCCCGGTGCAGGCCCAAAGCTCAAAGCAGAGGGAGGGGCTGGAGCCCTCTCCAGGGATGGAACCCCAACCCTGTTTGGGAGAATTCAAAAGCAACCTGCCTGCTGCACTGTGTGCTAATTAAGTTTATCCTCTCAAGCCTCTCCCTTACTGCGTTTCTCAGGGAATGTTCCAGGACCCACGAGGGAAGCGTGAACCTTGAGTTATAAAACCCAAACGACACCAAAACTAGAAGGAGAGACAGACAGACACAGGCACTCCTTGCCTCTGAGGACGCTTAGTGCCCACACAGCTAGAACAAAGTGACAGGCAGCTTGACAAAGACCCCTTCCACGTTATTACATTATATCTGTTGTTCTGTTGCAAGATACATCGGACTTGCATGCATGGATTTTTAAAAATTTAGTGTACGAAATATTCTTAGCAACCATAGAGAGCAATCACAAGGCATCTTATAGGTTTGCCTTTTTTTCACCCCAAAATTCTTCCATTCCAAATTATCCATCCGCTGAGATTTTCAAGAGTTAATAATGTGTAAAATGCTCCTTGCTCAAGACAAAGGCAAAAATGAAGCTTTCAAAATTGCCAGTGTCACCGTTAGGATAAAATAGTTGGCCAATCAGCAGAGCTTAATTCAACCCCATGTTGGAAAAGCAGTGTTTCTCTGTCCTTTCAGAAATCAAATATATAACCAAGTTCAACCCCCCTCCAGAAGAGGAGACAATACAAACCCAAGTAGCTAACCGCATGTAAATAAGTCCTAACTGGACAGGCCTAAGGAGTAAACCTCTCAGAAGCCATTTCTCCCAGCACTGTTCAGTGCTTCCCAATTATAGGAATAAAGGGCTCACCCCACCATTAAATATGGAATAAAAAGCCAGTTGCATGGCACTAGGAGAGCTGAGCCCAAATTCACAGAGGTTTTATTAAAAACAGGAAAAGGTCAGTCCTCTCCGCCCAAAGGAATGTCCGAGGCTTGTAGAAATTATTACTCCAAGATAGTTTCTTTATTAAATTCACTGTGCAGAAATAGAAAGACGGGGCGGGAGAGCTAGGCACCAAAAGTCTTCCTTTCATCTCGCCCATGCAAGGCCACAGTCCAACTTCACTGCAAGATACAAGGAAGCTGCTCTTCCCTGCGCCTACAAATTAGATACATTGGAAAGCCTAGAGTTTCTATGAAGTTAGAATTATGCATTTCAATAATCCACTGATGATAAATGTATCGTGCTTGCTCCTTCCCAAAAATAAAATAAATGAGATGAACAGAGAATAACACACCAGGTACCACATCTGCCCCAAACCTCCCTGCTCATGAAGCAAAGTAGGTATAAGCTCACAGTCTCTGTTTGCTTCTGCTCTAGTTAAGATCAGTTACTGAATTAGTCTGAGGGAATTTACAGATTGAGGGCGGCCCAGCCCTTCCTTGTTTAGCAAGCATTTTTTCAACACGGGCAGGAACGGAGAAATCTCAACCAACGTTAAGTGCCGACTTAAAATGGATTCATGAGACACCCCGGAGAGTGAATTAATTCTATTTGTATTACTATTTGGAATGTCACGCAGGATGCTGTGGCCGGTTTTGCATGACGCTCCTGTCCTCTATCCACAGCATTTTTATCATTAAGACAACCATGTTTTGAAGGCAAGGGCAGACTGCACGAGAGACTTTGCAAGAGGAGATGAAAAGCTGAAAATTTCTTCCCTGGCCTCTGCTTACAAAAGGTCCCAGCTTTGCAAGAGCTGGCCACATTCTGGTGTCAGAGAACAGGGCAGTGTATTCAGTATGGGTGCTGCATGGGCTTTGGGAGTTCCTGTCTCCCCACATTTGAAATCATCCCACTATCTGAGAAGGCCACAGAACCACCTGCTCCGAAACGAGGCCCACACCCAGGCTCAGGAAAACAAAATACTCCCTGCGAGGAGGTAAAACAGTGAGTCAACACTCGGCAGAGCAAACCTGTTCTCCAGTCCAAAAGCAAAGGCGAGCGCCCAAGATGGGAGCCTTTCCCCTTGCAAAGTCTGTGCCTCCAGTTCCACTGTTTTTGTGGGAACAGGAACAAGGCTGGTTTGGATCAGCAAAAACCAGGTAGAGACAAATAGCTCCCTTCAGTCTATAGTTTCCAGTGTTTCTTAACATCAAACACTTTTATGGTTTCGAAATGAAAACATCACCTGGTTTGGGTTGTATTTCTTCCCCCTGTGAGCCGCTGGTGGAGATGTCAATAACACTACCTTGGCTACAGAGACCGGAGGGACAATGAGAAGGACACGGTTCGTGCTACTTGGTCAACCCTTAAATAACCAGAGCCAAGCTGGGAGCAGCTACTTCTTCCCGGGCTGGGGTCAGAGCTGGGAGAACACGTGAGCTGGGATTTGGGGTTTCTGGATACTGTTACCCCTCTTTTCCTCCCTGCTCTCTAATGGGTTCTAGAAAAAGGAGACTGCCATTTCAGCAGACAGGGAAAAGAGGGATGTATGCGTTACATAGTTATTTTTATATTTAATCCGAGAGCAAGAGAGGACTATGCAACCCAGCTGACTGTAAAGAGCACTTTAGGAAGTTGGCAACTGAACAAGCCACCTCCCGCTCTCTCCTCCTGTGAAGTAACTGTACCCGGGGTACAGTTATGTTCCTCCGGGATATCAATAGCACAGATAATTAAGTTAGTGCAGCACACCAGCTCCTTGCTTTGAAGTCTGGACAGTGTTGGTGCAGTAACCTTTCCCTCACCTGAGGCCAAGCCCCCGGGCTCCTCACATACTCTAACAATCCTGTGACCTTTATTCCAACCCCATCAACACTTCATTTCAGTTACCCAGCCACAGGTCTGTCATAAGACACGCCTTCTAAACTGGTGTGGGAGCACCAGGCCCCTGCACAAGCTCCACAGGGAGGGAGACCCCTCCAGGAAAGGAGCTCCCGGCCTCCAGATTCAGATCTACTGGGAGAGGGAGGGAAATGGTGAAAAGATAAGCTATCCACAGAGGTGTTTCCAAAACTACAAGTTCCTGAAAGCCGTCCTCCAGGGTCATCCAGAGCTCGGGGCCGAGGCATGGACTCTGCAGAGTGAGTGGTCTTCCACGGCCACTTCTCAGAAAGGGCAGGGCCAAGGTGGGTGTCCCAGACCTCCAGAGCTTGTGCGCCTGACCCCAGAAGGCCACAAGTCACCTCCTCGCCTTCGTGACACACCTGTACTTTACAGAGGTCCTCTGACTCGATTTACAGCCAAGGGGACTGAGGCTGAGCGATGGCAAATCATCAGAGCCAGGGCCCCAAGCTCAAACGCGTGGCTCAGACCTGGCGTCTCCCGCTGCCATGGAACCACAGACCCGTGAGAGAAGCCCGCTGAGGAGCCCAGGCTGCCCATCACAGAACTCGAGGTGGAGCGAGGCCAGGAGACTGTGAAATGCACCAAAACCTAGGACACCCCTCGCCTTGGCACGGGCCTTCCCGATACATTTTATCTGAATGTGATGAATTTGCCACTCTGTAAAGAGGCCCCAACCCCAGCATACCTGTACCACATTCTACTGTCGATCTTTGCTGGGGAAGAGGAGGACACAAAGAGAGAAGAGAGCAAAAAATTAATCACCCCCCCACCACTGCTACTAAAGAAAACAAAGACTAGAATGCCCGTGGCCCCTACTCAAGTGCTGGGCTTGGGGCCTTTCCCCTCCTCGAACACGAGCCCCTTTATATATTAAGAGAGAGGTGGAGATATTTCAGCAGCTTCTGAGGAGATAAACAGCCTAGGAGATCCATTAGTGCCCATAAATCCTGCTGCTCAGAATGCTGATGTATTTCCAGTGATTTGTGATGTTACCTTTCAGATTTTTTTTTTTTTATGGCAACTTAGGTTTAATACAAAAGACCAGTTCGGCAAAGGTACAATGTCTAGTTCTGACAAACCGAACTCCAGGGCCTGAAATCCTCAGTAGGTGTGAAAGCAGCAGGTCTCGCTAACTTCCCAGTTCCCACAGAAATCCCCTCTGGGACTGTGACTCCTGATGTGGCCGTTCCAGGGAAAATTCCATTGTTAAGTGCATTTTGGAACATCTCTCCTGAGGCAGGCTTACCGAATTTCACCTGTTTCTTTCCAAGATGAGGCTGCCATGGGTCGAACCCATACTGAAGATGACATTTTATTTATGCATTTATGCATTTATGTATTTATTTTTGGTACCGGGGATTGAACTCGGGTCCTTACTCTTGCAAGGCAGGCAGCAGAAACACTGAGCTAAATCCCCGGCCCTTGGATGACATTTTAAAAAGGGGACCCTCATCTCCCCTCTGTGGACTCAAGGAATCCAGGAAGATGGGGGCAGCCCCAGGTGGGGATAGGGACGTGGAGTTACAGGGCAGTCTGCTACGGACACACGACACAGAGATCGGTTGGGCCCAGAGTGGCCGCTGGAGAGGAAAAGCCCGGCCAGCGTGGCCAGGTGGGGCACTGGTAAGCAGGGAGTGACACAATGGCTTCACTTCTCAGCTACCCTGCGGAAGCAAAGATAAACCTGCTTCACAAGGGCAACCCTAGCCCCCAGCGAAGCACTCCTGAAGTAACAGGGCCACAGAATCAAAGCTGAGCAGCTGGGGCCATTCAGAGGCCTGAGTCCCCCACTTCCCTACGTTCTGCTGCCAGTGCTCTGCTGTCTACACTTCCTCCTGGGACCTCACTGTGCTGCTGGGTGCCCTGGGATGAAGGCACGGCCCTGTACCTTCCCAGAAGCTGCCTGGAGGTTTCTGGGCACGGATACATGGACAGACACTTTGAACAGCATCCTGCACCCTTGGCACTCTGTCCTCAGCCCTAGCACTGTGCCGCATTCACAGTGCTGTTACAGGTGGCTGCACTGGCCACAACGCAGATGCTACATTTTCAATATTTCTAAAGCTAATGTGTGGCTTCTGCAAAGTTTCCAAGTCAAGTCTGTGTCCCATGGGAAAAGTTGACTCACGAAGCCCTTTTAAAGAACCTGAAAATGGTTAAGCTGCCGACTTTCCCCTTTACCTTTCGACTTCCACGTCTGGCAGGGCTTCTCCATCTCGACCCAGTCAATGTTTGGTGGGAGAGGGCTCCTGGGCAGCCGGTCCCTGTGCATTGTCTGCTGCATAGCAGCACCCTGGGCTCTGCTCCCCGGTTCCAATACCACCCTCTTCCCCGTCGTCAGACTCTGAAATGGGTCCTGATGTCGCCCGATGTTGGAGAAAATCACCCCTAGCTGAGAACCACCGGTCTGGAGCCACTTTGAACAAGTGAGTGAACTCCAGACTAAGTATCCTGAAATATATCTCGAGTTAAGACGGCACAGTGCCACCCGGATTTCACTTCCGCCCAGGCAGCACCTTGCCAGCAGTAAAGCGAAACACAACCCACTGCCTAGCAGGACGGCGTGTGGCTCGGCACTATGAAGTGATGGGGAGCAAAGCGGTCCAAACTTCTTCATATATGCAAACTCAACATTTAATTTTCTGCAAGATTACCCACAATAATTACAAAGTTTCTAAAATACAGCTTTAAAAGCTTGGAACTATGCGATCCATAAGAATTGATCCTTTATCTTTTACCTTTGCTGGGTGCTGTGTCTGTGTGACACAGCAAGTGAACGTAGGCAATATTTTCCTCCAATTTCTAGGAGTAGTAAAGTGAAACTTGACTGAAATTAAACTGATTATTAAATAACACAGGAGGCAGAGAGCAAACCTCTAGCGTACAAGCACTGAGGTAGCACGAAGGCCCCCTTGCTAATAAGCATGCCTCCTTTCACTAAATATATGTGTGGTGTGTATGAGAACCAACAGTGTGAGATTCTAAAAGTACTGTGGAAATATCAGGTGGCAGCTGCTGCTGGATCATGATGGTTTTGGGTAAAAAGCTGACTCCTAACTGGCACCGAGCTTCTGGTAACAGACGGTAGTTCTGAGTCGTTAACAACAGCTTGCGTGGACTTTCTGTCCAGGATCGATAGTCAAACGCTGACTACACCAGACCAAGTTGAAGATTCAGAGCCATGACCAAGAGACATAATTTCCTGGTCGTACTCATAGAATTCACCCTAAAACAGCTATACTGCGATCTTGCTTGTCTGATATTAGGAAAATGCACACTCACTTCACCTAACGCTACCCACCTGACGAGGTGGCTTCATTCAGCAGCAGGAGGGAAAAGCACCCTGAATGAACATTCGGCCAGTGCACTTTTCCCTGAACGGTGGGAGTTGCCTTGGTGGAGGAATGCAGCACCAGCCCACCCCACAGGGGCTCACATGGGCGTCCGTCTCCTGAAGATGTTACTGGCGGAGATTACTCTCCGGTTACACGGAAAGCGGGTAGGACCAGAGCTTTTGTGCACAAGGTCATTCCTCCTTTGCTCAGCATTCCATCCTCTGAAAAGCAGAGATGCGCTCACACTCTGCTGTGTGGGCTCCGAAAGACAGGGGAGCCGAAGGCTGGGTGGGGACAGGCGGGTCTTCATCCGCGGGGAGCCCTCAGGGCCACTGATCCTGAGAACAGTCAGGCTCAGCACCACAGAGACCACGCTCAATACCCAAAAGGACCCCCGAGTCTCTTCTCCACCTTCCTGGGGCTGCAGCCCCTCCCCAGCTTTCCTCACATTCACTCTGTAGTCCTACTGCATCAACCCTCTTCCGAGACTGGCATTCCCAGGAGGCAGGAGCAGGCAGTCTGGATTTAAGTGGCTGCTGCTTGGATTTCCAGGGCTCTGATTTTTGTTTTGTTTTCTTTTTTTGTAACAAGCTGTGTTGCTCTGAACAAGCCACTTCATCTTGCTAAGAACTCAACTATAAAAAGGAAAAAGATAATTTGTGACTTCATAAACTTTCCCAATGCAAATATCATGTATTATTAGAAGAAATACATTTAGAAAAACTGAAGGGACTTGTGTTGCATGTTATTGCAGGGGAAACAGCAAGAAAATAATTCTTCAACCAACAAGCTATGTTCAGGCAGCTCCACTCAAAGCTAACTATGGTGCCACAGCTTCAAAGGAAAGGGTGAAAAGCTACCATTTGTCCTTCATTCAATCCCTCTGCTTCCCCTTCAGTATTTAAACACTGAACAAATGGTGACCAGGCAGCTTCCAGTTTTCTCCCCATGAAAGACCTTGGAGTCTTGCACTGGGAACCTGATTTCAGGGATGAAGTTTAAGCTGACCGAAGACGGTGGTTTGGCCTTGAGGTTGAGCCTGGGAATTAGCAAGCTTTCCCATCTCCCTCTTCCCACTCTGCCTTGTCCTGGCCCTCAGCTTGTACACACCCATGTGGCCCATCTTCTCACTTCCTGGCCCCCTGTACTCACCAAAACCTGTATCTTCAAATTGGGCACAAACACGCAGGAAGTAGCCCTTGGAAGACAGTGCCATCTGCTCCTGACAGCCGGTCACCTTGTGGGGGCAGCAGGCAGCTGTGTGTGGAGAGGCCACCACGTCCGGTAGACCCCCGGGGCCACAGCAGAAGACACCTGGGATCCCGGCCAGCACCAGCTTGGGGTCCATGAAGTGTGCCCTGCTCAGGGCCTTCTATCACTTCTTAAACACCAGATGATGGCCTTCCCAACTCGGAGGCCAGAGCACACACCTGGAAGTAGGGCGTCCCATGTCCCTCTCCCAGCGAGGCCCATGCTGCACACATCAGTCTGACCGTCCTCACTCCTTGCGCCCCCTGGTTCTCAGAAGTTGATGATCCTATCAAATGCAAAAGTTCAACAAAACAAAAAAGAGAAAAGTCTTCCGGGTAGGGGATCAAAATCCAGAAAACAGCTGCTATACTTGGCCCCTGCGCCAGGACCTTGGGGAAAGGCTTCTGTGAAACTGCACAATTCAGCGTCTTCCTCTGTGCGATTCGGAAGACAGTGTGAGAAGTTTAGCTCACAAAATTTCTTCAACCTATTCATTAGGAAGAGTAAAAGCTGCTTCTAGAAGAAAAGGATTAAAATGGTACTAAGCACCCAGTGTCCTACCCATAAATGAATTTATGCCTATAGTTGCAAAAGCACAACGGGACTTGAGAAAATCCCCACCGCGGCCACACGAGGCGGTATAAAGTGGGCCCTATGACTTCTTGTCATGTCAGCGCACCTGTGCGTCTCTCATTGTAGCTACATCAGGGTCACTGCAGCCCCCCACGACTCCAGTCCAAGGTGAGGCAGCGGAGGAGCAGCTCGGTTCCATTCCCACGGCATCACAGCTGGCTTGATGTCAGCTGCAGGGCTGTGATGTAAGCGACCTTCCCAAGTCCCCTCTCCAGTACGGCCAGCAGCCGGTTACCAGCCAAACAGTCCCTGGTTCTTTTCCTGCCTTGGAGCACAGCTAAGCTCACCGCTCCTGCTCCCTAACATTCCGGTGTCCTCTGGGACAGCAGGGCGCTCCAAGGTGAGGTGCTGGGAACTGCGCACAGCCCTGGACTCCAGGGTGGTGAGTAAGCATCGCCTATCAGCGCCAGCATCTGTGTCACCTCCGCCACCCCTGTTATCACTGCCTATCAATCACCAGGGGCCAGGCATGGGCTAATTCTTCACATGCACCTTCCGTGTGTGTCACCGTGGGAGAAACACCACCGAGCTGCCATCCCACAGGCACCCTGAAAGCCTTTCTCTTATAACGCACTTGATGATATTTACTCTGCATCTTGGGTTAAGCATTGGACAAGGCCCTTTACATACGTAATCTTACTTAATTCACAACAAAGAGCTTCCCTGTATAGTATATACCACAGCAGGAAAAAAAATCCGATTTAGCAACAGAGGCTGAGGCAGGAGGAACACTGCAAGTTCAAGGCCAGCCTGGGCTGCGCATAGTGAGTCCAAAGCCAGCCTGAACCCTGTCTCAAAAAACAAAACAGGACAAAAATCCACTTAGTAAATAGTGAGACTGCTGAGGCTTGCGTAAGGTAGGTGCGGATCCTGGAAAACAATTTAGCAGCACCATGAGCCTCAAGAAGGGCCATTGGCCATTCCCGGCCGTGCTTCTCTTGTTGTAGAAGTGGAAAGTATCCGTAGAGCTCTTTGTTTCACCGTCTATTCACCGAGAAGACAGGAGCTTGGAAAACACGTGCCGGCTTGGGGCGCAGACATCCCACATTCGAGTGCTGGCTTCACAGGTCCCAAGCGCAGAGACCCTGGGTTAGGGCAAAGCACGTCTAGCTTGCACCTTCTCTACCCTTTGACTTCCACCTAACACACGACCGCGGCAGTCACTCAGAGGACATCAGTTCTGCGCAGGGCGTTCTCTAAGCCCTGGGAGGAGAGGCAGGGAGGCCCGGGCAGTGTGAGAAACACCCCTCCTTGCAGCTGTCCCTGCCCTCTCTGCACCGTGGATCAACAGGGTCCCTCTCCAGAGCTCTCTGCTGGCACCTCTTCTTCATTCCTTTCCAGAAACAAAGAAAGGGGAAGTTCATATCCTTGTGAAGAATGCATTGCCTTCTCCGGGCAACTGCCAAAAGCCAGACTGCAGACAAAATCCATCTGACAAAATCCCCGAACTGCTTTGATTCAATTCTTAAAGGAGATTAGTTGTTGGGAGGTCATGGTGAAGGCAGCTCGGTGTCCAAAGCTTTCACAACTGAGGGAGACCCGCACTGGGTGCCCCTTCTCTCCATGCCGCTTAATCAATGAATCAACGAATAGTTACTGAGCAAGGGTTCAAGGGGCCCGTGGGCCACTCAGATGCAGCTCCCAGTTCAACAGCAGGAGAAAGAAAAATGGATTTTTGTGTGCGACTCTTCTCCATTTATAAAACCAGAGCTGGCATCAAATGGCCATGGATCTCCTGTGCCTTTTCCTCCCATCTCTGAGCCCTCTGGTCCACAAAGAGAAAGAAATGGAACTGAGAGAAGAGAGCGCGGGAGGGATGAAGAGAAGGTAGAGGGAACGAGACCTGTAAGGTCAAAGTCAAGGGGCTGAACAGGCAGAGAGGGTGTGGGCTGCATTCCCAAGAGGCGTCCCCTGGCTACATGTACGACGCCCCACCAGCTCGCTTGTCCTTCCCGCTCTTTAGTGTACGTGGTTATCTTTGAGAGTGACCAGCGACCACTAGGCTTGAAACTTCACTATCAATGCAATTAGGAGGATCTTAGACCCACCCATAACTCCAGCGATGAGACCACACACAAATGGTGCAGGCACCTTCAGCCCTACAATGTCAGAAATCCTAAATGCAAAAGGGGGAAATTTTTAAAAATGAGTTCTCCTAAACAACTGGCATGCATATATACCACATATAATAAACAACTGCCTTTGGCTTTACCAAAATGTTATGTAAAAACGCCACACTGTGCTATAAACTGGATCACCATCTGCCAAGCAATTACTTGTCACTGTGCTGTACAACTGTCACTAGGATGGGACTCAGCTGTGTGTGAACCTTGTTCTCCTCAGCCGCACCCTGAGCAGGATTCTCCTTAACGGTGCCTTTCTTCAAACCAGAGGAAGCACAGAACTAGCAGCACTTTACTGAGCACGTACTACACTGGGCATGGGGCTAGGCATTTCTATACATTAACACGGGCCTTCCTTCCTCTCCCGGTGGCATCTGGGGTTCTCCTCAGTCTACACAGGAGGGTGGGAAGACAGCATTTTGCCTAAAATCAAACCCTGGGCTACTCTACCTCTGAGCTACATTGTCAGCTCTGTTGTTTTTTTATTTGGAGACACAGTCTTCCCAAGTTGCCAAGTTCCCCAGACTGGGCTTGAAGTTACGACCCTCCTGCCTCAGCTTCCCAGAGTGTGGGATAACAGGTGTGCACTGCCCCACCGGCTTGCCTAAAATTTCATAGTTTGGTGAAAAGCAGCAACTGCAATACATGTCCACCTGCAAGGACTGGCGCTTTACCAGCCTCTGGCTGACACCTGCTTGGAGAATCAAGGCAAAGAAAGGTTAAGCCTATATTTTTATGATAATTTAGCCTCCTGGGTTGGGTGCTCCCATGTGCTTGCAAAGGCTCCTTTTCCCGCCAATGCTAAATCCCAGAGTTTCATCTCTTTTGGAGGAGCACACCTGGTATCAGGGTAGCAAACAGGCCAGAAGATCACAGGCCTCAACTTGCCACTCTGATAAACTTGTCAGTCTAAGCATGCAGTAGGTCCTCTGACACCAAAGGGTTCCATTCTCTCCAGTTTGGTTCTGTTTGGCTCTGTTTGGTTTGGGCAGTGCTCGGATCAAATCCAGCACTTCACAAATTCTAGGCAAGTGCTTTACACCAAGCTAGATCACCGTGCTCAAAAAGATATAATTTTAACAAAAGCTTATAAATAGAAGTTCTATGCTAATACTCAATACAAGTCTAAACAAAAGGTTTGCGTGATAAAACCTTTCGTGCATTTAAAGGGATGGATGCTTTTACATCCTACTGAGTTCCTTAATGTTTCCACGTGCTGACTGGCTTTATCACAGCAGAAGCCACCACACAAAACACACATCCCACAGTCTTTCAATCAGCACGACATCGATACCTGTGCAGTATGATCTATTCGGATACATCGCTCCTCTAAAAGAAGGTAACACAAAACACATCATTATCTTTTGGTCCGGGGGATGTAACTACCTTTCCATCTACCTACGGAAGGAAGTGCAGCCCCAAACCCCAGGTCTGCTTCACTCTAAGACACACAGGCCTAGACAGAGTTCTCTGCTTACAGAGCTGGCTGGGGACAGTGACGGCGACGTTCCCTTCCTGCCAGCGTGCACCAATCGACCCTCCACCTCTGGACACACACGGCTGTCCTTCTAGGTGCTCCCCAGGTCTCCCAACTTTGGCCCCCAGACTTCCTCTTTGCACATCCTTTTACAAGCACAGCTGAAAACAGCACACAAAACAAACCATGATGTCCCGGCTGGTGTTTCTTGGCTGAGTGAACTGATGAGTACAATCGTTTTCACACGTACAAACTGTCCCACCCAGGGTAGGGCAAATGTTATCACAAGATCTGGTCCATGCTGAACTCAGAAAAGGCCCAGGTGGGAGATTCCCTGAGGTCAAGCCCAGAACTTCCACAGCCCCTACCTGTGCCTAATCCCATATTTCAAAAGCTGTTTCTAAAGGAAATAACAATTCTCAGAAAGACCAAGGTTACACATTAATTCCAAAATCCAGGAAAGGAGCAAAGACAGTTGTGCTGTTTACAAATAAAGGAGCGAGTGCCCATGATCCTCTGCTGTGTGGAGCTGAGAACTTCTGGGGTGTAAGTAGCGTGACCTTCCACAAAGAGAGCCCAAAACGCACTGCCTTCCTTCCTGTTTCTCAAATAAAGCCACTTACCTACCGGGGAACACCCCCGAGTCACCATGCTCCTGCAGGCCACAGCAGCCCCTCCTCCAGGGAGCTCAAGCCGCACCTGCCAACTTCGGGGAGACACCCACTTGGGCTGCTTAGAAATAGGGGTAGGGACAGAGTGGGGAGAAAAGACTTTCCCTTTAAAACTGCACAGGAGCGGATACCAAATCACGTGCCCTTTTACCGTAATTTCTATTAAAATCATTTCATGTCTGGTTGCCTCTGCTCTCCCTGCTCATTTGTATTGTTTACAACAAGTCATTGCCCTGGCAGTTAGCGGCAGCTGAATCCATGGTTACCCGTTTTTACATTCACTAGTTAAATGGAATGCAGCTCGGCTGTGGGTTTCAGGGAGCGAGCTCTTAAGAAACCACAATCCTGCTACCCATCAGCCTAATCTGAGAGAAATTAATCTTATAAGTGTAAGTATCATCGCATATTAAAAATTGATAGGAAGGGGCACTGGGCTTTTACTGGTTGAACTTACCAAAGTGGACAAGCTGAGATGGACGCCCAGCCCCCAAGGGCAGGCTCCAGCTGACAGCCATTCAGGCTGTGCGTCCAAAAGGCTTTCAAGGGTAACCCCACACCCAGCCTTCAGAGCTCGTCCACCCCGCCAAGTTCTGGGAGCATTCCTTCTACCTGAGTGGTCTCAGAGTCTCAGGAGCACCCCAGTGCAGCTTAGCCAGGCTGCAATCCCAGCAAGTAACTCCGACAGATATGCCCAAGCCACTGAAACACCAGACAGACAGCACCGAACAGGATTCGATTAACATAAAACCCCAGAGGAATGCCCTCTGTGAGTAGATTAAAACTGCAAACTAATATATGTTATTGAGAACAAGAGTGGTACCGACTCATTGCATTGCCCATGAATTTCTGGAGTTAATTCTTTCAAAACATTCCCCGCTGCTAACTTGCTTCTCAAAATGGACCTGACCAACAATTATAATTCCTAATAAAAACTGCAAAGTTTTATAGTTTAATGCCCACCACCCCTGTCCCCCGAGTCCCGTCCACATGCCAAATGAGAACAACAAATAGTTAAAGCTAACATATTCCAACCCCATCTACTGCAAAGTCACTGTATCAGAAGCTAGAATTGATTTGTTTCCTCAGAACGAATTGAAAATGAAGGTAACATAACGTCGGAAAACCCCTCCTGCCCTGCTAATTGCATCTGGTATAACGGTCGGCAGCAGGTCCCCAGGACAACTGGTGCCCAAATCACCCGTACTCACGCGTTCTAGGCTCTTCCAAGAGTTTGGTGCAGTTTCAAGGACAAATGTCTCAAGGAAGCCGCTCTCGTGTGCCGCAGGGAGCCCGGCTCCTCGGATCTGAAGACGACAGCTCAGAGCTACATCTGACGCCAGGGAAGGAAACTTCCTGCATGCACAGGAGATCTCGGAAAGTCTCAGGGCTGAAAGGGCTGCTCGCAGTGGGCCGTGGAGCTGCTCCCCCGTCCTGCACACCCGGTAGCAGCTGATCTGTGTTCCCAGCCCTGCAGAGAGGAACCTTGACTGAGAACCAATGGCATCACATTTCAGCCAAGTGCCGAGAGCACGGCCACCTCCACGGCTTCACACGGTTCGAGCCAGCAGCTTCCCCACAGGCCGGGTAGAGAAGGATGTGGGAGGTGTCCCCTGCCACCAGCCAGGTGCCAGCACGCTCTGCTCTGGGCTGGATGGGAGGTTTTTCCTGGACCTAGGGAGATTTTCTCTCCACTGCCCCAACCTGCCGTGGACTCCACTGTAACAGAACTTTACAAATGAACCTGAATTCTGAAAATGCATTTCTCTCTGGACCTCATGCACCTATGTGTGTTAGGCTCCTCTGATGTTCCTTAGAAAGGAGCCCAGAGGAAAATAATCCAGGATCAGGTCATGTGGTGCCCAGTTCCGCACTCTCACAGTGCAGAGGCTGGAGGTCTGCAGGTCTGCATTGGCTGGCCGCTTTCTGCCTGTCCTTTACATGTCGGTGCGGCCGCAAAACTTACTTCCCACCAAACTCACCATCATGACACACAGGCCATCGAGGGCAAGGCTTGTGTGTGCTGGGGGCAACAACGGAACCCTGGGTCGTGGTGGCTGCGGGCCGCCTGCTCTGCAAGTTCCAGACGAGCTGAGGGCACCGGAGGACACAGCAGTTCTCACTATTCCACACTGCACTTCCAAAGGTGGAAATCAGCACCGGAGGCTGAGCAAGGCCAGGTGAAAAGTGTTCCCCCTCAGAAAGCCCGCCCAGGGGACCTTCCATTAGAGAGCCCGTGCTATACTCTGAAAAGCTGGGGCCTCTGGCTCCAGATTTAACTTCCCATCCTGACTCTGAACACATGGGTGTTTAAAATTGGCCAACCCCCGTCTCGTCTGTGACGTGGATACCATCTATCACAGAGGGAGTGACCAAAAAATAGAGCATGTTTACATTTTAAAACGTAATGCAGGAAAAGACACATTGCCGGGAATCCCCCTCCCCGTCCTCCTCCTCACTTCAAACACAGTTGTGTCATCGTTCTGGCCACTTCCTGAAGCAGCTCTGGGAGTCCTCTGTCACGTTGTCCATGTGACCAAAAATATGGTGAAGGGCACTGCCAAGCACCATCCAACAGAAAGACGGGCTCATGAAAACGTGGTGTTGTGTCCTCACGCACCTGATTCACCGGATCTGGCCCTGTTCGTGCAATTTCTGGCTCTTCTCCAAAGTCAATACCTTGAATCCACTCAGGACATCAAGGCACACAGAGTAGCACAAGACACTCAGGAAAGAGGACTTCAGAACTGCTTCAGAAGGTGGCAAGAATGGAGGGACCAGTATGTCTGAAGTGAGGGGAGGATTCTGAGGGGTTCACAATGTCTTTTACTGTGATGCTTGTTAAAAAATTTTAACCACATCCACATTTTATTTGTATCACACACTCGCCCAGGACTTTCGGTGCAGATTTAACAGATAGCACGTTGAGGACTGACCACATGCATTCACAAACGTGCACTGAGCTCCTCGGGGAGCCAGCACAGGGCCAGACACTGGCGGGCTGGTGGCCATGCGCTGGTGTAGGTCCGCAAGCGCCTGTCTCCTCTCTTTCCCTCCCATAGGCAGGCAGTCTTTCTCTGCTCATAAAACCACTTCCAAAAGCTGTCTTGGGCCTAGGGATATTGCCCAGCGTTAGAGCACTTGCCTCGCATGTGCAAGGCCCCAGGTTCCAGCACTACAAAAAGAGACAATGTGCTCTGTCTCCTTCTGACCCCTACAACAATTTCACGAGGCCCAAGGTACAAACGGAAAAGCCACCGCTGAAAGAGGTAAAGGTCACACAGCTGGTAAGCTGTAGCTGGAATGTCATCCAAGCTCTGCTGTTCTGCCAAGGACCCTTCGGAGTGTCTGTACGAACTGGCTAGGTAGCGCTCGTCCTTTGTACAGTTGTACATTACTGTTTAGTTGTTGCTGTGTCTGCGGTGTTGGCGACAGAACCCAGGGCCTCCCACAGGCCAGGCAAACGCTCCACCACGAAGCTGTAGGTCCAGGCCACTGTACTAGTAACAATTTCATGGGCTACCTAAAGTAGCGTGTGTCTCCAAAAAGGAGAGTCTGTATCTCCAAACAGTACTGTATTCAGTGACAGACCTAGCACGACATTAGACATATTACATGTTCAATAAATTTCTCCAAATTGAGAAGAAACTGCTACCTTTTCTCCACCTCCTAGGAAGCCAATCCCTTCCAGAAATGACATCACGGGCTTATCTGTGGTTTTCCAGGACTCACACTATGTGCTCACCTCCCTCCAAATAATCCTATCTCAAAATTCTTAATACTAACTCGCAAAGAAACCACCTGAATTGTGTTTTCTTCTGTGTTTAGCACGGGTGCTGTACATTCGGGACGTAATGATTTTTGGTAAGTGATTAAATGTTGACTTTTAAATTCAAACCTGACCCCTGGCCACCTCCTGCCTGGGAGGTTCACCTGGTTTGGGGGGCGGTGTCTAGCAGGTCATAGAGTACAGGTTTCTGTTCGTCATTTATCTAAGTCTCGTGCACCTAATTTTTCATCTGCTATTTAAATATAGCCTGTACAAACAGGCCCAATTTCGAGAACTGCTAACCTACTCCTTGACATTATGCCTTGAGATATATTTCACTTCTGATGTGGGAAAAAATGATTAGCCATTTATCAGCAAGTCATAGATAAGAATATCCCTTGAACAGCTCTTTATGGTCTCTAGAACCTGAAGTGCAACTGATATATTCCATGCACTATTTCTAATGTTTGGCCCTACACATCTTTCTCTACATGGGATTTATATCATTATTTATAAGTATTTACTACCAAGCAATGATCCATCCTGCCTTCACGAAAATGCAGGAAATTTAAACTAATATCGAAGTCATGACATAGTGCAAAAGACAGGCAATGTTTGAGACAAAGAAAACAATTACCCAATACATTGTTTTTGTTTCCAAAGCCACTCAGATGTTTATTCAGACAAGCGCTGGCCATCTGTAAGGGAAAAGTAAATATGCCCTTCAAGTAATGACACTGCATACATTAGAATTCCCAAGCCTAGGAAAAGTCTCCCACATGCAACTTCCCAGCTGCGGACCACTTCCTGCCTCTTCCCTAAATGCAGTAACAGGAAAAGTACCTGCCAGACCACTTGCTCCCTGGTGGGCAAGAACTGTACCAAGCAAAAGCCACTGAAGAACCAAACCAACTGGCCTGAAGTGGCTGGGCCAGGCAGCACAGAAAAGTGGCTGGCACATGGTGCCCTCTCCACTTAGAACTAAGCAACTTTAGGGTTCACAAGTACTTCATGCCTGCCAGCCGGCACCCATTCAAAATCACCCTGAAGAGCAGCAGCGCTGACTCGTCGCATTCTTACAAAGGAGAAAGGTTCAGAGAATTGACTGATTTCCCAAAGTCACCCAGGCAGTCGGCGGCCCACTGGGTATTTTGGAATGAGAGCACGACACCCAATTCCAAAGCTTTTCCATGTCAGACACCATGCTTGCCCTTCGGGGGAATCATTAATTTTCCTCTGTTTCCTTTACAGCACATAGCTCAGTTAAATACAGACCAGGCCATAACACACACACACACACACACACACACACACACACACACACACACACACACACCTCTTCCACTTTCAACTGCAATCTCTTTTCTTCTCCTAGGTGTTGGCCGATGACTTAGCAAGAAAGACAGATTCCAACCATGTCTTCTCTCACTCCGTGTTCTCATGTTCTTGTGTGACAAAAACCAAATCTGATCACAGGTGGCTAACTTCACCCTAGGGCTAGTGTTGTTCTATCTTAAGAGCAAGAAACACCTCACACTTTGCACCCAGTCTCCAAAAATCCTGCAAGCTTATAAAAATCTCTGCACTAGTTTCCATATATCTTTCTGACTCTGGGTTACTTGTGCATTGTCTTAAATCACAGCCCCCCAAGTTCCAACAAATGATGCACCACCATTTGTTTTTTCAGCCTTGATGTTATGTGTGTCACTTATTTCACAACAGAATCATTCTTTATATTTTTTTCATCATTGATAAGACGATATTTCATTCCAATAAGTAACAATAGGCTTTCATGATCTAACTTGGGAAAGTAATCCGCATTTCAGATTGTTTTGGTAGGAAAGCGTATGTTTGGCATATCTGATAATTGATCTACAAAAGAAAAATCTGAATGCAAACCAGACTGTTGAAATTTCATGAGGCTTTCATCCCAAACCACTGAACCTGAGCCCAGGTACTGCTGTATATCCTAATATTCCTAGTCATGGCATAAGGCCATGCTTAAGTAAATAATTAGCTTATAGAACGGGAACAGAGAGGAGTATGATTAATTGGTTAATTCATTATTAATCAATCACTTAACTCAGAGTCATAGGAGCAAAGGAAGGCAGCGGCCGTCTAATCCACGCGCATCATGGTAAGGCTGAAGAACAAAGGTTTGCTACTGCTCGCAGAGGGGGTAACCGGGTCACCCTGCTGTCCCTACACAGCATCACCTCTATGACTGACCTTTCGCGGGACACTAGCCCCTGATAGCGACTGGTGGAAAGGGTCATCGGGTCTTATGTCCTAATTCGGCAACCTCCAGAAAACAAATGTTCCTACTAAATAGTCCATGAATTTCTAATAACTGATTGAAAGTGTTCATCTAAATAGCCAACTTTGGATTTCTCTCCTCCCATAATAACTTGGAAAAAATATATAGCCTGTGTTTACTATAGCACGAGAGCTACAGTCTCTAAGAAGAGCTATAACTCGCTAACAATTTTCCTGATTTATGTTTGAAAACACGCAGGGCATGTAATGATTTCTGCAACCTTACATTTTCCTCGAGAACACTGGTGAGCAGAAATGTTTTCCACAAGTCAGGGGACGTTGCTTGTTGCATCTCCTCTCTCAGTAGAAATGAAGATGACCAATTATACATGCTCCACCAAAAATGTCATTAGATCACGTGTCCCATCGCAATGAAAGAAGAAAAAGGAAGCCAGGGAGGGGAGGAGGGAGGGAAAAAAGGGAGGAGGGACCTCTGATGAAAGGATCTATTTTCATACAAGGTTTACGCCGTAAAAAGTGATTGCGTTCTTAAGAAAGGACAACAGTTATTCCTCCAAGGAACAAACAGCTTATGTTCAGCTACAAACTGTAACTTACTATACAAATGTTAGCATTCTCATTGTTAGTATTTAACATATATGGAAATGCGCTGCACAATCTATAATTGTGCTAATAAAAATAGGTATTTGTGGATATAAATTATACTGGTCATAAAACTGGCCTTAATAATCTAATATATCGTCAAGTGAGACCAAATGCAAACGGGCCACTCTAGTCACACAGAGAGCTGGCCGGACCATTTGTCCTGCCGTGTAGAGATCTATCAGGACAGGAATACTAAAGCTTCGCTATGCTTCGTGTACTCTTGGTATCTTGAATTTGAATATTTAAAACAATAAGCGATAACTGTCGACTATGCATATTTTTCATGTTAAATAATCTTCTAAGGGAAGCAAAATAAACTCATTAATTAGCATCCTTCGAGTCCTTTCCAGGTTTTGTTAGCAGACGTGCTCATCTGCATGGACCAGCATGGGGGCGAGGAGGAGGTGGCCTTTCCCACTGGAAATCATCAGGCTTGAGAAGAGGAAAGGTATCTGATCTCCAAGAGAAGGAAAACACCCCCCTACAATCTGAGCCAGAGAGACACTGGCAACATCGTTACGGGACTCTTCATCAGAATCATCCTGTCGGGATTTTTATGTAAACATTCACATGGATTTTTCCTATTCCCTGCATCTGGGGGACCAGAACCATGTAGCTGTGTTGATCACCACTGTACTTTGACACTGCCTGATTTTCTGCGGTTGCCTTTTCAGACAAGGCCCACGTGGCTCAGACTCTCCCTCTAACTGCCATTACCATTACTACCAAGGCCATTGCAGGCACTGTCCTAAATCAGGTTCCAAATAAGGCAAAGGTTGCTCTAGAGGAAGACCCTCGTGTTTCCCTTCTGCACCACCCCCAAAGGTGCTCCTCTGAGAGGGTGAGGAGGCACAGAATGTACTCATCACAATCCTTGCCCTAATTCCGACGGCCCAGTTAGGCATTTGGCATGGGCAGTGCCAACCTGAACCACGAAGCCACATGCTTTCACAGCTTTAACCAACTGACAACGAAATGACAAGAGAAAACTTCTTTGTTTGCACCTAGAAACCCTTGTGTCTTATTTTGACTTTATAAAGAGCTTTTAAATGAATACAAAAATCATAATGTTATGATAGTTGGTAATCATTACCTCAAAACGACAGATTCTATTGTTCACGGAGACATTTTCAGCTGGTTTTCTCATACCAGAGGTTCAGTTGAAAAATTCACCAACTGCTCCCTGGAGAAAACTGAAGATCTGCGTTTAAATGGAGATCTAGTATTTCCAAACACACAGTACCTAGAAGGCATATACTGTCAGAGGTCCTGAGTGAGAATAACTCAAATTGCGTTAGGTACATTTCGATACCGGAGCTCTCCCCTCCGTTTCACAGGGCTCCGGTTATTTCCACAACATTCTTTTTCCTCTGTGAATTCCTCATGAGAAGTTAAAATTAAACCTTACTCTATGGCAAAGTCCTCACAGTAGCAACAAGCAATTACTCCTACTGTACATATCATCTCTGATGTGTATAGAAAAAGGCCACAGAAGAGAGCTCGGCCAGAAATGTTAAATAATTGAAAAGTATAATGACTTAATAGAGTAGTAAGCTTAGTTTACAATGCAGCCAATTTAAAGCCATAAAAATACTGTGTAAAAATTTTATCTTGTGGTTGACCATTCCATACCCTATCTATTATTCAAAAGTATCTCAACAGTGTTTTTCTTCATCAGTGTGGCTTTTGGCATTTCCCTCAAAATCTTTCTATTCCAACAGTTTTCCAATAATTCTGAAATAAATACAAAGTTTCTGTATTATTTCCCAAATTATCTTCACCAGAATACCTTTGATGTTTAAGCGAACCGATTTCATGGGTCAGTTTGCACGGCAGGCTTTAACCTTGCCGGATATGATTTGTTTTGTATTTAACAGAATCATGTGCACAAGACATAATTAAAAAAAAAAAAAAAACTAAAGCTCCTTGTACTGCAGTGATCTATAAACAAAAGGGGAGCCCCCTCCGTAACCCCTCTCCTGAGACACCCTATTCCAGGGATTTCTGTATTAGATAATGTCATGAGGCATCGGAAAAGTTTTCTGCCATGAATGTTCCTAGGGTGCATCACATGCCTGGGAAGGAGAGAAAAGAGACACTCAGGATCAATTTCAAACAGAAGCCCATTACCTCTGGCTGGCTCGCACTAAAATCTAGCGGCTCCCGAAATGTCCCTGTAAACAAGGTTACCAGGAACAGGCACAGAGATTCGGTTCAGATACACTCCCCGAGGAGCCTGTCTGCTGTCTGCCTGCTTGGTGAGACCGTATCCTGCTGCAGGCTGATTCAAATTCAGAACTCACAATGAAAGATGAAATATCTTCAAGATCACTTAATATTGAAATACCTTTGCAACAATAAGTGGTGTTCAGTTAGACAGGGGAACGTGGTACTCTCTTGGCAACCTTTTAATTTCTGGAAAAATTGTACAGAATAAACCGAGTGGCACACATGGAACCCTAGTTGTATTCCATCAGGGCACCTCCACCACAAACTCCTTGGGCCCCCAGGTGAGCCCTGCTAAGGAAGACCAGCAGGTTTCAGTCACAGGAAGACAACGCTGTTGTGATTTACTAAAGAAAATGGAGCATCTTTCACCCACCTTCATCACCCCAGCGGCGGCAGGCTGATGTGTAGATCGTACCCCTCTCCACAGACACACATTTAATTCTAGCAACGCAAGCTCAAGGGCTAGGAGCACTGCTTTAGGGACAAATAATAAAGCCACGCATAGCAAGATAAATCTACACTCAAATGACCACCTAGGCCTGTTTCACTACACAGTTAATTCTTTTCCAATTTGAAGGGGGCAAAATTAAAAACCCATCAATGTCACTTTCTGTCCATCAGCATTTTCATGTGGCTTCTTTCTGTCAGCCATTTCTCAGCTCTGATTTGGGGACGGTTCGAATTTCCCTCTCTTTCTCACACTGCCAGAACTGTTCCTGAGGTTGGTTAACTCATTCTGATAGCATCAAATCTCCTGGACAAGCAGGGCAGGGGACAGAGAAAGGAAAAGAACCCTGAAGCCACTCCCCAAAACCACCCCTGCCTCCTTCTCCAAGACACTTCAGACTTTTTCTCCTGCCTGCTGCTTCTCAATTTGGGCATTTTCCAAACACACTACCCTGTTTGGTCTCTGGGCAGCGTGAGAAACAAAACTAGACCAAGGCACTGCACTGCTCTGGGACACACTTGACATCCGCAGGCTCTTGGCCTCACTTCAACTATTATCAAGAGTGTTTGGATAGTAATGGGACGTCCTACGCAGACCCCAGGGTTCCCAAACCCAAAGCCAGAGAAGTTATTTCCTTGCTCTTTTTTTGCCTGTTATTTTGTTTTGGTTTTAGTTTTTTGGGGGGTGCCCTCTTCTCCACACCCTATGGTTGGCCAGAGCCAGCTCACACACCACCTGCAGTGGCCCGGCTTCTGGTAGGTACCACAACGCAAGCACCAAACATGGGTCCCAGCTGAAGCAACCCATGTGGCAATTCGCAATGTGACCGCCCGAGGCATGCACGTTAAATAAACATATCCAGAACCATTGGGCACCAAGGCACAGGGCATGGGGGGTCTTCCAGGATCGCTCCCTAGGATCCTGAACGGGGAAGGGGAAGGGTACAGCGAAGAGGAGGAGGTTGGAGAGAGCTTCGTCTTCCTGTGCTTCTGCCAAAGGGGGGCCACTCTCCTGCAGCCTCCCTGACAGACCCTTGGCTACAAGGGGTGGGGGGTGGCTCGAAATGCAGGAAGCATGGCCAGGTGACCTCAGTGCAACTTCAGGACTCCCTGGGGAAGTGGACAAAGGTAAAGGAAGGGCTGGGGAGACTGAAGCCCCCGGACTGGAGGGGGGACCCAGGGCTGAGGCGCTGCAATCCCCAGGGGATTTTCCCCCTGCCAGCGAGGAGGACAGCACTCCCCAACTCCCCAACTCCTGGCCCCCACGCCCCGGCCCCAACTCTGCCCTGACTTTGCCACTTTGCCCAGCAGGAAAGTGTCTCTCCGGGAGGGGGAGGGGAGGGGTGCCAGGAGAACCATCTGGTTGCAATTCGGGTCCCTCCCTAGGGTCTGGAGCACACACGCGCCCACTGACAGTTTTGCAGTCCTGGTCGGGCCAGTCTGCCGGAACTGGGCAGCGCTGGGGTCGCGTCCTGGTCACACGGGGAGGGGGTGCTTGTCTCCTGCCTCCCCCGCTCTCCGAGACACTCCACGCAAGTGCAGGGGGAAGGGGGCAGCGCCACAGCTTCCAACCAGGACTGCAAAGCCCCAACGCCCCAGATGCAAATGTCTCCGGACTAGGAGGAGGAGGAGGAGGAGGAGAAGGGTTCGGAGCAGTTACCTTGGCAGGGTCAGAACTGCAGCGGGTTAAGAGGG
>NW_022900923.1:4840202-4882637 GCF_012274545.1 Fukomys damarensis | reverse complement strand
CGCTCCCTGTGACCCGGGACGTCACGATGCCCGTCTGCTTTCTCAATGACAACTTGGCAGCGGAGGAGACAGGCTGCCGGCTTCTCCCGGGCGACTACGCGGTATGTGCGGCTTTCCGTTTGCATGCATTGGTCTTTTTACAAAAAGAAATAAATATCTCTATTAATATTTTCTCGCGGCACTGTCATGCTTTGATTGCATTATTACTGCGTTTGCATCGCTGACGCCTCCGGGTGTGTGTGTGTGTGTGTGTGTGTGTGTGTGTGTGTGGTGTGATTTTTTTCCCCTTTAAATCTTGCTGCTCCAGCCACCGCTGCCGCCGCTGCAGCCTCTGCAAAAAGGAAAGCAAGCATGCGTTCATCTTTTGTCTTTCATTTTACCTTCAGGGTGACATTCAGTGCCAACTGCTCCCTTTTGACCGTCGCCAATCCCCGCCAGGGCAAAATACACTCGCAAAGCTTAGGGGGGAGGGGAAGGAAGCGCCTGGGCCCAGGCTGGGGGTCCCCTGCTTGTGTGGCCGCGCATGCCGAGCTGCGTCGCGGCTGCACCGCGTGTAGGCCTCTCACGCCACCGGAGCTATTTTCGTCTCCTGGAGACGTTCTATAAAGCCTTTTAAAAATGGGGAGGGGGCAGGGAAGAAAAGGCAGAAACAGGCGAGAAAAGTCCAAGGTTCCATTTCAGGCGCTCTCTCAGGGTGCAGGGTGATCTGGGGGGTGGCCGCGCATGCCGAGCTGCGTCGCGGCTGCACCGCGTGTAGGCCTCTCACGCCACCGGAGCTATTTTCGTCTCCTGGAGACGTTCTATAAAGCCTTTTAAAAATGGGGAGGGGGCAGGGAAGAAAAGGCAGAAACAGGCGAGAAAAGTCCAAGGTTCCATTTCAGGCGCTCTCTCAGGGTGCAGGGTGATCTGGGGGAGGGGTCCCAGGCATCAGACCCACACCCAACCCACACCCACAGGGAGTTCGGAAGCGCACTGGAAAAAGCAGGCCTCATCGGACTCCTTCCACAACCCCAGGAAAACTTTTTTTAAATGAAAAGACAGCCGATCTGCTGACTCTTCCCTGTTTTGGGCCATCTCTACCGTAACACTGCCCATGGTCCTCAGGACAGAGCTGAAGGGCACTGCTTAGGGTCATTTCTGCAAGCGTGAGGTTGTTAGGGGTGTGGCCCCGTGACCGATAAGGCACAGATGACTTCTTCTTGGGGTGTTTACTTCACTTCGTGCGTGTGTGCACTGTCTGGCGCGTTTTATGTAACTTCCCGGCCTCACCGTGCTGCCCAAATTCTTCACCCTGTGTGTGCTCCTGATAAATCACCATCCAGGCCCAGGTTCTGCAAGTCCTTTGCCCTCTGTATCACTAATGACCCCTCTGCAGTGGCAGAATAGGTTAAAGAACTTTTCTCCCCAAGGCCACGGTTGACCTTGGCCATGTCCTCTACAGATTCCAAATTTCTACAATGACAGCACGAGCTGAGGTTGCAAAAATAAATCACTGGCAAGAATGGTGAATCAGAAAAGCAGAGCCCGTGGAGAGGAGGACTCTTTAACTCATCCGAGATCAGCTGCCCTTGGTTTGAACACTTTGCTATTGGAGAGGTTGGCTCCATTGAGCGTTGAGTGAAAATAGCAAGTAACTTGTTGGGTCTTTTCCCTTCTGAGTCACGTCCAAGAACCACTAGCAAAGCCCAGGAGGAAGGCACTGTAATTATGCAAAGGCCGGAGATCAGAATTGGAGGAGCGCCTGCCTGAAGCGGACTGGGGTCAGAGGACTATTGAAGGTGGCCACATCCCAAGACTCCAGCGGGGCCTCTCCTGTGACAACCGGGTGGCTCCCGGGATCCTGGGAAGGCAGAGAATGCTGGGAAACTGGGGTCCCAGCCATTGAGACACAGAACAGGACGGCCTGTCTGGAGGCCAGTGGGGCCCTCCCCAGATGCCACTGTGACAAGCCAGTGCCATCTGGGGAGGCTGCTTCTTATTCTCCAACCTGGTTCTCCAGCTTTTGCCTCCCACCCTTGGAACCAGATGCTTAAAGACCCATAGCAAAGGAGAAAACAAAGACATAAGAATATGACTAACTTTAATCCCCTGAAATCCAATTCTGTGCTATTTGTCACCAAGCCAAGCTGTTCTCCCAACTAGCTGCTTGTTGGGCAGCTACTCTAGAGCTCCTGAGGTTTGATGCTGGGCTTCTTCTTTTCATTAGTGGGCACTGAACCCAGAGCCTGCAACCAGAGCTACATCCACAGCCCGGCTCTTTTTATTTTTTATTTCAAGGCAAAGTCTTGCTAAGGGGCAAAATTGTTCAGGCCGGGCTTCAATTTTCAATCCTGCTGCCTCAGCCTCCCCCAGGGCTGGGCTCCCGTGCGCACGCCACCATGCCTAGCTGAGGAGGTGCCTTCTGAGCCGAGAATCGCCACAGCCAGCTTTGCCCAACAGCTGTCCTTGCTCTTTCAAGTTCAGATTCCTCAGCCTGTTTTCAAGTCTTTATTCCCGACTCCAGCCTACACATCATAGTGAAAGTGGTAGGGTGCTCACTTTAACTTTGCAGCCGAACTGGGGGAGTAAATAAGTGCTTACCATGCTGGACGGGAAACATGGGGAGCAATATTCCAAACTGAACTTGCCCTTCGACCTGTAAACCTAAGCAGAGAGTGATGGTACGTGCCTGTGGTCCCAGCACTGTGGGAGGCTGAAGCAGGAGAACCTTAAATTTGATCCCAGCCTGGGCAACTTAGAGACTTAGCAGAATCCTGTCTCAAAACTGAGAGTTTTTAAAAAGAACTGGGATGTAGCTCAGTGTGAAGGCCCTGAGTTCAATTCCCAGTACCATTTAAAAAAAACCTTGTAAATCTAAATCTGCTCAGCGATAAAGCAGGCAGATTATTATCATTCCCATCCAAGGCAACAGAGGATTGGAAAAGTTAAGGAGTTTTCCCAGAACCACACAGCAGAATTCAAACTCAAGTCCTAAGCTCTCCCCTTCGGGCCTTCTTACTGACCCACCTGGTCCGCCTGCTTTGCAACTTCTGGCAGCAGCTGCCTGGGATGGTCAGACTGGTCACCCCCTGTCCTCCCCACACCCTCTGTCCACTCCTGTCCCAGTGTCACCACCCCAGCACGCCATGTCTCCGACCCCTCTGTAAGCTCTTCTGGTTCTCTCCACTGGCCAAGGCCAACTTCTCCAGTTGCCCACAAAGCTGTTATTATCCCTGGGAGGATCGATCATTCACGATCCCACAGAACACTGCTATTCTCTGATTGTTTCTGGGTTTGTTTTGTAAGCTCATCTTCACCTCCCAATTCCTTTCCGACAGAGTTATGCATTTTCTTTCTGTCTTTTCCAGTTTGCCCTCAAAGACAACACCGGCTCTCATTAAACAACTTGCCCATGGGATAGCAAGGGTCCTGCTTTTCAATTTGAAAGATTTGGAATATTTTATGTGATGAAGGCTTTATTCTTTAACTGAAGAAATTATAAACTGCTCCACATACTTCAGACAGCCCTAGAAAACAATCCAGTCACAACAAGGGTGACATTATTTAATCAGAGAAACACATGAGGCTGAAGTAGACCTTCCTGTAGGTAGGAAGGGTCAGCAGGTATATAACTGCAGCACTTGGAAAGCTATGGTAGATTTAATCATGGTTCTTGAGCTGCTATGAGATTTTCTCCTCCATAGTTTATGATATTTTTTCCAGTACGGAGGCTCAAACTCACAACCTTACATTTGTGAAGCAGGTATGGTGCCACTGAGCTAAATGCCCAGCCCCATAGTTTATAATTTTTGAGATAATTAGCATTTTATGATGAAAAGGATAGGAAAACAAATAGGGACCAGTTGTCCAAAGGTGTGCGAACTCATCCGATCTGGTATCAGTCAGCTAGAAAGTTTAACTAGTCCTGGCCTCAATCCCCTGTCTCGACAAGGTGGATTGCCCCAGTTGCCAGGGCCTCTCTAGTTCCAAAGCCTGGGACAGAATAAAGGAGAGAAAGAAAGACGTGAGGGAAAAGGAGAGAGAACGATCAGTCTACACTATGTACATCCTGGCTTTTGGAGAATACCAGAAAGATGCTAAAGAACCAACCAAGTTTATGTCTCTAGTTCCAGAGCAGAGCTCAAAAAAACAAAATCCATACACAAAATCATATTCAAACTGATTTCCCAACTCATGCTTTTTATGTGAGATACAATTTCTTATTAATCCACATGTACACCAGTGACCCACCGCCTCCTCCAACCTGATATTAGTGACCCTCACGCTTTCCACACGTGCCCCCTTTTGGCACCACTGACACGGCCAACTTGGTGTATGGACATAATTCTACAGGATGGCACAGTCTGTGTGTCTGACATGTGCAACGCACACACCGCTGCAGTGCACACACCCAAGGTGGAAGCAGAGACCCCGGTGGGCTGGGACCAGAAGAAAACCGCTTGCACGTGTCACCACTGTCACTCACTCTCCTGCAGCCTCTCTCTGTGCCCCTGATCACTGATAGCTTCACCAGGCTTTTGTTGGTCAAAACAAATGAAAAGAACGCGATGAAAAAACAAAACACTATCACGCCAAGTGTACTTCATCGCACATCTGAGTTGTGTTTGTAAAAATTTTCCAGAGATAGTGCAGTATGTGGAGGTAAGAACTCAGGCTCCCTGGCTCAGGATCGAGTTCAATTCCTCACATATCTTGCTGGTTAAAGGACCTCACAAAGTCCTAAGAGGCGGTAAGGGCAGAATGAGTCTGGGAGGCTGGTCCAGGGCTCTGTCTGCAGTTCATCTTCGACAGATAGGGTACAGGCTCTTGAGAAAGAGACACCTGGTTACATCTGAAGTAGGAATACACTCAGTAGAACTCTTATTTAAAATATATGTATGCCATGCCCCTAACAAGAAAAACAATTTTTCATAAGGAAAGAACCCATGATACCTCCACGGCTGTATGGATGAGCTGAGAAAGTCTTGAAGCTGTAGGGAAAGAATGTGTGTGTGCGTGTGTGTGCGTGTGTGTGCTGTTCTCGAGAGATTCTTTCATCATGTTTCTAGATAGGTGCCCCATTCCAGAGAGACGAAGAACCACTGAAATAAGAACACTTTCTTTTGCAGCACTGAATTTAAAGAGAACACACACACACACACACACACACACACACACACACACTTCTTTAAGCCCAAAATCACACTGCCTGCCTACAACATGGACAGTGTACAGTAATCACCAGTATCCCAAATGATGACCCGAAGACCCAAAGCCTCAATCACAAAGAAAGTTACTTAACTAACATAGGAAAATACAGCAGCCTACTAGAAAGATTCAAACATTGAATTGAAATGGAGTTCCGCTTTCACAACAGAGAGACACAGGAAGGGCTTCATTAGCAGTAGATAAAGGATACGATGAAGAGCAGAGTGTGGTGCTGAGAGAAAGGAGGTGCCCAGGGGCTGGGAACTGGGGAGCAGTGATGGGTCTTGGGTGGTGGAGTCTGTGGAGAGTTTCTGCTTTTCACGTTTCTCCCAGGCCATTCTCTGTGCTCAGCAAGGCGGGCTACAGAGCCAAAGGACAATTAGGAGCTCTTGATGCAAAGGGTGTCACAGGATAGGGGACAGAGTCAGCTCTCAGCAGTGAAGGGAGGAGCTGGGGGGAGATTTGGCATGGAATTGGAATCAACAGCCTTAAGAGGCTGCGTTAGAGAACTGAATTCATGGTGGGATAGTTAAAGAGTTACAAATACAGAGTAAGGAAAATAATACAATTGAGCAAAAATAAAAAAACAAAAAAAAAAAACGAACTGGTTTGAGACAAGTAGTGAAGAATGTTCTGGAATAGCCCAATTCCACCGGCCTTGGGCAACATGTGAGAAGAAATTTGTGGCTGGAAGAATTTATTTGGGAATCATCAGTGAACTGGTAATGCCTTAAGCTGGTAAAAAAAAAAAAAAACGAACTGGTTTGAGACAAGTAGTGAAGAATGCTCTGGAATAGCCCAATTCCACCGGCCTTGGGCAACACGTGAGAAGAAATTTGTGGCTGGGAGAATTTATTTGGGAATCATCAGTGAACTGGTAATGTCTTAAGCTGCTTTAAAAAAAAAAGTGGGAAAAATTAAGAATGTAAAAGATTGGGGAGACCCAGAAGTAAAACTGCACCTATGTGAATAAAGTCTGATATGTATCATATAAAATTATTGAACAGCCAAGGCACAAAAGTATTGGTGATTTGAAATATCTATAGACACCTGTGATTTATACCATAAATATCCAAATGAGAGCTCCATCTCCAAGTTTTATTTTACACCTAGGGTTTCCTGGCGTTCTTTCACATCAGGACTCAATTTTCCATTTGATACAGCACATTTAGTGTCTGGGTAGAGAAGGGAGTAAGAGCTGTCCCTGGCAGCCAGGTTCCACTGGAAACAATAATGGAGACGTCACCCCACCCGATGCAGTGAGCTCCCGCCTATGATGTCATCCTCATGGACCTGCCCATGGCCGCCACAACAGAGGAAACTGTGGAGTCATGGAAAGAGCTAAACGTAAGCCCAAGGAGGACGAGCTGCAAGCCCGTCCCTTTCTGCTGCAGGGACTTCAGACGAAGGTCATTCACCTTTGCTCTTTAGTAACTGCTGTCCGTCCTCAGGGCGGGACCCGGAGGACACAGGAAGGGGACTTCTGAGCTCCTCACAGGATTCAGAAGTCCCCTCCTCTCCAAGCTCCACCCCTCCAGAGCCTGCCATGGTGGGTCCCTCCCTTCACTTACTTCAGCCAGCACCCTTCAATATGGAGCCTTGTTTTTGTTTGTTTGACCTGAGCTACATTCCCAGTCCATTTTTTTACCACTGGCTTTTTTGTCTTAAATCTTCAGACAGCCTCTTGTTAAGGCCCTGTGTTCTCAAAGTTGCCAGGCTGAGCTCAAACTTGGGATCTTCCTGCCTCAACCTTCCAGAGAGCTAGGTGTGCACCACCGCACCCAGGTTTTCTTACCCGTTCATTACTGTTTCCGCCTGTCTGCTGCCCGAAGTCTCTGCTGCCTGCAGTGTAACAGATGTTTTATTTGTCTTTGGATTTGGGCTATCCAGGACACAGTAAGTGCTCCGTGACTGTTAAATGAGGGACAATTGCCACGGAAGTATGTGTGTTTGCACATCTTATTATTTTGTGAAAATGCTTCAGACAAGCAAGGAAATGGGGAGAGAGGGGCCAGCCGAACATGGGCGCTGGGCCCCAGGGTCTTCAGCATGGAGCTCTGTACTGTGCTACCTCACATGCACCGTTAGTCCTTCATTTCCCAACCAGATTTAAGCTTAAAATGCAAGTACTGTCCCTCCGTCCAAAAATATCAGCCCTGACAAATGCAGAAGTCCTCGGTATCCGGTTAGCCCTGAGGCCAAGGAAGAGGAAGGAGGCAAAAGTGACCATCAGCCCTCAGGAGTGTCCGGTGGATGCCACAGTGTGGCGGGAAGAACCCAGAAACCACAGCAAACCTCCTGTCTTCCAATTCCTGCCAACTCCACTTCAACTCTCTCTGGTCACATAGTTCACCTTCAGAATGGAAACTGTGCTGTTGTCATCGTCAGGGTAGCTGGGAGGTTCAAATGTGAATCCACCTGATGGCAGCTGAGAAAAGTAAATCTTCCCCCCTCCTCCCTCCCTTTCCCGTGTTTATCTTCCCAGGAGAGAAGAGGATCAAGCCCATCAGTTTGCATCCAGGATCAGCTTAGAAGCTACTCTTTTGGCCAGAGCCATAGCTTGGATTCTGAATGTCCCCAAAGGCTCACAGAACAAAGTGTCCCAGAGTGCTTCAGGGAGGAGGTGGATTTTTCGGAGGTCAGGCCCAGTGGGCAGAAGTGAGGTCAGTGGGTCTGTGCCTTCATAGAGATCCCTGGCCCTTCCTCTCTCTGTCACTTACTGGCCCCAAAACAACAGGCCAACTGACCATGGACTGAATCTCCCAAAACCACGAGTCAAAAAAACCTTCCCTCTTGCTAAGCTGATGACCCCAGATGTACTATCACAGTAACAAAGCCAGCTTCCTGAAAATGAGACATGGTGGCTGGCTTCTGTCAGTGGTTCCCAGACCTGGCTGCACATCCAATGACCTGGGAAGCTTATATGAAGCCTAACGCTCAAGTTACCCCCATAGCAATTAAGTCAGATTGTCTTAGGGCACGAATCCAGCAACAGCACTTTTTAAAAGGCCCCAAGAGACTCCCAGTGTGCAGCAAAATTTGAGAACTACTGTTCCCTGTGAGAAATGGGCACTGAGCTGGGTAATCTGGCTGACTGGAGCCCGATGCTAATAAGGCCCAGGCTCTGGGTTTTGGTCTTGAACAGACAGCTCTGTCTTCTTTCCCTGACCCAGAATATTTATTCCAGCCCCAGCACCGCTCCTATGGAGTGCTAATCCTAGACAGGGTAAGAACACAGCTCCACTTATCTGGCTGACTGGAGCCCGATGCTAATAAGGCCCAGGCTCTGGGTTTTGGTCTTGAACAGACAGCTCTGTCTTCTTTCCCTGACCCAGAATATTTATTCCAGCCCCAGCACCGCTCCTATGGAGTGCTAATCCTAGACAGGGTAAGAACGCAGCTCCACTCTACCCAATTACTCAAAAGCAAAGGAAAAAGCACCTATATCCTGTAGCATTTTACAATTTGTATGGTGCTACTCTGCCTATTGACTCTTAACAACCTGCATAGTTGGCATTGTTATTACACCCAATCTGTAGGAGATCAAACCAAAGGTAAAAGTTCATCTTGCCCAGGGGCAAAGTGGCAGATTCCTGTCCCAACAGAGGCTCAGGACTCTGGAGCCAGTGCTGTCTTCCTGACTGTTCTGCCGCAGCCCCAGATCTCTGCAGAAGGTGATGCAAACCTAGGCTCAGCGAGCCCCGCGCATTAGGAAGGGAAGGCAGGAAGAAGGGAGGCAGGAACACGCCCGGCACACACACGTGGATTAAACAGGGCCCCTGTCAGCAGGCCTTCCCGATGCTTGGATATGCCAGCAAGCCTTGTGACCTCTGAAATTTACTTTGTCCAAAGTGCTTCCACAGTGAACCCCTTCAAGCCCAGCGTTTCTCAGGACTGACATCCCCAGGAGCTTGGTTTGAGAAACACAACCATGGCTGTGCTTGGTGACTCCCGGACTTCTCCAAGCCACCTGCCTCCATCATCACCCATCCGCCGTCCCCAGCCCAGTCCTCCTCACCCGCTCCCCTGCTTTTCTTTTCCCCCCATTATCTCTTAATCTGCTGCGTTGCTAATTCATTGATTTTGTTTACTGTCAGCCTCAGCCTCCAGTGTCTTGAGAGGCCGATTCCCAGCTGACCCCTTCTCTGAAGGAAGGGCATTTTCTGCCTACTTTTTCACTATCTTATCTTCAGCAGCTTCAATCACAACTGGTACAGAGTAGATGTTCAGAAAACCTGCAGTGAGTGAATAATTGGCCGAAGAGAAATGTGCCATGGGAGAAAGTCAAATGAAGCTGTTACCACCACAGTTGGGTCGCTTTGAAAAGTATCTTTCCTTTCCCATTCTACTCATCCTTCACAATGATTGAGAATAACAAACAGAAGAATAAAGTGAGAATTAACATGATTACATTTGCTCTACATGTAGTGGCATGTGTTATAAATCCCAGCACTCTAGGAGGCTGAGGCAGGAGGATCACAAGTTAGAGGCCAGCTTGGGCAACTTAGCAAATTGGTGAGACTCTCAAAATATAATTTAAAAAGTGAGGGCTAGAAATATAGTTCAGTTCCAAGGCCCTGGGTTCAATCCTCAGTGTTGCAGAAAAAAAACTGTGATTAGATCTGAAGCAGAGCAAAAAAATGGTTCGGCAGAGATTGTTAAATTGGAATGGATCTTTTTAATCTCCTGTATAATCATTATAGAGTAGACATTTCCAACAGTGGCTAAGAAAACCTAGCAGAAATGTGGATAGCCGGATCACATGGAGGCTTCGGGTGTCTAGGTTCCATCTACTAAAAGCAGACTGGGCTGAGATATAAAAACTCACTAGATCCCCGCTATAAAAACCATTCATTAATCACCAACCGGATTCAGATTCTGAACAACTGAACGTCCCCTGGTGCCTGAACAGACGAGAGCCTGTAGCACAGGAGTTCGAGGGGCCTCCCGCCATCAGACAAGGCCTCCGTGATGTAACAATGACCACACTCTGCGACAGGTGGCCGAGGCCTCCCCGGAAAGGTCAGGGTGCTGCGAACGCTTCAGATTCGACAGGACAACGACGGGCCAGCGCGCTCGGAAAACGACCCGACTGACCGATCCCACTCCAAACACAGAGCACCAACACAGGGCAGAGTGCACGGTGATACTGTCAGAGGAGGGTTCTGCTCCTCTCCATTTCCTCTTTTATCCAAAAAACCCACATTTATGAAGTGAGCTCTTTTAGTAATGAAGGTGGTATTTATTAAATACAGCAGAAACTACAAATCCAAACTCACATTTCCCCTCAAAATAGTCACTTGGGGAGGCAGCGTAATTACTTCAGCGATTCTGTGATTGCTCTAAACATTTTGGGAATTCCTCTTTTAAAATCACCTTCATGGCTGGTATAGGACTCATACAGAAAGCCATTAGCATGTTTTTATGGCTCTACTTTATACAACAAAAATGCCACGTTTTCAATCCCCGGCAAACTTGGCTGGTCAGTGCTACTGGTCACACACCAGCTGCCCAGGATTCTCCCCGGGACTTGGTATAGGCACAGTGCACTGGCCTGACCCCAGTGCCCTCAGTAGGGTCAGGATACAGAGGCAGGAAGGTTTCTAAGGGCCCTGTGCAGCCAGTGTGCACTGCGAACCATGGCTGGAGTGGCCTGCAGCTAGGGCAGGGGTTGGGGTCTGAACCCTGCGGAGAGCCAGCTGTCCCTGGTCCCCCATCAGTGAGATGTATATACTGCCTCCTCAGGAGGTGGGGATAAATACTAAGATGAGGTATTCATAATATTTATCACAGTGCTCACAAGCTTCGGTAAATACCAGCTATTGCCACCAAGTATTTCTATGCTAATGATTCTTCAGCCATTACTCCAGATCTGAAGTCCTGATCTCCTCTTTCATTGAGTAACTTAACATGAATAGGTAGCTAGAACCCCATGAGCAAATCAAACTCACCAGACACAAAACTGAATTAGTTTCCTACCCGTCCTAGCTTCTTGGATCTGGGTTGAAAGCATGAATGACTGTAGGATCATTTAGTCTCCAAACCAAATTTATCTCAGCCTCTCTCTCCTACCTTCCTAGACCTCCAGCAGACACACAAACACCAGCACACACTCGCTGAAATAGAAGTCCTGCTGCTTCCGCAGGGACCACTTTTCTCCCCGTTCTTGTGCCTGTGTTGTAAACCAGCATTCATTAAGACATTACTGTGCTGCAGATTAAAGAACGGTGCATGCATTAATTCATATAAATGCTACAATAACCAAGTAAATCGGGTGGTATTGGTGTCTCCAACTTCAAGATGTAAAAACTGAGGTACAAAGAGGTTAGGAAACTTCCCAAGGTTAAATCAGTGCATAAGTCAAACACTGAGAGTCAATTCTAGCAGAGTAGCCCATGCCCCGCAGAGCACTGCTGCTAGTACTTTTTAAATTCTTGCTTTTATTAGCCCACGTTTGCAGTGCATACTGACTGTGCTCTGGGCGGAGTCAGTGCAGCACACAACACTCTCCTTCTGTATTCTTTGTATGTCCCCTTCCCTACCCCTCCCCATTTCCTGGGCCCCTGCCCATTTGCAAAAGATAATATTTTACAAACAACCACAGCTTCACACTCAGACTTCAGAACTACCTGCCTAAAGCTAGGGCTCTTCCTTATTCCTTAATAAGCACTTACTAAAGACCAACTACATTCCAAGCCGTGTTCTTCTACCCGTCCCTTGCATATCCAAGGTGAATCTCACATAGCCCAGCCTGGGAGACACTCTTCTCCTTTGGGGGCACTGGTGCATAAACAGCCCGTAGCTACAGCAGTGACGTGGGATCCGCACAGGGAGGCAGTGAAGGGCTCTCAGGCTCCGCGGGCTGGCGCACAGGTGTAGACGGTCATGGCTGACAGCATCCTGCACGGTGTGGGTAGGGAAGACCAAGAAGGCCACTGTCTAAAATCCAAGGAAACAGGAGCAAGCACAGAGTAAGCCACCTGGGCATCCAGTCAACATGGAAAGCGGACTCAGAAGTGTGTCCTCCCCACTCCCTCCCCTGCTGTGGGGCCTTGGGTAATTCAGCTGCCGGCCTCCTCCGTTCCTGGTCAGCAGACTGCGGGCCCAGCAAGGTCTGAAGCAGATACAGAGGTAGAAAAGAGCTTGGAGCACCGCGAGTCGGACTGCACGGGCCGCAGGGCTGGAAGGTCAGGAGCAGGGGAGGAAAACAGTGACGAGAAACTACTTTTACGATTCATCCTGCATTTCTGGTCTAATGTTTTAAATTTCGCTATTTAAAAATTTGATAAACTGTGATTTATGATTCACAAAGTTCCTCCTGAGGTACGAGGCTTCCAAGGGGAGTAGAGACCCCTGGAGGAGGCTTACACAAAGAGCGTAACGTGACCGGGGGTTAAGAATGTTCCTCGTGAATTCAGCTGGACAATTAAAGTCTTTTCCTACCCCCTGGGCCCTTGTCACCCCCATAGAGGACTCCATGAGACCCACATACAACTTCAGCTCCACTCCCCATGTGGGGTCCTGACCAGGAAAGCTACTCTTGATGTTATATCATCATTTTTCTGGTCTTCAAAGGACGGCGTCTCCTAACTCCAGCAACCAAACTCCTGGTTCCATACTTAAATCATCGCCCACCTTGCTCTAAGCTTAACCCTAGTAACTTATTTGTTTTGAAAAAAAAATTAATCGAGTCCCACCAAGGCACCGACTCATTTTACAGACCAGCATTCAGAGGTATTCAGTGGCAGGGCAGACACCATTCATTAGCAAGTTTGGGACTCTGCCTTTGAACTCAGCTGCTCACCCCTGCGGCCTTAGGCAGAATGCTCTGGGTGCTCCAACCTGCTCTGCAATGCTGACCCTGGGCATGAGTCCTCTCTATGGCCTACAGTTCACCTGTTTGTCCGGTCCCTTTGCAAGCAGCCTCACCTGGACTTCACAGCTGGCAAGAACAGTTCCCACCTACCACCTGCTGGGCTACTGATGCTGATCCGGAGGGCCGGCCTGTCTCCATGGTGACTGACATCCTGTGCACCTCGCTCCTGCTTGCATTCTCTTCTCCACCCTGGACCGTCACCCAGCACCCAGCTGCCCCAGCAGCCACCTCTGGCTCCAAGTCTGTTTGTGTCAGCTTGTGATTTCCAAGCACATGAAGCTGTTGGCTGTGTGACCTTGGCGTCTCCTGGGGAAGCCTTAGAGGTCACGACATTGATGACGTTGATGCCAACAAACCTGCTTTCTCCCTGGTGCACTTTTTAGTGAAGCAAAATAAATCTTGAAGCTGTGTAATTGGCGTTTAAAGGACTCAATCAGAAGCTGACTGTGATGAACTCCGTCATCAGTGAGGAAGTTAAAGGCCAGTGTTATATTCCCCAACCAGCAGCCCAGTGAAGGACTTAATTTGCCATGAATGACAAACAAAATCTATCCTTTCTTCTGAGAGAAAACAGAAAAAACAAAATCCTGAAAATGGTAATGCTTTGAAATGCAGTCATTTCTGAGCAGTACATTTCTACCAGTGTTTAAACAAGGGAGCCACTGGTTTTTACAAAGGGTATTGGAATCTCAGTCTAGAATTCTGATCCAAGGAAGGGTCTCATCCAGGGGCAATGTGACATCTGTGTCTGCTCTGAGCTGTGATGCTCTGGTCCTTGCTCACACCACACACGCGTGTGCACACACACTCACGCAGTCTGGTCTCAGTATTCTGTTTTAGAAGTGATCCTATAACTGATTCCTGCCGTTACTTATTTTGGAGCTGAGATGAGAGTGTTGTAAAAGACCTGTATGGATTTACTTTAGGAACCAGATATTAAGGCAGAAGAGAGCTTTGGGTTGTACAGAATTTTTAAAAAGTCTCATTGATCAGGAGGCATTTCCAGAAACAAAAAATTCCCTTGCCGGCCTCCTGGATGACATTAGCTGTCCTCCCACAGCCTGAGGCGGGGCTGTGCAGCTGTGGGTTCTGCCCCAAGGCCTGGAACCAGCACTGCCCCACCGCCTGCAACCTTGAAAACCTCCCATGTGATCCTGAAATGTGCCAAACTATTGCTCTACAGTGGGTGACGTTGTAGATATTCTTCGTGACCAACAACAGACGTTGCCTGATCGTGTGCTTTCACTAAGACCTTCACAGGTGTCAGGGTCTAGCCGTTGCTCTTCGCACAGTTCATCACAGCTAAATCTTGGAAGCAGCCTCTGTGCCCATCAACAGATGAATGGATAAAGATGAGCCGGTTACACACAGCGGAGTGCTGTGTGCTATGAAGAGAAATTTGAGTCATCCGTAGGAAAATGGATGCACCTAGAGACCACAGTGCTAAGCGACATAAATCAGACACACGGCTTCAATTTGATATGGTTTCTCTTAAATGAGAAGCCCAAATTATAAATAAAGAGAAAATGAGAGACAGATAAGAGGAAACAGAGGAAGATCTTTTGCCAATGGGAAAGGGACCCAAGAGATGGAAGGAGAGGAAGGGAATGAAATCAGGAGTGAGAGTGACGCGTACGTTGTCACCTCCGCTATGAGTGCAGTCATTACGGGCTGCGAACAGGCACCGGTGAAAACACTGGAAAAGCCGCCTTTCCGTCTAACCGCCTCGACTGAAGATCTTTTGCCAATGGGAAAGGGACCCAAGAGATGGAAGGAGAGGAAGGGAATGAAATCAGAAGTGAGAGTGACGCGTACGTTGTCACCTCCCTATGAGTGCAGTCATTACGGGCTGCGAACAGGTACTGGTGAAAACACTTGAAAAGCCGCCTTTCCGTCTAACCGCCTCGATGACCACTCACCTGGAACAGAAAAGCGAATTTAAACCGGGGTGATGAAGACGGTTCTAATGGATCTAGATGTGTTGAGTAGACTGATCACTTTCGGTAGTTTGTTTTTCAAGCTAAGCAGAGATGCTACAGCAGAATTCAAATACACACACCTTGGCATCTTCTGAGTGGGCACAGTAGCCAGGCTCAGTCTCCACACTCGGAAGAAAAAAGGCAGTGAAATGTGACACTCTGTCATGTTAACCTAAAAATTAACCAATATTTATTCTCCGTCTTAGAACATTTGATAATATCCTCCTTTCTAATGTTCACTACCTCCTGCATGACACCATCTCGTCTACCTTAGATGAACAGCGTAGCTCACATTCACTTTCATTAGTCGCGATATTACCCAGCATTCCAAGTGCAATCGTAATTGATTCATGGACGAATCAAATGTCAGTGCTTCCTTGATAGAGTTCTGTGAGATTTCTACTTATGTCCTTTTGCTTGGAATCTAAAACAGATACATACATATTACACCCCCCCGTGCCTGAGGGTGAATTTGGAAAGTTTGTTTTATTAGGCAAGGGAAGGAGGAAAAGGTTCTGGTTCTTCTTAATAGTTGCATTTAAATGCAGATATGAACATTTCATTGTAGGTAGCTGGGACCAAAAGTTCACGAGCAAGTTACCCATTAGATATATGGTCTCTTTCTACGCCTAAAGTTAATGCTGAAATATACGGAAAAACTCTCCTAAAATTCAATCCAAGCTACTTATGCACAAGGGCCATAGGATTGGCTTCCACACAATTATTTAAGATGTTATAAAGAGTGTTTTCCATCTTTCTTATGGTTGGAAATAGTTAGATTTTATGACTGCTGAGTCAGAGCCAAAAAATATAATTTTATGCCATAATATACAACCTTTTCCTTTGGCTGTGAAAATTTATATGTACATATTTATGTGCATATATAGATAAAGATCTTCATAAACAGAGTGGCCCATCTGAGATGAACTCTATTTAAAGCATGTCACTCTGACTCTGATGATATTACTGCAATGTTTTAAAAAGCCAGTTCTCTCCATAATTTACCACATTAAAAACAAATACCTTAAACCGACCTTCGAATCTATGCAGTTTGGTTTATTTTTTTAACTTCTTCCTGTCTTTCTTACCACTCAAATGACTCACCTAGTAAAAAGAGACTAGATGTTCATTACATTCAAAGCTTTGATTTTTTTCAAATTCTACCATTTCCATATGTGAAGATCCTTGTAATCATTCAGATACCTTCCTAAACATGACCTCTTTATAGCTATTCTCCATTCCCTCCTACGAATATCTTTCCCCTAATGGTTGGGGTTCTAAAGCTCCTTCTAGCTCTCTCATGGAACTTTTTGCACAATGTGAAACAGTTGTTCTAGGATGCAAAATAAAAACTGTTGAGTTAAATCAAATAGGTCATTTTTTTAAAAAAGTAAGATTATTACAATAATAGATTTACAAGGGTATCCATGTTGAATTGAGACATCCGGTAGCCCAGATGCATAAATGTACTGAGATCATTGAGAAAAACAAGGCTTTACCCATGTGACAGATCTGGGACAACATCAAAGGTACCAGAGGAAGGAAAGCATCAGCTGATCTGTCCACCAAAGAGCTCAGATATAAATTGTAAAAACCACTGCAAAGAGTATTCCCAGAGGAGCTCATGGTTTGAAATGAGGATTTCAATTTAGATGTCCGCAGGCCCACCTTACAAAGGCAGAGAAGAAAAGAACATAGAAACTGCCTCCTCTGCACTTTGGAAACTCTACACTTCATTCTGCACTTTTTTTTTTTTTTTTTTTTTTTGTTTTTTTTTTTTTTTTTTTTTTTTTTGCATCCAGTGACAGACCCAGCTCGAGAGTCCACCCTGAGCCTAGGTAAGAGATCTGAGGCCAATGTCTTGTGCTCTTACTATCTAATACATTCAGATGTGTGCATCTGCCTACATCCTGGACTGAAATAGATGAACAGTTGATTTTCAGACACATTGTCCAAGGAGCCTGGGAAATAAACACAGAGAGAGACATTCTCACCACATGTCATTATCTACTTAAATCAATTTAAATACCTCATAAAACACACAGCACTTCAATCACCAAGCATGCACCTGCCCTGGGGGGTCAGGGCTTGGGGCAAGTTTGCTTCCAGGTACCCCAGGGGCTCCCATAGGTGAGGGCAGAAGCACTGTAGAGGGAAGGAAAGGGAAAGTCGCCCAATATTCAAGACAAGATGTAAGGAATAAAGCAGGTGACATTGGCAATGCAAAAAAAAAAAAAAAATTTTTTTAAACTTAGAAAGAGATCAAAAAAGCCAAATGGGTAGGGATAAGATGGTCATAGTTCTCAAATAGCTCTGGTGTTAGTGAATTCTGAGAGTTTTTAACATCTGGATTTCAGGACATACCATGTCCTTAAACAGGTCTTCTGGCTGCAGTAGGCAAACCCTAACCCTTTGATGACATAAATCATCCCTAGTCAATTCATTTCCAATTCTGAGCTACATCACCTAGTGTACTTTGTGGCTCACCAGAATGCTCCTCAAATCACACCTGAAGTCCGCCATCTGGAGGACCAGAGACACATGGGCCACGCAGGCCGCTGGCCCCGCACCACCAGAGATGCAAAGGATCTGTTGCTGATCTTCGCGAGATCCTCTTGCAGACACACCCAACACAGCCTCAGGATTCTTCTCAGCACAGCACTCTGAAAACCAACTGCCAAATACCAGAGTGAGTTGAAACAGTGACATCATCCCTGTGCCTGGAAAACTCCTTCACATCACCTGCCTGCCTTTGTCTGGATCTATCCCTCCAAGCTAGCTCACTGTCTGGAGAAGTGCTGAATGATTCTTGCTGCGATCCCTCACTTTCTAATCTACTGCGTGCATCTGATCTTATGTCTTAGCTAAAGTGACTCCCGGTCATAAGTTTCCCGCCTGTTAGCATCCATTCCGCTCTTTTCACGAATGCCACTCAGATTTAGAGGCCAACTGTCCAGGAGTTTTTAAAGAGCTCTCATTTTTTATGGTTTGTTCCAAGTACACAGCCACCAAAAATATCCTGAGAGGTCCCCATTTAAGAAGGATGGAGGTCTGTCCCCAGGACCTGGAGCCCAAGACACCAAGAGACTGACAGCAATCACAGGTGGACTAAAATCAGCCTTCTCCTATTCACCACTCTCTCCAGCCCACTAATTCTCCAGAGCTGACATAGCTCAGGAGCAAGCAGACTGGCTCACGTACGGGAGGTGACCTTCCGGTTCTCCACCCAACACTCTCTGAAACAGAAGGTTAAGATTTTGATGCACCACTGCTCAAAGGTCACTGAGTCCTGCCAGAGACTATAAAATAGGATGGAGTATCCAGCGCTGGAGTTAAACAAAGGGTCGTTCTGACAGAGAGTCCCATGACTTCAGAATTCATGTGCAGATTACTCCATGGCATTCAAAACTATGGAAGCTCTAGGAAGTGGCCAAAGAAGAGAATCATCTTCAAAATGCTCACAGAATTTCACGCCTTCAGAAACTCCCAAGACAAAAACTTTTCCCTAGAAGATTTCTCTGGGCTAGAATTCCTCATGTCCCTCCCTGGGAACCAGAATTCCCTGAAGCAGCTCCTGAATTTTCACCTGTCGGCTCTGAGGTCACCAAAATTGCCAGGAAAAGTGAGGTTGCCTGGCAGGGCTCATAGAGTAGAAAACAAACTATTTGCTCCTCCCTTTAGAGTTTTCTCAAGACAGTAGCTCCACCCACTGAATAGGAGTTATTAGGATTCAGTAAAAGTGGCACTCAAGAGACTTCTCATGTGAACTCCTACCACATTTTGTGGCTTCTACCCAAGTGTATTGAAATAGCCTCCCTCCGGGCTCTACTCCCGGGTGCCAGCCCCTGTGTTGTGAGAAGCCTGTGCCACAGGGAACTGGGTGAACAGCCCTGACTGAATTCTTAGACCACAGCCCACATCCATGGCCATGCATGTGTGTCCATTTGGACTCCAGACCTAAGCACAACCACCTCTGCATGCAACTGCAGAGGCACGAAGGAAGAACTGACCCAATTCATGCCCTACAGAATGATGAGCCCCCCAAAACGGTTGCTTTCAGACGCTATATTTTAAGGTGTGTGAGCAGATGATTTTCCACAGCCATAAGGAACTGGGCAAAAGGAGCTTTTGCCATAAACATTTAGAACATGTGGCACTGGCTGTGTGACTAAGTGTTAGACAGTAGTGCTTAGGGTTTCAAGGAGATGGTTGGTGAAAGGTGGGCAAGCCCTAAGGAAAGAAGAACTGCAAGGACAGAGCAAAGCACAAGTGCAGACCAAGATAGACAGTTGTGCTTTGGTAATTTCCTTAAATTACCATAAAAAGACATTGTCATTAATCCTCTTCAAAATATTCCTCCTTGCTTTGAACACACTCGTCCCATCATCCTTGCCATTTCTGAAGCAGCTCTAGAAGTGCTCATTCATGAGTGTCTTTACATGGTGTGATCAAAATGAGGCGAAGGCCGCCACCGAGTGCCGTCCAATAAAGTCAGGCTGGTAAAACCACAACGTTGTGCCCTCCTGCACCTCATTCACCAGACCAGGCACAGTGCGCCTTCTGGCTCTTTATCAAAGTCAAAATGACCATAAAAAGTAAATGTTTTGAAGCTGTTCAGGATATTGGAGCAGCCACAATAGCACAACTAAAGACCCTCATAAGAGAGGACTTGCAGAACTGCTTCAGAAAGTAGAAATAACAATAGGATATGTGTGTTCAAAGAGAGGGAGAGTACTTTGGGGGAATTAATGTCAAATGTGTCTTTTATATTAATATTTTTTGAAAAGTTATACATGTACTATAGTTTTTGATCACACTTTGTATATGGTGGCTAAGAAACTTGCAGAACACTCAGCAAAACCCTCAAGAGTATCATGGAAGATAAAATAGACAGGGCACCTAATGATTTTAAGAGTATGACAAAGCTCTTTGGGTCAAATATGGAAAAGGGTTTCTTGCTGCTACCTAGGTTAAAATTCAGGAGCAAAGGATGAAATAAAGAAAAGACTGTTCAGAATTGTAGCAGAATTTAGTGGAATTACAAGATTCCAAGATTTAATTCATTTCAAAATGAACTTGTTTATTTCTAGTCTTTCTCAAAAAAGATTCTCAAAGAAAAAAAATGGTTAATGCAAGGTAAAAGCTGAAATCCAAAGTTTTTGTTAAGACTTCAGAGAGATTGGAGGAGAGTTGCACTGAAGCTTTAAGCTACACAAAGGAATTCTGAGGGTCTAGGATCAAGCTTTCTGGACACAAAGTTAATCAGAGAAATTCTCAATATTTGAAGTGTGTTCTTCTGCAGTAGCTTTCCACAGTCCTTAAATTAAAGAAGGGTACATTTTAAGAGATACAAAGGTGAGGCTTTTGACTAGCAAATTCCAATAAGTCATGGGAAACCCTTAAAAATGTTAAGAGAATTGCACTGGGGGAAGGGCTACCAAACTTGACTAAAAGGGACATAGGCAATGCAAAGTTAAAAGGAGCATTTAGAGTCCCAGTCTTCCCCAAGAAGGACACAGGCTAAGAAAGCCACTCAATGGCAGACGTGGGCTCTTTTTTTTCCCCCTTAAGAAAAGTTGATTCAACGGTGCAGAGAGAAGACCCAAACACCCCAGAGAACCATTCCAAGGAAGTAAGACTGTACTCCACCCAGGGAACTGGCAACAGGTGAATGGTCAGACCTCAGAACCACTGTGGCTCAGCTCCTCTCCAGCCTCCACCCTGCCTCCCCTATACTGAACAGGAGAGTGTCCGCTTCAGGAAGTGATCCCTGCACCCTTTGTATACTGATGTGGGGTAAGGAGGGGCACGCAGATGACTTGTCATCAGGTGCAGATAACCTCTCTTCAAGGAACTGCTCCCATGGAGCTCTGCCCATAATTGAGTATTATTTAGATTACAAAATCCCAAACTTTAAACAAATTGTACCATGAGAAACAGAGAAAAAAAACTCTGGGGGGTTTGGGACAGAATTTAAATGTGTTACCAGAAGACAAACTGGTTAATTAAAAGTATCTGCCAGCCCTTTGGACTGGGGACAGCAGGGCCCTGTCTTAGTAAGTTTTCTATGACTAAATACCCAGGCTGGGAAGTCTATAAAAAGAAGTTTATTGAGCTAACTTCTAGGGGTTCAAGTGTCATCCTGGTAAAGCATTTGACAGATGGCTTCACGAGGGCAGAAAAGTGCAAAAGTAAGATCACACAGCCAGACCAGAAGCCAGAGTGAGGGGTGGAGCCACTGCCAACACCTTGTGATGTTCCCGTCCATACACTTTCAACTTTGCCAGTCTGAGGACCAAGCTCCCAACACCTGTTTCCTTGGGGAACATACCCAGACCTACCCAAACTATCACACAGCTCTATTACTATAGGCATGAGGCATGATCACAAAATAAGACTATTCGAGTTTGAAACACACTGCCACAAATTCCTTTCAAAATCCACCCCCTCACACCAAGTACACTCATCCCATTGTCTGACCACTTTCTGAATCAGTTCTGGAAGTTCTCTTCCATGTGTGTCTTCAGTTGTGCTCTTGTGGCCTCCTCAATATGTCCCAAGTCAAGGCAAAATGTTCACCACTTGTGGTCATTTTGACCTTGGGAAAGAGTCAGAAATTGCAAGGTGCCAGATGTGGTGGATGAGGATGCACTGTGATATTTTTATGTGGGGGAAATTGCTATAAATGTTTGGTCAATGAGGGGTAGTCAAAAACCACAAAATTTAACAATCGAAAATTTCAAAACTGATTATAGTGAAAGCTGCCACTAATCCTTCTCAAAATCCTCCCATTCACTTTGAACACAAATACCCTATTGTGCTTGGTAATGTGTCTTTACTGTCATAAAGTTTTTTTTTTAAATTTCCACTTAAACATTCACTGTATCTTTCAATTACCCCTTACAAGATTCACTACATAGATCAGGGGAATTTTCTTACCCTGAACCCCAAATAAGGAAAAACTACTACAATTTGAAGTTTCCTACTGGTTTGATATGAAATTGTAAATAGGTACTAGGGAGAAGAAAATAACCAAGACTCAACATTTCTAGAGAATGAAAATTGAACTTTGTTCTGGCCTGAGAAGTTTCTGGAAGCAAACTGGAGGCCTGAGTGAAGCCATCCTGTTCTGATCCCTGACTCGGAAAAGCTGGCAGGACGAGATATTCCCAGGGCACAGCAGTGTAGGTGAGGCTGGAAAACTTAGCTTTCCCTGATCACGGTGTTAATTACAGCAATGCTCTAATTTTAAGTCAAAAGAGAGTGGGAAAATTTAAACTCAACCAAGGAAGCATGAAGCCCTTTTCATTTTACATGATGGTATGTCACAGATGCATTACTAATGGCTTGGAGCTCGTTCTGAGTATAATTCACTGGACCCAAAGTCAATTAACCTCATTGTGACTTTTCAAGAATGAGAAGTTATTACTCCACAGAATGGGGTCACTGTCACCTATGCCCTGAGGCCTACATACAGGCCCATATAAAGATCTCCACTGTAATAGGAGAGAGTCTGATTGGGATAGTCTCTGTGTGTCCACCTGTGCCTATCCTTGGCTCTTAGGGAAGAACTGGCTGGACCTATGCCTTCCTGTGCTAGAATAAATACTGGGGCTGGCCTCAAACTTGGGGAATGGCCTCAGCCTCCTGAGTAGTTGGTATTATAGGCATGCACCACTGTAGAATTCTGCATTTAAAGAGTTTGATTTACTTGCTTCACCAGACTAAATAATTTATGGGAAGATAAGTTTCTTGTCTCTCCAGGGTGCAGCTCAGTGCCTGCCATGTGACCGCTGCTCAGGAAACATCAGCTGATATCAGGATCTCCTGCACATTCCATAATGTCCCTCCATCCCTGCTCCCCCCACTCCTGGGTTCAGAATGACAGGAAGTGAAATTTTGCAAACTCTGACCATTGGGCCCTGCGTGACAGTGAGCATCTATCAACTGCTCATCCAGCAAGCTCTCCTGCCCCCTCCAGCTTCTCTGTCCTCCCATCCCAACATGCCAGGTGTGCCTGGCTCTACATACCTCTGCACCTGCTGCTCCCTGTCCCTGAAGTACTGCTCCCCTGATTCCCAGGAGGCTGGCTTCCTCCCTTCCACAGGTCTACGTTAGTGTTGCCCCTGTCAACCTGAATGCTTCATACACCCTGGCTTATTTTGTCTCCCAGTTTGTGAGATTTCAGTCCAGAGTCAGCTGGTCAATATGGACAGGGACACAGCAATTAAACAGCTCACAGCATGGTGGTGGGAAGCAGAAAGAGATCAGGCGGGGGACAGACCCTTCCTGGGAGGCACCCCCTGGGACCTCTTCCTTCAACTAGCCTCCACCTCCCAACATCACCTTCAGCTGTAAACTCCGCAGTGGTTGAACTCACGATCCAGTCACTTCCCCAAAGCCCCACCTCTGAGCACATGAGGCTTTGGAGCAGCACCTGGACTAAACTATAATACCTAGCTGCTTCTTTTCTCCATGGAACTTTTTGTCACCTCATATTCTATACACTTACCTGCCCATAGTGTTTATTATCTCTCAACTATAGCACAAGCTCCTCATATGAGCCCTAGGAGTTTTTTCTGTTTCATTTACTGCCCGGCACTCAAAACTGAGCTTGCCCAGTAAAAAATTGATGAATGAATGGGTGAATGAATGAATTTATAGCAGGCTGACTTCCAATCCATAAACTAGTAGTTTTGAAGATCTTTCTTAATGGTAATTTTTATTGTAAGTGGATGTAGAAGGGATGGAAGGTTGCATGAAAGATTTATTAATGGATGATTTTTTTCCCCAAGATCCTGATCTCATACTTGGCCTGTTAAAATGTCTGGATTCTATGTAGACATTAGAGATAAAATAGATGGAGATAGGCACTTTTCCATTTTATAGATATAAATACCCTGATTATCTTGAGAGGAATGTATAAAGCCATCACCACAGTAACAGTGATTGCTGGCAGGTCCTAACTCTGGTTGTCAACTCATTGGCACTTTCCCAGATAGACTATAATGATTTGCTAGTAATTCAAGCCAAACTAATATCAACCTACAAGTTTCCTAATACGTTCAAAGAAGCGAGTTTCTGCGGCATGTATTGGACTTGTGGGTAATGTTTTACCAAAGAGCTGAATGTTTTGACTGTAGTGATGCCTATTTGAATATAACATGGTAGGAAGTAGAATGACTACCATGTTGTACAAACTTAAAGGGAAAGCACCTCCCCATGACCCCTCACCGTGTTAGCATCCATACCATCAGAATGCTCTGAGTTAAGTCTAACTCAGATATTTTCTGTTATAATTTTGACATCGTTGATAAAGAACAGAAAAAGACTCTGTCTTGCTACTGAGATTGTGGTAGCCAAGGCAGGCTCTCTACACGTAAGGACAGCATGTACAGAGTTAGGACTCTGCTTTTCTTCCGAATCCTGGCTGCTTGATCTTCCTTTTGAACCCTTTCCACATCAGAACTTCTGCTGTCTCCCTGTTCATCGGCCAATAAGTTAACAGAAGGAATAAAGTAAGCAAGAATCTCTATTACTAGAGGATGGTATCTACATTAGAAAACTTGGAGCCTTAAGAACGGCAATAACTAAATCATCCTGGGCAAACTAATCAGCCTCGTGAAGACTCAATTTCCTCATCAATAAAATTGAAGCTTAAAACAATATTTAATTCCTGGGGTTGTTGAACTGCTTCATAAAACCAAACATGTCATCCTGATATCATATGATTATTGATACAACTAACAGCACATAGAGGGAAACATGTCATAGTGGTTGAAAATACTGGCTTTACAGCTCACCATAGCAGGGTTGAAGCAGTAATTCAGGTATGAGCAACTGTGTAGCCTTGAACAGCTGTATCCTTTTTTAAGCCTCAGTTCAGTTATATAGACAGTGGAGATAATTTCATGGAGCTTCTTAAGGACTACCTGAGGGTCAACAATTAAAGAATCACATAAAATCAAATAACTAAATGAAAGTACATGAAGTTGTCGTGACACAGCAAGCACTCAGTAAATCCTTGATATTATTAGATATGTTAACAACCAGGTCCAACCTGGTGAATTTTTTTCTTTGGCTTCCTTTTCCCTGGATGGAATCATCTGAGGTCTTTCATCTGTACCAAATGACACTTGAATCTTCACTTCTCTAAGTTTTTTTTTTTTGATACTCTCAGAACTTTTAGAAACTATTTATAGCAAGCAGTCTCTAAAATAATCCAGTTTAAAGGTCAAGCAGATGATGTGTATTTAATGCTTCACTAAAAAGTCCAAAAGTCTTTGCATTTTACCAAAAGTTGTGCTGACCTTGTCGTCGCAAATCTATCTCTGTCTCTGGAAAGCCCATCTGTTAAGCATCTTCCTAAACTAATAATACTAGCTAGAAATTATTTAGTGCTTACTGTGTGCCAGATCGTGTTCTAAGCATTTTACTGATAATAACCATTTTAATGCACCCAAGAACACTCTACAGGGAGTAATACACTCACTAATCCCGCTGTCCATCAGGAGAAACTAGGAAACAGCAGTCCCACAACTGGCCCAAGATCACACCACTAAAGCACAGCTATGGAAAGAGAGGAACCCAGGCAGCCCAGTTCCTAATGCAGACGCGCACAGTCGTGAGACCTGCATTCCCCTTGGCTGTTTTTTGTGGACCTCAGGAACCAGGACGCCATCAGGTTACTAGTCGTAACATTAGAGTCCTAGCTGGGTCCAGTCACACTTACACAGCCAGTCCTTAAAATCAACAGGACTGGGCTCGCAGCTGCGTGATGATCAATCCTAATCCTCATTATTAAGGTCAACAAGAAGGGCCATTCCACGCAACCACCATCCTTTCTGCTTACACTGAAGAGGGGCCATACGATTTTACAAAGGAATAAAATAAACCCCATGTGCAAAAAAAAAAAAAAGCAAAAACGGCAGGAAGCGCTGTTCTTTGGCCTTGATTATCTTCATAGCTGCACACAGGGCACAGGTGTGGGGCCTTAGGAAAAGATTTCTAATAAAACAGCAGAAGACGCTGTGTCCAATTTCAGGATTACACAAGAGATTCTCCTCTCAATCTGGGTTGATGAAACTAAAACAGTCGTATCCATTACTGTACACAAAAAAGTGAGTTCAAGCTAGGCCTCCTACAAGTCAATTTTAATCCCAAACACTTCATGGGGAATTTACAGACTTAGCTTTGTTTCACCATAGATAGAGGCTGTTTGTGTAGTTAAGACTAAATTCAGCAGAATCAAAATACAGTTCTATCACTATGACTCCAAGAAACAACAGTAGCCCTTCAACATTAATCTCTTCAGAGACATGCTGTGAAAATGAGGCAGCCACAGACCATGTAAATGTCTGTACCTCTCTCTGGATCTGCCCCAGTGACTTGAATCCTAACCTCTCCTACAAAACAGGGGGGAAGGGCACAGACTGGAAAAATACCCAATGAACTACAAAGCAAATAGCCCCAGTAACATTCTTTTTGTAAGTGTCAACCATATTCCTGTAAATTTATTCTAATTTCATATGGTCATGTGGCATAAAAGCAGAGCAGATTTTTATAATACAATCCCTATTTTTCTTGTGGTTTGGTTGGCTTTAGTTTACTTAGGAGAGCATGTCTCTTGGGTAAATATTATATGACTTTAAAAATAACAGACACATTGTGTGAAACAAAGGTTGGATTGGAAAGCAAATGTAAACTTGAAGTTTAATTACATTTTATGTCATAATGTAACTTCTTAGCCAGGGATTTAAAACACTCCACAATTGAATCCCAACTTGTCTTTCCAGTTTTGTCGTCTTGGGTTTTTCCTCTCTATTACTGGTGTGGGTGAAACTGAATGGGCCTTGGGATCACTTAGATCATTCATTCACAAACAGTTACTGGGAAAACATTATGTACATTACAGGAATAGGTGCTAGGAATACAAAAATGAACAATATTAACAATAATAATAAATAAATGTTGCTCCATTTCTCTGAGGAGCTCATAGTCTAATAAAAACATACAGGAGGGTAATTATAATACAGTAAATATGAATGACAGAAGCATGCAAAATATACAGTGAGATGCATCCCCCTGACTTTCTCCAAGGCACCTGCAGTTTGGATCTTAAAGAGCCCAAGTATTAATGGCTTTATGACAGCCTGAGGCACTACTGGGAGTTTGTGGACCTTTTTAAGAGGCCTCATGGGAAGAGGTTTGGTCACTGGGCTCATGCCCTTAACAGAGACACTGGAACCTTGGCCCCTTTCTCTGCTTCCTGGCTGCCATGAGGTGGGCCACTTCCTCTGCCAAATACTCTCACCATGATGTGCTACCTCACTACAACCTAGAAGTAACATGGACTAAAAACTCTAAAACTGTGAGCTAAAATAATCCTTTCATTTTTTTGAGTGGATTGTCTCAGGTATTTTGTAACAGTGATGGAAAGCCAACTAATCCAGCCCTTCACACGCAAACTCTCTCCAAACTAGTTTTCTTCCAATGTTCCTTTAGCCCTGTGACCAGCTTTGCCTCCATCCAGGAGTACAAGAACCACACTCAGGCCCCACTGCTCCTGCTTCCTCCTCTGTTCCAGTGCCACGCACACACACACACACACACACACACACATACTCACAGAGCCCAGTTTTTATTCAATCCTTTATGTGCCCTAAATTTCCCTCCTAGAAGTAACATGGACTAAAAACTCTAAAACTGTGAGCTAAAATAATCCTTTCATTTTTTTGAGTGGATTGTCTCAGGTATTTTGTAACAGTGATGGAAAGCCAACTAATCCAGCCCTTCACACGCAAACTCTCTCCAAACTAGTTTTCTTCCAATGTTCCTTTAGCCCTGTGACCAGCTTTGCCTCCATCCAGGAGTACAAGAACCACACTCAGGCCCCACTGCTCCTGCTTCCTCCTCTGTCCCAGTGCCACGCACACACACACACACACACACACACACACTCACAGAGCCCAGTTTTTATTCAATCCTTTATGTGCCCTAAATTTCCTCTTAACACAAGGGTTTTGCATGCATTCTTCATGCTACAGGCAACTCATTTTTCTTCTAGTGGTTAATTCACCTTTACCCTTCAGCTCAGGCACACTTTTTGGTGAAAGTCCTCTCTGTATTCCCTTAAGAGTTCAAATTCTCCTGTGTTGGGCTAATCATGCTGAAGTTTTCATCATGATGCTTATCACAGTTGTAATTTCACCTTTACCATGGGAATATCCAATTCATGTCCACCTACACAATAAGACTGTAAGCTTCTTAAGGCCAGGGACCACATCTATTTTAGTCATTACATCCAATGCTTATCATCATACTGAAGGGACCCAATGTACCAGAGTCTGTGAAATAAACAGTGTACAACAAGGAAAGAGTGATGAGCTTTTCCTAAGGGAGAGCTGGATTAATCTCACAGGAAGGGGTCAGCAGGCTTGGATCTTGAAGGGTATGTAATCATTTATCAGACACAAAAAACTAGGAGTAGAGACATAGAAAACTGTCTGCCATTGCTCAGTAGGAATGGAGCTGTGGGTTTGATCCATTTTGGAGAGGGGAATAGTAAAGTGTCAGAAATGCGGCTGGGAGATTCAGGGACTAAACCACAGAGGGCCTTTTGTGCTCTGCAAAGCAATTTGGATGTTTGCCATGGGAAATCACTGAAGTGTTATAAAAAGGAAGTAAAATGATGATCAGATTTGCATTTTAGAAAAATCACTCTCCTTGTATCAAGGATGTCCTTGATAGGCTGAGAGTGGGGACAGGGTGAACCAGTTATGAGGCCATCCTACTGGTGAAGAGGTGCAAACCAAGGCAGGATTTGGGATTAAGTGGAATAAGAGGTTTCAAAGATGAAAATATGAATAAGGTAAAATAAAGTAGAGGTATAGCACTCTGTTCTCTGAGCAGCAGGCAGAGTAGTATGGCCATTATAAGTTACACAGTGTAAGACGGAGTCAATTTGTGTAGATGGCAGAGTATGGTTGAGAACCCATTGAGGTTTGATATTTAAGAATGAATGAGGGCTGCGTGCCTAAGTCTTTTTCCCTCCACCTTCTTCAAGTCTTTTCAGCTGAGCCCATAACCACAGAGGAGTAACCACACTGTCCAGCCTCCCTTGCAGCTAGGTGTGTTCGTATGAGAAAGTTCTTGACAGTAATATAAGTGAGGAGTACAACTTCTGTTATTTGCTCAAAAGAAAATTTCTTGTCCCGGATTTTACAGAACTGGGAGTTGAGTCCACTGTAGCTATACAAATGAAAACACCTCTCAGGGGACAACAGGAAAACAATATGGGAAAAACCAAATGGCCAGTTAAGCTGATAGCCAGGTCAGTTGCTCCCCTCATCAAACCACTTGTTCTGTGAGAAAGAAATAAGGTAGTTATTCAATCCACTAACTATTGGAGTCTCACTTTTAATGAATCTTATCTGATACCCTAAGTAATATAGACCTTAAAGTACAGATTTCCCCATAGATAATTTCCTACACTAAGCCTTCAAAAAGAGGTGAGGTCAGACTAGCAATGAAGAATTGAAACCCATTACCATGTTGGTAGTAGGTAAAGAGAAAAACTCTGAAGACAAATCCTAGATTTGCATCTTTGCTGGGTTTTTTTTTGTTTGTTTTTTGTTTTGTTTTGTTTTTTGGTACTGGGGATCAAACTCAGGACCTTGTGCTTGTGAGACAGGTGGAGGCACCACTGAGCTTAATCCCCAGATTGGCTGTATCTTTTATTAGTTATGTGATTAAGTTATAACTATGAACTTGTATTATATAGGTCTGTAATAACACATGTATTGACACCTATAACTCTAGTTACTATAAAAGACAAATCCCCACATCTCAGTAGCTTAACACAAAGAATATTAATTTTTCATTCACAAAAAGCCCACGTGCAGATTCAGCAAAACCTAGCCTCTTCTACGTGATGGCTCCTCCCTCCTCAGGTTTTTCATTCATTGTCATTCCCTTCTACAGTCCATGGTAAGAATGGCACACACAATTCTTAACTTCATTAGCTGGAAACAACACAGCCCTGCCATGGCTGAGAACAATCGCTGGATCCCAACTAAATGAAAAGGAGCCTAGGAAACACTGTCCCTCTTAGAGCCACTTCCAGAAGAAAAGCCACATAGTAGATAAGTTCCATACCTGTCAGTAACAATCCACCTTGCCCGTGTGAGGATGAACATGAAGACACACGGATAATATGCCTAGCACTGCATAGCACCCAAGGGGCCTTCAATTATGTTAGCTCGCACCTTCTTCCCCATTAGTGCCCCTTCTTCCTCCCTCCTAAATACACATCGGTGTTCCCTGCACACCTTGATTTTCCCACCTGTGTGTCTTTACTGACATGCTTGAGTTTATTATACAACACCCTAAGCACATGAAATCTTTTTCTTCTTTATCAACTCTGCCTTTACCTATTTTGAACTCCAATCTCAGAGTGACCTCCTGGAGAGAGCTTTCTCTCATGTGTCATGGCTCCTGTGAGCCACCACATAGTGCTCATAACCTTTCACTAAGCACCTGTCAGAAGTCCATCCAGTACCACAGCAATGGGTCCTCACCCTTCCTGGCTGAGCCCAAAAGGTCAGCAACTTATGTTTAACTCCTCTTCATTCAAAGTAATTAAAGTAACAAACTGTACTTAGACTTTGAGCTTGGAGACCAACACTTGGAGGTTTAAGGTCTCTCACAAAGAACCAAGAGTTAAACGTTTTTTTTTCAGGCAACTCTAGAAGGGGAAAATAAGAGGTTTGTGTTGAGTATTTAAATATCTAGTCAATAACTACCTGAAACTTTGGGATATTGCTATATTGCTTCATTCCACTCTGTACAAACCACGAGAAAGACATGTGGTAAGACTTGATTAGAAAAAGTCATGTAAGTCAATAATAAAGCAACATTTTGTTTAAATACATATGATTCTTAAGATCAATTTTGAAGAGGCTTCTTTAAGAACTCTCCATGTGCGTGAGTCAAGGTGGTGATGTGGCATCTCTGGTAACTTGATAAATGTCAACAATCAAACTATTTAGATCTATCCATCAGGTACATGCACCACTCTTGAGTTATGAAAGCAGGGGCCAAGACTGTTTCGGTATAGCCACTGCCTGCAGAAAAGAAGAAAAGAGCGAAAGACAGAGTGTCTGTGTTCAGGTATCCCACTAACCATGCCTAAATTTTCCTTTTGTCCAACAGCCATCTTGGTAAAAGTGGGCAACACATAGAAAGGAAGCACATGTTGGTCTCCTTCTATGTCTCTGGCCAAAGGCTGAAGGCCCCACCGAGAATGGGCAGCCTTCTATGTAAAGGGCATAGCATTGAACCCAACAAGCTCTGCCCTTCTCAGACCAGCTGCCCCAAGGTGGTCTCAAAATCACAGGAGCTCACAGAAACAACCCTTCTGCCATAACCAGTATCCAGCTTGAGAGGCCAAAGGAGCACCCAGTGCCCCATACCATGTCCCAACTCACCCCAAGCCAGCTCCTCCAAAGGCAGCCTGGAGCTGCTCTGTGAGCCTGGACGCCGAAGTCTGCTCACACTGAAGAGACCAGGACACCTTCACCCTGGAGAAGGGGGTGCACTGGGTTCCGTGTATATGATACTCTCTGTATCTGTCCACTGCCATGGCCCTGGGCCTACCATGGCTCACAGGATTTCACTGAAGTGTTCCGGACACCACCAGACCCAGGTGTTGTTCTTTATACATAGGAAGCTCTGTTCAGTGTGGAAACACATCACATACCAACATTCATTTCTGATAGTCCCAGTACAGATTAGCACGTTCACGGCTCTGAAATGTCCTTCGGAACAGGTCTCTGCCAAATGCACTATTTCACAAACCTATTTGAGTACAGGAGAGCTTTTGGGGCAAAACACCTCTCAGCACTTTTTCTCCCTAGACAGTAGGTTGGTTCCATAGATCGGGGACATAGATGTTTTATTCATTGCTGTTCCTCATTTCTTAACATAGTAACTAGCACGTTAACAAATATTTGACAAATTAATATTTTATAGAAGTAGAGTCCCATAGAACTACCTTTCTAAAATGTGTAATTGGGCCAGGGATTTAGCTCAATGGTCCCACCACCTGCCTCAGAAGCACAAGGACCCGAGTTCGATCCCTGGTACCAAAAGATAAATAGATAAATAAAACTATGTGATTAAAATGTCACATTTGTATGAAAGAATTCAAATAAGGGCAACCTCCCCAACTAGAAGATCACTTTGTCTCTCAATTAAAATTCTGAATCGAGGCTGGTGGTGTAGCTTGGTGATACAGCAGTCTGGGGTCCTAGGTTCCATCCCCAGCACTGCAACAACATTAGTTAACCAATTCAATCTTGGAAGGTGACTACTAAGCATTGAAGGGTATGTATTATGTGTGATCAGAAACTTCTCCTTTTCCCCCAAAGTATCTTGCTCAGTGCTGAACAAACTTACCCAAATATTTCAGTGTGTTTTGCATTGAGACGGACTTTCGATGCTTACACTCTCCTGCGCTCCTACAGTATCTTTTAAACTGGGCCTGCTGGTGCATGTTTGCCACCCAGCACCCTGAGAGGCTGATGCAGGAGGATTACGAGTTCAAGCCCAGCCTGGGTAACTTAGTGAGACCCGGTCTTGAAAGCAGAGGGCTAGGCATACAGCTCAGGGTGAAGACACTGGGTTTAGTCCCCAGTACCACAACAAAGAAAAACTAGAAGAAGAAAGAGGAGGAGGAGAAGGAGGAGTGGCGGGGTGGAGAAAAAGGAGAGGCTAAAACCTTTTGAATATGGAGGATGCAGCATTTCCAGAGTACTGAACAGGACTTTCCACTCGATGCGAATAACGGTGCCCACAGAAGCATTCAGGAAGAGCACAGTCACGGAAATGCTCAGTAGACAGTGGGTAGAAAGCCCTGGACTTGGTGTTCAGAGGCCTGTGCTGGTCTCAGATCCATGTGGCAGGCTCGGTGTGGTCCCAGCAGCCATCTGTGAGCTGCACATTCCTGTCTGTGGGATGCGTCACACCTTTCTTAGCCCGCCTAGCTCCCATCCACCTAGCTCACAGCATCATAGAAGAAGCCTTTTACAAAATTCTGCCTTGAAACCTGGCAGGTAACAAACACACGCTGTTCAATAAATCTGTAAATGTGCAGTTATCTGAGCATTCTCTAGTATGCAACAAACTTCACCACAGCACAAAAGGGTGCCTGCTGGCCCTTTGAACACAGGTAAAACAGAGATGGACCAAGAGTGCTATACAAATCAGTGCCTGTCAGCCAGGCAACCTGTTCCAGAGGACATCGGGCTTGTGATTATGGACCTAATTTTGGCCAAATCATAGTGAGCAGCATGATATTGGCCATGATGCACAGAGCATTAAAATATTTCCTCAGCTTTGTATCAGACCTTCAAAAAGCAGGCTCTTCAACCTTAAGTAGGCAACGAGCTAAACTCTTCGGTGGGCAGTGACGTATTTACAAGAGGAAAGTTCTTGTTAATAAAGTATCTGTCCTCAATAATAGTTAACTGTTGCTCAAAAACTGGAATGCACTGGAATACACACAAGTGTGCCTGCACACCTGGCCCTCCATTCGCAAGACACTCCTGGGGTCTGCAGTGGCCGGGGTCTGTGCTGTGGTCCAGTCTCACTAACACAGCACGGACTTCCTGAAAGGACAGAGATTGAACTGACTGTTTTCCAACTTTGTGGCATATTCTGAAGCTGGCCATCTGGGCTAGATCAGATATTGCTCATTATTTATCTCTTATGCCTAAAAAAGGAAAACACATGCTCTGCGGAAAGGCCTCTCCCTACAGAAAAAAAAAAAAAACAACTAGAGATCTCCAGTTGGTAGACTACCTCCTGTTTCTGTGCATGAATTTATCCACATTTGTAGGCTCTTGGTTTTTCTCTCCCTTCTGATTCTTAAACAATTAGATTTCAAGCGCTTGTCCCATGGCTCAAGCACCCAGTGGGTGACCTGCAGACTCCGTGGCTCTTTGATCTGTGGTTAATTCTAGCAGTGAGGGAACTTTGCAGAACTAACTTTTTTGCCACAATGTTTATTTTCTGGCTAATACTGCCTTTCTGCTTAGTGTTTTGATTATGCTCTATCTTCCCAGCCTATGTCCTGGGTCAGGACTAACAAATGTAATTGATTATAGGGCTTATGCAGACTAGCAAGTGAGTAATCAAACCAAGTGGAGTACTTCTGTCTAAAGACAACAGGGACACACAGCCTCATGTGATTATTGCCATAGAAAATGAAGGAAAGCAGCCCTCATATTGCTAGGCCTTTCAAGGTTCCAAGAGAAGCCTGGTATCTAATAAATGCTCAGTAAATACTTTTTGAGTCAATTGATGTAGAAAATCAGAATCAGATTTCCTTCCGAAATCTGTATTTGAATTTTTCAGCTGTAGAATGTAATAGGGAAGAAAATGAATGTCAGAGCCAGACTTCCTGGGCTCAACAGCTAACACTGCCACCTTTCCATTACATGATAAGGGAGTTCTATAAAAATAAAAAACTCTATGTCTTCGTTGCCTCACTTGCAAACTAGGGAGATATACGATAGCCAGCCCGTACCTGATAGTATTATTGGAGAATTCCCTTTTTCACTTTTATTTCCCCAGTGCAGCTGGAGATCAAAGGCCGGCCTTCACACAAGCTTAGCAAGTGCTCCACAGAGTCACTGCCCTCAGCCTCGTTTTGTACTGTTTTGTAAATCTTTGGCTAGCACCTGGTACACTGTCGGTGCTACATAAACACTAAACATTGAAAAAGCTTTAACAAAGTGCTGACTGGGTAGGAAACATTTCCACATACATGGAATCCCATTTTTATAGCCCACCATACCTGTAGGAGACAGATTTCCTTGGAATTCCTCAGGATTTGCTCAGAGTGGTGGCCACATATGTACTCCCTGGCCCTGCAGGGACACGGGCTGGGCGGTCACAAAGTGTCCAGGGCTTCAGTCCACCATACAACATGTCCCGTGCAAAAGTCTGGTTCAAGAACTTTAACAGTCAGGACCAGAGAGCTCTAATCCAGGTTTGCCTCAGGCCTTCTTACTGGCTTGATAAATAAATAAAGACCTGGTTAGAACCATTTTGTGGCTTATTTTTAATCAACCACATGACTGACCAGGAGGAACTGATTTGAGACAATACCCAAAGCCTTCGCATCCAACAACGTCCATCTATACTCTCATTCTTCCACTGACTCTGTTTTAATAATGCTTTGCAATCATTTACTTTTACTTCTCTCTGACTCCAAGACTTTTCTCCCAGGAACTGTACAAGCAAGTCACCTGACACTCCGAGCTGTGTCCTAGAAACTGCTAAGTAGGGAACACCCTGTCAACCTTCACTTTGATTTTCCTGGTTCTTGTTGGTTTAAGGCAGATCCTTAATGTTATTTAAACAGAGGAGACTGTTTGAAATTTCTTGGGAGATGAATTTGATAGTGATAATTAAAAAAAAAGATGACTGTCATCTTGTGATAAAAGATCTCATTCACTGGATAGACACCTTCTCTGAATAAATGTGGACTTCTTCGAATAAAAAGATCAATTTGACCCTGGTTGTTTTCTTTTCTTAAACAACAGCAGTAACTGTAGGTAGCCTACATTTATACACTTGTTTGCAGAGTAGAAAAAGACTTTTTTTTTTTTTTCAAATTTAGGGTTTTAAATTCTATGTGTGTTATGTCCAATGTGAGTCTTCTCGTGAGTATGAAATGCACCTGCTGTTAAAAACCACTGATAAATTGGAATTTATTAAAAATATTCATGAATTACAGGGAGCTATCAAGAAAGTATAAAACAGTCTACTAAGTGGACAATGATGTAAATATTTGTGAATCATCCTACAAGGGTCTAGGTATTCAGAATCCATAAAGAACTCTTACAATTTTTAAAAAAGCAAATTAAAAATGGACAAAGGTCTTGAATAGCATTTCTCCAAAGAGAATATGCAAATCTCTAAGAAGCCCATGAAAGGATATTCAGCGTTCTTAGTTATTAAGTAAACATAGATTTAAACAAGAGGGAAATACTACTTACATTCTACAGTAGGGCTTTTCAAAACAATGAAATAAGTGTGAAGAGGATGTGGAGAAACTACTTTTCAGAGTCTTCTGGAGCAAATTTCAAGATTTTTCATTTACTACAGAAAGCAGCACGGCGGTCCCTACAAAAGTCATTCACAAAAGAACAGAAACCATAAAACAAAATTTTGTACACAGATTTCCATGGCAGCATTATTCATAAGAATTTAAAAGTAGAAACATAATGTCAATCGGCTTATGAATGTATGCACAGAACCGGTTTATCCATACCACGGAATATGACTCAGCCAGGAAGAGGAATGAGGGGTTGACAAATGAGGCTGAACCTTGGTAACTTTGTATCAAGGGAAAGAAAAAAGGCCAGAAAAAAGGCCACACACCCTGCGATTCCTTTCCAGGGAAATGTCCGGAATGGGAAAATCCACAGACACAGAAGGCAGATGAAGGGGGCCAAGAGGAGGAGGAATGAAGAGTGACCATTTAGTGGTCTGGGTTTCTGTGGGGTGTGATAAATATTTCAGATTTGGAGAGTGCTCACATATTGTGGTGAATGCAATAAAGCCACTGAACTGCGTGCTTTAAAATGGTTAAAACTGTGGATTTTATGTTATATAAATTTTACTGCATTTAAAAAGAAGCATTGGCTTTAATCCCCACAGGCTTTCAGTACTAGAGTTCGAGCCCAGGGACCCACACATATCAGGCAGGCATTCTGCCACTGAGTTAAACTCCTCCCCCAAGTCCAGGTGTTTCAGGAGTGAAGACTGAATGTTGCACATTAGTAGCTGACAAGCTGTGCTTATCCCCCTCTGTCCACACCCAGCCCTCCGCTCTCAAATGGCATAGGGGGTCGGTCAGTTTGCCAGAAGGAGCTTCACCTTTCCCAAGAGCACATTTCCACTTCCAAAAGTCCCTTGAGTCAGTTTAGCTGTTTTGGTTATCAGTGAGTGGGGCAGATGTGTGGAACCCTCGCCTGTCTAAATTACATTAAAATGCAAAATCAAAATAGTCGCACATTAATTACCCCAGCAAGAGGAAGGAGATGATTTTTCAGATCTCTCTGAGGTGAGACAAATGAATCAGAAGGAAACTATGCATCTCCTAGAAAAATAAAGAACTTTGAAGACAAATGGTTCAGCAAGTCTCCCTGCAAAAGATGACATACGGTTGTTTCCCACCAAAAAAAACTTTTTTTTTTTTTTTTACTATTATGATGTTGACAATAAGATACTGCTAAATAACTAGGACAACAGAATATATTATGTGCTCCAAATTTAATTTTTTGAATATAAACTTCTGTCAAGTGGACCATGTAAGTGGAAGAGTTGGACAAAGTAAAAAGTTTGAAAAAACGTTAATTTGGGAACACACTTGTTAAAGCAATTGATGGCAGTCAGGTGGATCAGAGACTATAATTATAAAGAAGAGCGGCAAAGAGAGAGTAAAGCCATTTATCATTTAGTTTCAAAGGTAGCTTCCTGAAGTTACGTTAAGGACCTGCTCTGTGGTTTAAAATTACCTCAAGGAAATTTTCTATATAAAAAGTCACACTTAGCTGAGTGTGGTGGTGCACACCTGTAATCTCAGCACTTTGAGAGGCCAAGGCAGGAGGATTGTAAATTTAGGCCCACTCTGGGCAACTTAGTAACTTTGCGAGACCCTGTCTCAAAATATAAAATGAAAAGGGGAGCTGGAAGGTAGATGTAGATCAGATTCAATCCCCTGCATTGCATGTTTGTCTTTTATGGTGTGTCTATTTCAATGTTAATATTAACAGATATATTCCAAAGAGGAAGAAGAAAAAGAGAAAGTTTGAGCAATTTGGGTTAAAGAAAGAAAAGCAAACTCTCTCACTTTTATCTCAAGGGTGTGCCTAATTCAGATGGAAGCCAAGGCAGTTTCAGCCAGAACTACCTGCAGAATTGTGGTGTAATTCTGCTCCAGAGAAGCTAAACAGATCTGGTTCATGTGCTGTTTTTATAAGGAAACTGGAGAAATAAAGAAACTGAAACCAACTTGTTTAAGGTGAACAGCACTTGATGGAAATAACCGCTTTCATTTCATGTCCAAGTGAGGCAGAGAAGGACACAGAGGACTTTGGAGGTCGTGACTATATCTCTAGTTGACTTCTAAAAATGTTTACCCAGAACACAGAGCTAACTGACTGTGGCTAAAACAGTCCTAGGACCCAAAGAGTTCCTTTTTCTTCTCTTAAGGGAGAAGAATGAAATTACACTGGTGAGACCTACCAGAAAACATCAGTTCACCAAAATTCCAGGTCCGACAGAGTCCCTTAGTTCCTCTCGGGGCTGTCCCTGGTCCTCCAGACATCTGGGTTTGGGCCTCAGTTCTCTGCCTAGCAGTGTGTAAGCTTAGAGATCAAATGAGCTCCAGGAAGAGGGCTGCGCTCTGCTCCCCCAGCTCTCATGCTTAGCTAAGTCCCAGGAGTGAGGACACATGAAGAAGGGTCACCCAGGGCCGCTCCCTGGGGTTACATCGCCCCAGCAAGATGGCCTTGGGCGGGGGAGAATGGAAATGGAGAAAGAGCAAAGACACTGTCCCGCCTTTTATCTCAGCACTTTGAGAGGCCAAGGCAGGAGGATTGTAAATTTAGGCCCACTCTGGGCAACTTAGTAACTTTGCGAGACCGTGTCTCAAAATATAAAATGAAAAGGGGAGCTGGAAGGTAGATGTAGATCAGATTCAATCCCCTGCATTGCATGTTTGTCTTTTATGGTGTGTCTATTTCAATGTTAATAGTAACAGATATATTCCAAAGAGGAAGAAGAAAAAGAGAAAGTTTGAGCAATTTGGGTTAAAGAAAGAAAAGCAAACTCTCTCACTTTTATCTCAAGGGTGTGCCTAATTCAGATGGAAGCCAAGGCAGTTTCAGCCAGAACTACCTGCAGAATTGTGGTGTAATTCTGCTCCAGAGAAGCTAAACAGATCTGGTTCATGTGCTGTTTTTATAAGGAAACTGGAGAAATAAAGAAACTGAAACCAACTTGTTTAAGGTGAACAGCACTTGATGGAAATAACCGCTTTCATTTCATGTCCAAGTGAGGCAGAGAAGGACACAGAGGACTTTGGAGGTCGTGACTATATCTCTAGTTGACTTCTAAAAATGTTTACCCAGAACACAGAGCTAACTGACTGTGGCTAAAACAGTCCTAGGACCCAAAGAGTTCCTTTTTCTTCTCTTAAGGGAGAAGAATGAAATTACACTGGTGAGACCTACCAGAAAACATCAGTTAACCAAAATTCCAGGTCCGACGGAGTCCCTTAGCTCTTCTCAGGGCTGCCCCTGGTCCTCCAGACATCTGGGTTTGGGCCTCAGTTCTCTGCCTAGCAGTGTGTAAGCTTAGAGATCAAATGAGCTCCAGGAAGAGGGCTGCGCTCTGCTCCCCCAGCTCTCATGCTTAGCTAAGTCCCAGGAGTGAGGACACATGAAGAAGGGTCACCCAGGGCCGCTCCCTGGGGTTACATCGCCCCAGCAAGATGGCATTGGGCGGGGGAGAATGGAAATGGAGAAAGAGCAAAGACACTGTCCCGCCTTTTAGGAAACATCTGGCCATTGCCTCCATCCAGGCAGAGCAATTCCTTCTCATAGGCAGGGGTCTAGCTGGGAAGGGGAAGGGTGCCTGCGGCTGGCTCCCAGCCCTTTAGGTTCCAGGCGACGGAGCCACACTGGCAGAGTCACACTGGGTGGGGGCTGAAGGACTGGAGGTTGACTGGGGACAGCAGGAACTGTTCTGCCCCAGCAGGAAATTTTAGGGCCCATGAAATTCTCTTGGCCTGGGACAGCTCAAGACAAACACGTCACCCCAGATGATTCATCAGCCACAAAATCACAGCTCAGGCACTGTCAGGTGTTTGTGCTCTGATTATTGGAGACCCTGCAGGCACCACTTGTAACCGAGGTCCAAGGCGGTGTCAGAAGAGCAAGGCCTGAGCACAGGCGGCTGAGCCTGTCTTGCTGCACTTGCTGCTCCCTTGTCACCTCTGCTAGGGGCTTAAAGGTCACAGACCTGAAGAATTTGCTAAGGGACTATCTTTATTGCTGCTTTCAAGGGTTCCCTGGAAATCAATTATTTTGGAAAAAACAAAATTGTTTCTTCCTTCACTAACTGATCTGGGAAGAGACAAGTCTCCCAATCTGTACACACACACACACACACACACACACACACACACACACACGAACGCAATATGCATGTTCTGCACTTGTGTCCATATGATACAAATACTACCTCTACTCCTGCTGAAAAGAGCAGAAGCCTGAGGGCAAAACCCCCCGGGTCTGGAGGGTGTTCATTTAAGGAATGTGGAGGGACAGGTCAGAAAGGAATCCTGCTGAGGACCAGAAAACTAGATCAGAAGGCACAGCACATGCCATTGTGGGGTCCTGAGGCCAAGTTCAGGGCCTGAGCAAACTCATTTCACTTCTCCAGTTCTCAGATCCCACCAAGGGCAGGCGAGCCCTTCCTGTTCCCAAGATTCCTGAGAGCAAAGTGACCTCCATTCACGCTCTTCTCACCCCCAGGACTAGGGTCCACGCCAAAGGGGACGCAGGCCAGGATTGCTGGGAGGAGACACCTGGTCTACCTCACCTTTGAGCAGCAACCTGAGCAACGTGTGCCCCAGAAACTCTGGGGGCAGAGTATGTGAACGTCTGCAGGGGCCTCCCCATGTGGCGGAAGCTAACATAGGTGACCCATCACTGCCGCCTGTCTGTGGCCAGGGAACCTAGGATGGGGTGTGCTGTTCTTGGGCTAATTTCTCTGCTCTCAAATGACCCAATCTCTTGAAGATGACAAGGAGGCAAAAGCTAGCAAGGGGTCTCTTGTACTACGGCCCTTCTCTTACAAAGCCTCTCTCCCGTCTTGCACCTGTTTCTTACTTTTGTTGCAGCAAATCAGAATAGCTCGGTGCTGCAGCCAAGGGTTACAGCGCAGCATCACAGCTATAGCAATTTGAACACTGGAAGAGAGCCTGAAGGTCACTCAAAGTGGAGAAAAGCCGCTTATTACATCAGAAGCTCAGAGGAGCTCCTACCCTTAAGTCTGAGTGCTTGACTATAATGGGGTGCCTCCTTACATAGTAAGAAGGGAGCATGCTCACTAAAGCAAGGGGCGGGGTTAACAGAACATTCCTGAAAGGGGCGGAGCTAACGGAACATTCCTGAAAGGTCCACATAGTTCAAGCAGTGACAAAACAGTTGAAAACCCTTGGCCAGAGCTGCCCAGCAAGCAGCACAAACTGTTACATTTCTGGAACGAAACATTTTGTGGAAAAAGAAACATGGTGAAAAGGCAAGGGCGAAGCAAGGGCCTGTCTTATTGTATAGTTCTGCTGTCACTTTGACCTCCTCTCCTTTGTCCCTTCCCTTTCCCTTAGGGTTTAGGAAAAGGACCAGCAACTCAGGCAAACCCTCACTGGGAAGGGGGTGGGGAATATTCTAACACACAGCACCTCCATCGTGGTCAGTGCCAGGAGCTCCTAACTCTGAAGCTGCAAGCCTCCATCTGGACCAGCTGGGAAGTCGTCCCAAGAGCCACCACTGCTCTAACCCCAGGCAGCAGCAGAGCAGCCTTCTATCGAGGCAGGTGAACTGCCAGCCTTGCTGGGCAGCCTGGGGGAGAATCCCAGGGTTCAGGGCCAGGTGTGGGCGCTCCCAGTCCGGTTCAAAGCAGCCGGCTCCAGCAGTGTGGACTCCCGGGAGAGAGGCCAAGGGGAACCCGGGTGCAGCCGGAGAGTAAGTGACCAGGGCTAGGTCTTTGCTGCCCTTCAGTCCATCTGCAAAGGTGTCCAGGCCAGTTTGTTGGCGGTATTGCGAATCTTGTGACATCCAATGTTGGGGAACGCTCAGAGCGCCTAGAAGTTAATCCAGAGGCGTGGGAAGGCACAGGGCCAGCGAGAGAGGTGGATGAGGGCAGCTGAGGAACCCTGCAGCCCAATGCCTCCTCACCGGCCAGGGCTGAGCTCAGCCAGACTGGTCAGGTGGGAAGTGTCTGAGGTCAGGATCTCGCCCTCACCCCTCCTGTGCGCCTCCTAGGTCCGGGGCAGGCAGGAAGGGGCGCTCTGCTGGGACCAAGCCGGCAAAGGCATGGGCCTAGCCCTTCCCGCTCTCCCGGCCAGCGAAGGACTGAGCTTTCTCAAACGCAGGGCTTCCTTCCAAGTTCTGGCTTAGAGGGAAATGGCCCAAGGTCAAGGCCCACTGACCGACCTCAGAGATTCGCTCGCACCCCTGCCCTCCAGCGAGTGCCTGCCGCCACAGCCGAGAGGGAAATCGCAGAAGCCTTGGGGACTGAATTGGGCCAGCC
>NW_022900923.1:4837566-4838767 GCF_012274545.1 Fukomys damarensis | reverse complement strand
CGGGGGTGGAGAGAACTCTGCTGGGGAGGGGGCGCGCGGACTCGACAAGGTCAACCCCGGCCTCCTCTGAGCCCAGGGCCGAGAGGAGGGCGCCCCAGACTCCGCTAAGGGCGTTGCTGCCCGAGGGCCCCTTTCCAACACCACCAGCCGCATCCCAGCAAAGTTAATTTGTTGTCCCAGGTTCCAGAGGAATTGGGGAGGAGCGCGAAGGAGGTGCTTCCTGCGGGCGGGTGGGACCTCTTCTCTCCAACTGTGTTTGGGGTGCCCTGGCCGCGCTCCACGCCGGGCTTCTCCAGGCGCCTTGGGAAGGCTGTGCGGCTGCCTGGCCTAGCTGATCGCAAGGGCCCAGCAGACGAGGCTGGATGGACTGAGCCTGGATCCTGGGGCGGGAGGGCTGGCTTTGGGCTCCGCCGGCGTCCCGCTGGGTGCCTGCTGCGCGAGTGGCCAAAACCAAAGAAATCGCTGGACGCCGCCGAGACCGGTGCTCGCACAGCGCCCGGGGAAGAGGGCGCGAGGACCGGAGGACCAGCGGCCACGTGTGGCCTATAAATAGAAAACTTTTGGACGGAGTCAGCTAACAAATGAGGAGGAGGGCTGGCTTTGGGCTCCGCCGGCGTCCCGCTGGGTGCCTGCTGCGCGAGTGGCCAAAACCAAAGAAATCGCTGGACGCCGCCGAGACCGGTGCTCGCACAGCGCCCGGGGAAGAGGGCGCGAGGACCGGAGGACCAGCGGCCACGTGTGGCCTATAAATAGAAAACTTTTGGACGGAGTCAGCTAACAAATGAGGAGCGCTCGCACCTTCGCTGCTCATCGCCCCCTTCCCGGGACGACCCGGCGCCACCGCCCCCTCCCGCCACAGTCGCCTTGCTGGGGCCAGGAGGGTGGCATTTAATTTTCTTAGAATTTCCCGGAGTTTTGTTACTTTTGCAACCTAGGGGGCCTGGCCAGCTCTGACCTCCCGCCCCCAGAGACATTAGCCAGTGAGAGCCAAGGCCCTGCTCGCCCAGAAGAGGGAGGAGGCTCGGAACCCGCGCTCCCGGACACTCTGGGGAGGGCTCAGGAAATAGCGACAGGGTTTGGGGGTTTCTGTCTTTGCGAGGACAGGAATTTGGGTTAAAGCGGAATTTGGAGAAAAGGTGAGTTCGGAGGCGCAGACAAGATCCCAGAGCAGGACCTTTTCCAGGAGGCAATAGTAGCGCCC
>NW_022900923.1:4836911-4837256 GCF_012274545.1 Fukomys damarensis | reverse complement strand
CCCGAGCTCCTCACCCTTGCGGGCCGGATGCCTGAGCCCAGCCCCTGCAGCACCTGCCCTGCGAAGAGGGTTATTCGCTGCGCGCCCTCGCCCTGCACCCAGGCCAGGCCGAGTCCGAGCGGTGAATGGCTTTGATCTTCCTTTCCCCAGTAGAGCTGCCCGGAAAATCCTTCATGAAGGCAGACTCTTGGTGCTGCTCCAAACCTCTCAGAGGCGGTGTCGCTGCATTTACCTAGGCTGCGCCCCAAACGCCTACATAGCCAGGGTCGCTAGGAGCAGAGGCGCACGCCGGCCCGGGTGGGGGCCTGGAGACTGGAGCGCCGCAAGGCCAGGGGGCGCGCCGGG
>NW_022900923.1:4834815-4836625 GCF_012274545.1 Fukomys damarensis | reverse complement strand
GGGGAGGAGCGCGAAGGAGGTGCTTCCTGCGGGCGGGTGGGACCTCTTCTCTCCAACTGTGTTTGGGGTGCCCTGGCCGCGCTCCACGCCGGGCTTCTCCAGGCGCCTTGGGAAGGCTGTGCGGCTGCCTGGCCTAGCTGATCGCAAGGGCCCAGCAGACGAGGCTGGATGGACTGAGCCTGGAGTCCCGGGACAGCCAGGTCAGGTTGCACGCCTCGAGCTGCGTACCTGTCCCTTTGGCCTTCCCTTCTGGGTTCAGGGTGCCCCAGGCTCCTCTCAGCCAGCCTCTGGGCTCTCCCTAGGCCGAGAGGCCCTGTGTGGGTGCAGGCTGGCTCCTCATCTGTACCCTCCCAGCCTCACTCTCCTCAGAGGACCCGCACCCCTCCCAGAGCCCCTGCTGGCAGACTGGAGCTCTGTCTGTAAAGCAGCTGGAAGGCTCCTTGCGGGTCAGGCAGGAGGGCGCTCTGGAAGGTTCTGGGTGTGTGTAGTGGGGGAGCAGCCCCCGCGGGGACAAAGGCTTCACGCCTGTGGGGAAGCCGCCTGGCAAAATAGATCCTTGTAGATCCCATCACTGAAGAAAAATCCTGGCCATAATGATTATCTCCCTCTCGCGTTATCTCCCCATCGCCCCAATTCATCTCGCGCTCCCTCCAGCCCCTGGGGAGACAGCAGCACTGGCCAAGCCGATGCCCTCGGGTGGAGCGGAGCTGCCGGCTGAGGCTGCCCCGTGCGTCCCTGGCTGGGGAGCACGGACGCCGAGGGCCTCTTGGCCGAGCATCACGCTTCTTTCCAGTGATTTTAGTCCGGTGCTATCCATATACATTTCCAATCTCATGGCTCATAAACTATTAGCAAAATGGTTTCATTATTCACCTTCTGTATCCGAGGGAAGGGAGAGGACGGGAGGAAGGGGGGCCGTAGGACACAAGTTAACAAAGGTGCCGCGCTCAAACGGGGCTCCCGTCTCTGCAGGCTCAGGCTCTGCCTCTCCTCTCCCTCCCGTTTCTCCCCCTCGCTCTCCACCCTTCCTGATCCGCCTTCTCAACACTTCTGCTTTTCCAAAGACCAGTTGCGTAGGAAGATTCGCTTCCTTAGGCGTCCTGAATGAGACACGCACGTAGTTATGACACACGGAATTAATGGATTCTAAGTGCTGTCCCAGGCCTCCTTTTCGGTGGTTTGGTGATGGGGTCCCCTGTCATCCCCAACCCAAACCGCCTTAAGACAGCAGCGACAGCAGTGTCTGGAATGACAACCAAGTAGACCGGCAGGTCGGGGTGGCACTTTGGTATACAGCTCCGGGGTCTTTGATCCTGAGCGGTGACAAAAGTATGTCATTACATGAGAACACTTAAGTGCAAGCAGATCGCAGCAGAGGGGAACCGGGCACAAGGGCTACCTGAGTAGGAGAACCGTGGGCTGTGACAGCTGGCGACGGCTGAGGGCGCGGCCACGAGCACAGCGACGTTCCTGAACAAATATTTTATCTAATACAGCTCCGGGGTCTTTGATCCTGAGCGGTGACAAAAGTATGTCATTACATGAGAACACTTAAGTGCAAGCAGATCGCAGCAGAGGGGAACCGGGCACAAGGGCTACCTGAGTAGGAGAACCGTGGGCTGTGACAGCTGGCGACGGCTGAGGGCGCGGCCACGAGCACAGCGACGTTCCTGAACAAATATTTTATCTAAACGTCCACCACCTCGTCCCACACTCCCCTACACTTTCTTTCTCTTCTTTTCTTTTCTTTTTTCAAATGCAAAGCCCGCCGGCCGCCGGGCTGTGGTAATGAGCCGGGTGCAGAAGCCCA
>NW_022900923.1:4734785-4834775 GCF_012274545.1 Fukomys damarensis | reverse complement strand
CTTAATATACATGGGGTGGGAGCGGGTAGCGCGTCTCCGCGCCAGCCCGTCCTGGAGAAGGAAAATCAATTTGCTATTTATTTTTAAAATACATAGATTTGAGAATTTTTTTCCAGGCGACCCCCTTCCGGAAAGGCGGCCCCACACTTAATTACGTCCTTAATGACTTTCCCCCTGATTTGCCGTCGCTACTTCGCGTTTAGGGCGCGGGTGGGGTGGAGTTTGGGGGGTTCCATTCTGATATCTTCAAAAGGCTTTGCCTTAAGTGCTAATTGCATGCTGTTCCGCGCATCTGGGACTGCGCGCTGACCAACTCGGACCAACTTTTAATTAACACGTTGACCCGGCGCAGCCGCAGCCGTGCAGCCTCCCGGTGGAAGACGGGGACTAACAGGCTCGGCCGCACCGCCAGATGCGCGCAGGAATTGCCTGGCCCAGGGCGTAGGTGCTAATTGCCACCGCTCCTCTCCGCCTGGGAACGCTTTGCTCGCCTCGCCTCGCCTCGCCTCCAGGAAAACAACAAAGAGAGTAAAGCGCCCGCCCGGCAGCAGCGGGCTTCCTAGAGCCTGGGCCGGGCTGGACCCGAGAAAGCCTTGCTGCACAGCCTGACGCGGGCCTGGCTGAGAGCCGGAGCACCAAATTATGATCCCCGAAGTTCACAAGCCCGGGGATCCCTGGGCTCCCGCTTCCCCCACCCCGCCTAGGCCCCAAGGTCCGTCCGAGAGAGGGGCCGGATCGGTATCTTCCGCTCCCGGCGCTCGGCGAGCCAGCTCAGGGCAGAGGAAATGAGGGACTATTTTTAGGATGCCAGGCCCTTTCCCAGGGGCGCAGGCCACTCCGGAGATTTGCAGGCTGAGGCCAGTCAGACCCCTGTGCAGGCTGAAAGGAACCCGGAGCGCAACTCAGAAGATACCGCTTGGAGATAGGCAATTTCACCCTAAGTAATTTCATTCAGAATTGATGGTGTTTCCCAGAGTGGTTCCTTCAAAGTGAGTGCCTCGCCTGCCTCCCTGTTGAGCTCAAATGCAGGTTAATCCCCAGACACGAGCGGGCTCATTTTCTCTTTTCTAATCTCAACCACCCTGCTCTTCTAAGTGCTTAGCTTCTGCCCATAAGCCCATAAAGAAATGCTAGCGCTTGGCTCCTCCAAGTCGTAAAGACGTTGGAGCGAATCACTCCCCAGTTACAGGTTAACGTCCCCTTCAGGTAACAGCTGAAGTTTCTTCTTTGACATTTTTCATTCCCCAGTACAGAACTTCTCAATAAATCCGTAAAAGCAGCCAGAGAAGGACACGTCACAAGAAACGCACAACTTTATGCTGTATGGCCATGCTTTGCAAAATTTAAAGACAAAATTGGACCCCAAATATATATTACCCCCCCACCTCCACTAATCAGAAAAATCTGCAAAATTTGAAACTAGAAGACTAGGAAAGACGAAGACAAGAACACAAAGTTGTATTACTCAGTATTTCTCTCATTACCTGCAGGTCTTTTTTTATATTCAGGTAAAGATGTAATCAGAGCACATCTTTAGACAGGGAAGAAGCAGTCCTTAGTAAGTTACAAGGGCTCCCTGCAAAGATAAGGCCTCTGGGAGGTTAGCACAGGTGTTGCCAGTGAGTTTCTTTGGGGTTTCAGTGGACCTCAGCTACTTACTTCAGCTCACAAATTGATCTGCAAACTTGAAGCACACACCTGATATCCAGGGGAGAACAAGCATGGCTAACTCCAGCTGGCTCTTCTTTTGATTTACTCTGCCTGGGAAGAAGTATGCTAGGGTGTTTTGATAAGGGAAAAAAAGGAGTCAGCAGTTTGATTTGGAAACCCTTTTATTGCTAAATATGGTTGCAGGTTTAAACTAAAGAACGTGCTTCTGCTGGGGACATTTACATGATACATCCATATGCATTAGCAGCTGCACAGTGTACATCATCAACTCCTGGGAGCATTCATCTTTTCTTCCCCCTCTGTCTTTCTCAAAGGAAGTAGGTAAGTGGCTGAGAGGAAAAGCATCTAGACTTGAAGGCTGCCTAAATGGTCCGGTGTCCTTCGGGCCCTCAGCGCCTCATTGGCCTATCACAACCTGTTTCTTTTGAAGACTGTGGAGTATTTGAACTAGGTAAGCTCCCTGGTTACTTGTCAAAAAAGTTCAAATACTGGATCAACCGTGTCTAAAGTATGATAGAGCAATCATCCAGAGAAAGGGGCCTTGGTGGTCCAGCGGTACTCAGGAGGAAAAGGTGTCAACATCTGCTGATTATCTCAGCGGCTCTGTGGAGAAGCTCTCCCCCCGAGATTCTTCTTGAAAGCATCGTTCTCCCTTTACTGCTGCTTAAGGGAGATGACACTTTGGAATCAGAGTAGCTAAGACTTTGCCATGCTTCCGGGAGGAGCGTAGGTGTCTGAGAGCAAAGTGGCGGGTGTGGGAGGTGTTTGCTTTTCACAGGCTGCACCAGCAGTGCCCAAGAACCTCCATCTAATTTCCAGAGCGACTGTCCACATTGACTTTGACCTCGTGTGTCTGTCCTCCTCAAGTGCTGGTGGAAAGAACCCATCCTGTCAAGGTGATTTTAGAAGGAGGCTGGGTTCTTATTTTGTCTGAGTCTGATTTTGTTTGGTCGCTCAGGCTATTTTTCTTTCAAAAAAAAGAGACATAATATATTTTGTAATGTTGTAGTGGCCAGCATAAGACCCCCAAATCGAGACACTGAACAGAAGTCCATTTTTGCAAATCGTCTCTTTGCCATGCTTCCGGGAGGAGCGTAGGTGTCTGAGAGCAAAGTGGCGGGTGTGGGAGGTGTTTGCTTTTCACAGGCTGCACCAGCAGTGCCCAAGAACCTCCATCTAATTTCCAGAGTGACTGTCCACATTGACTTTGACCTCGTGTGTCTGTCCTCCTCAAGTGCTGGTGGAAAGAACCCATCCTGTCAAGGTGATTTTAGAAGGAGGCTGGGTTCTTATTTTGTCTGAGTCTGATTTTGTTTGGTCGCTCAGGCTATTTTTCTTTCAAAAAAAGAGACATAATATATTTTGTAATGTTGTAGTGGCCAGCATAAGACCCCCAAATTGAGACACTGAACAGAAGTCCATTTTTGCAAATCATCTCATTTCTGGGCAAAGTGCGTGTTTCCTGGAATATTTGAGGATAATTTGAATCATGCCAGACTTTCGACCAAGTCAAATTTCAAAGTGAAACAACAAATATTACACATACACACAAAACGAAGCAAAAACAGCAATCCTCATTAGAAATTTCAATGACCAGTGAAGAAATGTAGAGCTCTTAGGGGTTTTTTTCTTCCACTTTTTTAGGTCGCAAGAGAACTACCTAGGAAAACAATGAAATGACCATAAGTATTACAACTGTAACATCTATTTTCTAACATATGTGGCACTAAAGTGTACTGTTGTACAAATGTGTGTGGACATAAATATGCATGAGTTTAAATAATAGTCTGTTTTATGGGATGTTTTTAGGTGTTTGAAAATACTTTCCATGTCATAATCTGAGCTAACCAACAATGGCTGAGAACTCTGCCATTTAGCAGTGTCATGGCCATCGTAGGTATCACATAATTGAGTGATTTTCTCTTGCCCTCCACTGGGCTGAAGTTATTTGGCTTTGTAAAATATCTTCAATTTTAAAATAATAATTCAGCATAATGTGGGCATAACTGAAAACAGTTGCTTGATATTACATAATAGAACATTTTCTCCACTTTGTTACTGTGCCCAGTGATAATCAGAATACTCGATTATTCTGTTAGCTCAGTTATTTAGATTAGAATGTGACCCAGAATTGAGATTCTAGTTAATTCAGCCTGTGTTCTAGAGCCACATCTGACTTCCCCCAAGCCCTGAGCAGCTAGTATAATTGTGCCCCAGACATGATGGGAGGGCCACCCAAGAGTGCCGGTGGGTCTACACAAGTGAAAGAAAAAGCTTTATTTTTTTTAAGTGTATGCATTATGTGCAGCATTTAATACAAAAAAGGAAGAGGGAGAAAGAGTGCGCCTGCAGCCCGCATGAAATCTCTCTGGCAGGATTTACCAGAGAGCAGGACAAGAAGCCAGGAACTGGGAGTGGAGGCCACAGGAGAGCTCAGGCGTGATCAGGACTCTGAATGTGTCCACCTCGGAACTTACTGCCAGTCATTTAAAACTCTTGCTTCAAGGGTGGCACTGCTGCAGCACACGTCCACTTTGTCTCTAAGATGAAGATCTCCCTGCTCTGAGGTTGTGTGTGAGCGCTGAACATGTCTGGATGTATGAATGGTCCTCATAGACAGTGGGCGTGGTGGCATCTGAGAAACGACGTGCCTGTACTCTTCCCTCTTGATTCTGTTTACAGAGTGATTCTCCTTCCCTCAGAGACACTCTTTGCTATAGGTCACAGCATCATAGGCTCCTTGCAATATGAGAGCAAATGAAGTTAAATCACAAACTACTGCAATGGGTAGAGCTGCCTTCCCAAATCCAAGAGCAGGAGGAAGCTCTGTTACATCAGCGCTTGATTCGAGGGTCCTTTACTTGGGTGTATTTCCAGGAAGTAAGAGATATGTCTGTACAAAAGAGGCGTAGGAACTGTCACTCTGCCCAAACAAGTAAAAAAGGCAGACCAAACTGAGCAGTCAGCAACATTCCTTCGATCTGGCAGAGAAAAGAGTTCCTAGAGCAAACCACTGCTCTCCACACCGGAGAGACGGACAGTTAGAGTCACGATGCACCAGAGTAGAACCTAAGAGGAGAAATCTCTGGGAGCTGGTGCCAGGGCAAGAAAAACATAAAGTGTGACTGAGAAATTGTTGGCTGCACAGTGTGGACACATCTGAGAGTGAACTCCACAGTGGGGAACCTGTTCGTGGGCTGACCCGCGTACCTGCTCCTCAAGAGCTCCCACAGGAACTCAGTGCACATCCGACAGAGACCCCCCCAAGTGCTGCTATTAAAAGAAGGGGAAAGAAACTACTTTTTAAAAGCAAAACACGTTTTGGCACATTTTTTATAGAAATAATGATACCATTCATCGTAGGGAATTTTCCAGCTATTCCTCAGACAAATGACTACTACCTGAATATATAAAAAACTAGAAAAATTCAGACTCCTCAAATTTAAAGTGAGCATCTGAAATAGATAAATTCTCAAATGAAGAAGTCGAAACAGCGAATAAATATTATAATGTTCAACATCACTGGTCATTTGAGAGATGCAAGTTAATACAAGGCTGAGATTCCACCTTATTCCAGAAAGAGTGGTGGTTATCAAGAAATCAGCCAAGAGCAGACGCTAGAGGGGCTGTGGGGAAAAAGGAACCCTTATCCACTGTTGGGGGGGAGAGTGGACTGGTGTAAGCACTGTCGAAGTCAGTGTGGAGATGTGGAGATTCCTCAAAAAATGAAAACTAAATTCCATTTGACACAGTCTTCCCCTTTTTGGTATCTTCGTGAAAGAAAAGCATCTTAACACAGTGATATACACAAACCCATGTTTATTGTGGCATAGTGTGCAATAGCTAAATCTTAGAAACAGCCCAATCGCCATCAACCAAGGAAGGGATAAATATATGGTTTTATTATATAAAGAAGGATGAGCTTGAGACATTTACAGCTGAACGGATGCACCTTGAACCATACTCTTAAGTGAAATGAATTGAACACACATGTTTAATATCACATTGTTTCTCTGCTGTGAGGAAACACAAGTGGGAATAAAGAGTAAAATGTACCATAGATATTGGAAAATGGGAAGAAAATGTTCAAATGGGAGGGGCAACAAGGGAATGGGAGTGAAGAGAGGAAAGAAGGGGCGAGAACAAATGTAAAAATAGAAGAAAAAATGGAAGCAAAGCTTTCACATATGAAGAGGGAAGGAAGGCTTGAGGGGAGGGTAGAATGGGAAAAAAGGAAAAGGCAGGAAATAGCATGTACAGGTACAAATTTCCTATGAAAAGAAACATTTGGAAACATACCAGAGCATTCTGTTTTTTTCTCAACAAGGTTGGACCTCAGGAGAAATGATGCTGTCAGGGCCTAACTGGAGTTTTGTCAGAGCATAATCTACCTGAGGGAAGGAAAACTCCCAACCCTAACCCCCATAGCCTTCCATAGGAGGCAAGTGAAGTCTCAGCTCCAACCCCTGTAGCTGTCCTGTCTCACCTGAAGTGGGACATTGGTCTGAGAAGTGTGTGCTGGTCACAGCCAGGGACACAGGCTCTCCAAGACTGAGACCAGGCAAGAGGACTGCAGAACATCTGCTCCCCCTACCACATGACCTCTGATTGCTAAATGCCGGCCTGCTTCTGGTCCCTTTACCCAGTGTATCCTGTGCACTTTTCAGTAAAACATGTCAGAGCACACTAAAGGACAAAGAAGTCTGAAGGGATGGAACACACACCAGAAACAGAAAGGCAGGTAGGGCAGAAATGTTTGAATTCTCAGACCCAGAATAATATCCACGTGCTAAGGACTTCAGTGGAAAACTTAGACAATGTGCAAGAACAGAGAAGATAACACAAACAGAGGTATGAAAATTCTAAAAAATAGTAAAAATGAAACACTAGTGATTAAAAGCATTGCAGCAGGAATGGATGGAGACCTGCCCTCAATACGCCCACTAGTAGACTGGACTGGGCTGAGGAAAAACTGTGAAATTGAGAATATCTCAATAGGATCTTCCACAATTGAAATGTAGAGAGAAAAAGACTGGAAAGAAGACAGAACAGAACATTCAAGGTCAATGGAACAGCTGCAGGGATTATACACATACATGGCCGGGAAAAGGAGGAGGAGAGGATAGATGAAGAGGAGGAGAACTGTTTGAAGCAATAGTGACTAAAAATATTTTCATGTTATATCAGACCCCAAATTACAGATTTAGGAAGCTTGGAGAAGTCCAAGCGGGATAAATGTCCACACAACTATGCCTAGGCATCTGGAGTTCAAACTTTAGAAAATGAAAGACAAAGAAAACAATCCTTAAAGAAACTAGAGAGAAAATAAATCTTACCTAGAGAGGACCAAAGATAAAAATTATACCTAATTTATCTTCAAGATCCATACAGCACGAAGAGAGTGAATGAACTATTTACTGTTGAGAGAAAAAACCCTCACCAGCCTGGAATGCTGTACCTTATAAAATTACTCTTCAGAAATGTCAAACAAACAAAAATTGAAGGAATGTGATAACAGGAATGTCACACAAGCACAATGTTTTTAAAGGTTCTTCAGAGAGAAGAAAAATGATATAGGTTAAAAAAACTTGGATCTACATACAGAAAGGAAAAGTATCCAAAAAGGAATAAGTTAAAGTAAAATTAAAAAATTTATTTTTCTTAGTCAGAATTTTGTTCAAAATAATAGCAACAATATATTTGATTGTTGGTATATATACATATTTTATGTACTTACATGTGTATGTAAGGACAGAAGGGAAAGGTTAGGAATATTTTGTTATACAGAACTCACATTAACTATGAAAGTTTGTGTTGTTTAGAAGCGGACTTGAATTAGTTATAAATGTATATTGCCAACTCTAGGACAATTGCTAAAAAGTAAATTTTTTTAAAAAAGGAGTACAACATATGCTAAGAAAGGAGTGAAAATAATATTACTTAATATTCTCAATTAAACCACAAAAGGAGAGTCTGGAGGTGTAGCTCAGTGGTAGAACATTTCCCTACAGGCAGTAGGCAGGGCTGTGGCCCCACCCCTACAAACATAAAACAAAAACATAAACATAGAAAGGCAAAATGCAGTGGAAGGAAAAGACAGGAAGAAAGATCAGGGAAGTAAATGGAAAACAGTGATAAATATAGATATTAGTCAAAGCATATCAGTAATCAACTGAACATTAAAAGATAGATTGTCAGAGTGCATCAAAAAACAAGAGCCAAACATAGGTTTTCTGGCTCACTTTAAATATAAAGACACATAGATAAATAAGTGAAGGATACAGAATGACTCTTTGGTTAGTTACATTAATCCAATGAAAGTGAGAATTGCTATATTGATTTCAGGTAGTGCTGATTTCAAAGTAAGGAAATGTACCAGAGATGAAGGGAAGACTTACATAATGATAAAAAGGCAATCATCCAAGAATGGTGTAACAAGCTTTACTGTGTATGCACTGGATAACAGAGTATAAAAATATTTGAAGCAAAACTGATAGAACTGATCAGGAGAAATTGATCAACCTGCTATTATATCTGGAAACTTTAATACTGAAATAGCAGAAATGGATCAGTAGGAGGCAGAGCATCAGTAAGGACGCAGTAGTACCTGCTGGCATCACCAGTCAACTGGATGTAATTCACATCCATAGGCTGCTTCAGCCAACTTCACCTGGAGCCTTCACAAAACAGATTCTGCCCTGGGCCAGAAGACACACCTCAAAAGCTAAAAAGAACAGAGATCATACAATGTCTAAATTCAGATTACAATGCATTTAAGCTGCAGGTCAGTAACAAAGACAACTGGAAAACCCAAAGTACTTGGAGATAAAATAACACAGCTCTAAATTAAATACAGGTAAAATGAGAAATTTCAAGAATGCTATAAAAATATTATGAGCTAAATAATAATGAAAATAGACCATACATCTGTGGGATCCAGTGAAAACAGTGATTAGAGGAAAACTTATAGAATAAATGCATATATGAAGAGAAAAAGAGGTATCTAAAGTAATAATAATCTAATCATAATCAGTAATCAATCTAATCATAATCAATAAACATCTCATTTTAAAAAGTAGAATATGAAAAACAAACCCAAAATAACCAGGAAAAAAGATAATATAAATTAGATCAGAGATCAGTCAGCATAATTGAGTGTAGGAAGTCAATAGAGGAAAGTCAAGAGAACCAAAAGCTCATTCTTTGGAAAGGTCTATGATGGTGATTTTCCCCAGCAGTGTTTGAGCAGCCAAGAAGATACAAATTCCTAATATCAGTAAAGAAAGAGGAGAAATCATTACACAACTCCTGTGCATTAAAATGGCAAAATATTATGAACTCCATTGCAACAAATCTGATAATTTAGATTAAATGAACCAATTCCTTGAAAGGCAAAATCAGACAAAACAAAGAGAAATAGACAATCTGAATATGTTTCTGTTAAAGCAGTTCAATCAGTTATTAACCTTCCAAAATAGAAAACACTATTTCCACATGCATTCATGGGTGTGAGGAAAGATATAAATGACATTTATACCTATTTTTAGCACCTCTTTCAAAAGCTAAAATCAGAGAAAATACTTCCTAATTCATTTTATGAAGCCAGCATTACACTAATATCAGAACCAGGTAGACATTCTATGAAAACTAAACTAGAGACCAATAACTTTAATGAACACAGATTTTTAAATCCTTGAAAAAAATATTAGCAAGTAGCAAATAGAATCCAACAGTGTATAAAGATATAACACAACTATTTATCCCTGGTATGCTGTAAGAATGGCCAAAATCCAAATGCAGATAACACCAAATTCTGGTGAAGATGAGGAGCAGTAGAATTCTCACTCACTGATTGTGAAGATGAAGAATAGTGCAGTTATTTTGCAAGATAATCTGAGTTTCCTACAAAGCTAAACTAATTCTCTCCAACCAAGCAAGCCACCAGTCATGCCTTTAGTATTTACAGAAATACATTGAAAATGTATGTCCATATCAACATCTACACATGGGTATTTATAGCACCTTTATTTTTTTAAAACATTTCATTAGAGCATGTTAATGTCACATGATGAAGGGGGTTATTTTGGAAAGTGGGTACAGTGTATTTAACATATCTTGATCAATTTCAATCCCTTTCCCCCACCTCCAGCATCCTTCCTCTTTTCATTGCCCCTTTGCCCTCTCCAGAAATCTGCTTCTCGGTTTCCTGTCCTGGCTCCTTTATTTCGGGTATGTAGGCATGCATGTACGTATGTAGGTTTTAGGTTTCTCACTGTTATGGTTTATATCTGGTGTCCCCCCAAAGCCTTATGTACTCACTGGTGGGATTTATGGAAGGTGATTTTGTTATGGGGTTACTCCAGCTGGCTTGGTCTAAGGGATTTGGTTGCATGTGTTGTGCCTCTGGAAGCATGACCTGGAAGGGTATATCTCTCTCCCTGGTTCTGCCCTTTGCTTTCTGCTTCCTGGATGCCATGAGGTGAGCAGCTTTTTCCTCCAGACCCTTCCACCACTCTGTTTCTGCCTGGAGCCAGCAGATCAGGTAAATGTCTAGAACTTGAGTCAAAATAAACTTGTCCTTCTTTAATTTGTTGATGTTGGGTATTGAGTCTTAGCAAGAAAAAAGTGACTAAGACAGCCACATATGAGAAAATGTGATATTTAACAAATTAAATTTAATAGTTGGCGAATCTGGTTAATTTTGTCAACACAATGGTTTCCAGTTCCATCCATTTTCCTACAGGTGACATGATTCCATTCTTCTTTATGCCCGAGTAATATTCTATTTTGTCTATACACCCTAGTTTCTTTATCCCTTTTGGTGTTCATGGGCATCTACACAGAGGAAAGAGATAACCCACCAAATGGGAGAGAACCTTTGCTAGCTACTCTTCTGTAGAGGTTCAATGTCTAGAATATACAATACCTCCACTCGACAACTATTTGAAAATCACTATTCAGACAGAAAAGTTAGGGGAAAAAATCTGCGTGGTGCTCCTAACTTTGCTCGACAGTTGAACCAAAAATCCAACATTAAAAAAGTTCATGTGGGCCAAGAGGGAGTCACATGTCACGCCTCACAGCAGACTCAGAGGAGAGATGCTTCTGTCTAAGTGCCTCTCTCTCACTGAGACAACGTGTAGTGCTTGTGTCTGTGCATTAAAGCATTTGTCACTGTGCTTCCTTTTACCCTTTATTTGCATAAAATGTCATAACCATGGCTCCAAAGAAAATTAGTGATACCAGCAGTAAAGCCAAGAGGAAAACTGAGAATCATGGTAGAGTTAAAGAAAGAAATTATAGAGAAGTTTGTTAATGTCCTGGAAAATTGAATTTATAAGAGTAGTTTTGGGGCCTCAGAACCAATTATTTGATTTCCTGATATTTCTTGTGGGAAAAAAATATGTTCAGTTCTTGAATCTTTTGGTGTCCAAACATGAATTTGGAATGAATTGAGTTTAACAACTGAGGTATCACTGTGTAATGGGATTTTAAAAATTAATGCCCATAAAACAAAGAAATAAAAAATCAGGCAAATGAATTGAGTTGGTGCTTCCCCAAAGCTGAAGCTCAAGTGGCCGAAAAGTATGTGAAATAATGTTCGCCATCTTTCTTCATCACAGACATGATGATTAAACTATAGAGATACTCTACCTCACAGAATATTAATATCTGACATATACAAAGCACTCAAAAATTAAATCCCCCTCAGAATAAAAGACTCAGTAAAAAAGTAGGTAATTGAAATTGACACTACTCAGAAGAAGTACAAATGGCCAATAAATACATGAAAAATTTTCAACATTTCCAGTCATTCGAGAAATGCAAATGAAAACAACTCTGAGGTTTCATTTTGTTCCAGAAAGAATGACAACTCCCAAGAAATCAAATGATAACAAATGCTGGTGAGGCTGTGAGGAAAAGAAACGCTTCTACATTGGTTGAGGGAATGTAAACTAGTATGACCCCTAAGAAGATTCCTCAAAAACTAAAACTAGAAAGTCTAACTGCTTGCAATAAATATATTCATTATGTACCACAAATGTACTAATAAAAATTGTTTAAGAAAAAGATCACAAAAAAATCAAATGCTGGTATGGTGGGAATCATACCAAGGAACTCTCCACATTGCTGGTGGGAATGTAAACTAGTATAACTAATCCTTGTGGAAATCAGTGCGGAGATCTTTCAAAAGGCTGAACATAGAAATACCAGTTGGCCCAACTCTGCCACTCTTGGACACATTCTTGAAACAATGAAGGGCTGCATGCTAGTGATACCTGTGCACTCATGTCTGTAGCAGTGCAATTCACAATAGCCGAGTAGCTTTGTTCTTGATGAACACAACTGGAAACAAAAAAGGAGATCTTTCAGGAGGTAAATGGAAAAAGTGTGGTACATCTAGACAATGCAGATATGTCTGAGTGCTACCCCCCAGAAAAACTATCAAGCCATGAAAAGAGATAGAGGAAACTTAACTGCCTATGACTAAGTGAATGAGGCATCTGAAAAGTCTTCACACTCTGATTACAAGCCATTCTGAAAGTAGAGACTCTATAAAAATCAGTGGCTGCCAGGGGTTAGAGACGGGTGGATGACAGGAAGAACACAGATGGTTTTCAGGGCAGTGAGAATATTCTGTATAATACCAAGGTGGTGCACATATGGTGTAACATGCACACCAAACCCAAGTGCATGGCACAGGAGGGAGTCCTGATGTGGAATGCAGACACTGTGTGATCATGCTGCCTAGATTTAAGTCCATGATCCTAACAGATGGACCATTGGGTGGGGGGGGTGTGGATGGTGGGACTGTATGGATACACAGAAGGTCTACAATTTCTTCTGGGAACCTGAAATTGCTGCATAAAACAAAGTCTGTTAATTACCAATTTTTAAAAGCCAATGATCTGTGATGATGTTCAAATCCATGGGCAGCATATTTGAGCTTTTAAGCTCTAGGTTTTGCTGCTTAGCAAAATCTTCCCACAAATATGTTTTACTTCTATACCTCAACAATGAGGAAACATGGATACCATCACTGCCTGTTGAGACAGCATCATGAATAGCGCAAATTAGTACAAGAAAGTCAACTCTGAGAAATAGTTCTAAGATAGAATACAAATATTTTGGAGGATCTTAAATTATATCGATTATATTATACATTATATTACATGGAACAGCAAAATAGTACATGACCAGGAAACAGACATTGTATTGTGTAATACATCTTTAAATTGTATTTTCCAAATAAAGCTCCTAAAAACAAGTTACTGTGTCTGCTTTGTAGACATTTATTGTTACAAGGTGAACTGAGGGAAGGGAAATTTGTACTAATTTCACTCTGGAAACCACTGTTCCTAGCAGGTGTGCCTTCTACCTGCCAAACTCTTAGCCCCAAAGCACAAAGCACAGGTTGACCAAGAAAAAGCAGGGTGTGTAGGTCATACGACTAAATATCTGGTAGAGCTAGAGCTCCAACAGCAGTGAAATGCTGTTCTAGTGTCATACATCAGTGTTTCATGAGCTGTGGCAGCAGGAGCCTAACCCTCAGAGGTGGGCACAATCTCGACAAAACATCAGAACCAAGCTTCTGAACAACCGCCTTCTGGACCCGGTAAAACCTCCAGGGACTGTTAAACACTGCCTTGGATCTCTCTGGCTGGGTTGGCCTCTGTCTTCCGGCTCCTGTTCAAACCGCAGCAGGAATTTCATAAAGGCTACACAACGATGATTTAGGAATGAGTGAACTTACAGCACGCACAGGGATGATTTGATATGAGCGAAAGATAATACAAGCAATTACACAGGAGGTAAAGCCAGGAGTTTAACTTCCTCACTGTTTTCCCTGATTATTACACAAATGTGAAACTTATCCATGGTTGAATTTAGAAAAATGCTTTTCCATCTTTCTGCTTTCATACTTTCTTTCTGTGCACCTAATTGTCAGGTCAGGATGGACTGAAATTGTTTCCGGTGTAAGATTCTTAGTAGTAATGTGAAGCATGCCCAGGGTCTTAAAGCTTTGCTCTTCATACCCCATCTTCATCAACCACACTGCTTTCCAGATTTGCACAAAGCCAGGGTCTATGAGGATTCTTTCCTCCTAAGACCTCTGCGAACTGGGTATCACTAGCTGCTTATTCCCGGGGAACAGTTCTGCTTGGCATCCTTTCCCATTCTTGGTCGATATTTTGGTCGGGGCCGAGGTTGGAAAGTGGCAGGTCACACTTACAATCAGCTGGGAACAAGAACAACTTCCCCACCGTCCTTTCATCTGTAGAAACACGATTTTCCCCTTCAGCGGGTCCACCATTTGTGGCTGTGGCCCCTCAGATTCTCTGCTCAGCTCTTGCAGACGCCCTGGAACTGGAATGTAAGGACCGGGGCGGGGGGAGCGGTCACAGAGCGGTCCTTGTCTCTGAAGCCTCTGTGAGGTGTGTTTTTGGGAGGGGAAGGAGGAGAGGGGACGAGCTGGCCTCAGCTTGCTGCTTCAGCTTGGAGCTCAGCTTCCTGATGCCTCGTTCGGATGGGAGGTTCTGACCCGCTTCACTGTGGTTTGCAGGCTTGGTGTGAGCAGAGCTGTGCTCCTCATCCTAGAGCCTGTGGGGACCAGGCTGGGAGTGCAGTAAAGGTTGTCTTTAGTGAGCTAAGACCGTATTTATCAGGCAACAAGTCTCACTGCTGGACTTGAAATTGAAAAATAAACAAGGAGGAAGACAACGGACAAAGAAGGGGGCCGTGCGCCTTGTGAGCAGACTGGACTCGCAGTGTGCATGATTCACAGTGATTAGGAGTCTGCACTGTAATTGTTCCTGTCACCCACACACTTGGCTGCAGTCGATATCTCTTTATTATATACATTTTAATCATGTATTAATAAACAAGAAGTTTGTATCTTATTGATGGTTGGATTATGTTATTGACTAACACCACCGTTCCACACATGGCTTCTGAAAATATAAACAAGGTCAAAAATGTAAAGATCACACAAAGTGCTTCAAAGACAGGAATGAGTCTTTCTGTAGCTCCCTGTGTGGCTCTGGTGGAGATAGATATAAGAAGAACGGAAGAATTTTAAAATCTTTTATCAGTCGAATAAGTGATTCAGTCTCGAGAGAATACAAGAATTGAGCTCCAATTAGGTTATTTTAAAATTTTTATTGGTACATCATGATTAGAGTCAATCTGGGGAGTCGGTACACACATGCAACACATCTTAATTCTTTTTACTTCTCCTCCCTTCCTTCCATCATCTTACTGTACAAGAATACGGAAAATGCTTTTGCTTTTCATACATTGTGGATGTGTTTTGTTGAAAGGAATTTAGTCTGGGCTGTTTTACAAGCCCGGATTGAGGTTTGATGAAAATATGCCCCCAGTGATTAACATACAGGAAATGTTGTGTTTGGGAAATGGATTTTACTTCTACACCTGCCATGGAAGACTAGGAGTTGTTTCCTCCCGAGGCTGGGCTCTCCGTACTAAAATTTTCCTCTCCCTGCCATACGCTCTCCCACTCTGCGTTGCCACTGTCCCCACCATGATGCCCTCCCCGATACATACAGTCCAGTGAACCCCAGACACCCACTGGCTGGAGACACTCCACGAGCTCTGGACTAGTAGGGAAGTTATAGGTAGAAAAACCTTAGCATAGGTCGCTTCAATTTCTCCACTCTCAACTGCATCGTGCAAATTAACTACTGTTCCTTCTTCATAACCACCTTGAGGTGGTTCTGATATCATCTCCAACTGCTGGGAACTGGAAGGAAACGTATTTCTCTGGTCCCCCCACACCTTCCTTCATTGCACATGTGACCGTAAACTCTGCCTTCGCTCTTCCACAACCCTTCTTCTCACTTCTCTCACTCGATGAGACCACTCTGGAATCAGACTCCTTGGTTCTCGTGTCTTTCTTCTGTAAGTTCCCTGTAAATCTCCATCACCTCTCAAACTTGTGTCTTTAGCTTTACTGCTGCAGCCTGGTCTGTTGGGCCAATGTCCAACACTGTTTTGTTTTGTTTTGTTTTGTTGCAGGGTCTTGCTATGCTGCCTAGCCTGGCCCAACCTATGGACTCAAATGATCCTTCTGCCTCCATCTCCTGAGAAACTGACTGCAGGTCGGCACGAGCACACCCAGAAATTCCTGGGCTTTGATAATTTTATTAGTCAGCTTTCTCATTTCTGGGACACAATACCTGACTCCTATCTTAAAGGAGGAGAGGCTTAATTTGGTTCATGGTTTCAGAGGATTCAGTTCATGGTCAGCTGGCTCCATTGCCAAAACATCATGGAGCAATGGAGATGGTTAGTTCATGGTGACCAGGAAGCAGACAAGAGGAAGAATACCACAGAGGAAGAAGACAGGGGCCAGATAGACTCAACGGTCACATTCCCATGGCCCACCCACACACACCCAGAAGTGTGCTTTACGAATTCCATAGGCCAATCCAGTTGACATAATCAAATTTAACCACCACACTAACAGTTCGGATGTGTAAGAAGTTACCTAAGGGCAACTAGGTATTGGTACATGGGACATCTCATTTTATAGCTTTTTAAAAATATATAGGAATATATAATCACTTTTATATAAAACATTTAAAAAATTCAGAACTATATACACCTACTCTCATCTACAGTTCCTGTTTGCATATATTATAAATGATTTTGCACTTTGTGGACATAATCCTATAATTCACAATTACTTTGGGGGTCAGACATTGGGGAGGAGAGATTATCTTTTTATTATAGGAATTATCTCTTATTTTAGAGTTGTAACTACTTTTGGAGAGGGTCTATGGAGGCTTGAGGTACAGAGGGCAAAACAGATTTAAGCACATTCCCAAAAAGATTGCTTTTTGATTAGCTTGGAAGAAGAAAATCGAAAGCACAAATACTTCTAATGTTCACATAAAATTAAGTCTTACCTTTCACATGATAAAATGTATTCAAATAGAATTAATACTTCTTTGGAGCTCTTCATTTGCATCCATTAAATATGATAATAACACCTTATGTATATAGTGATTTACAATTTTCAAAATTCACGTTTATTATCTCTTGGATCTTCATAAAAATTCCACGACACAGGCAAAGCAGCAATTACTATTGCCGTTTACATATGCGAAAACTGCAGATCAGACACAGCATATACTTTCTCAGCTAAGACCCAAACCAGTATTTTCTAATTCCCAGTCAGATATAACTTCTAATTTATCATATAGTATTAGAATATGGGAATTGGGAATTTATTTTTATCTGGCTCAAGGAGCAACAACTATTGTTAACTTTGCTTGGAAAAAAGAATTGCTTTTCACTGTAACAATATCCTGAAAAACTCACGCCATGAATGTGAGTTGGTGAATTATTTTGCATCCCTGTGTTATTTTATGTCCTTCCATGTGGGGATCTTGAGTCTCACATCCTGGCTTTCCATAATAGCTGGGCTGTTATTTCAGGCATTCTCACCTTAGGTTAAATTAGAAACCAATAAGCTGCGTACGGTGGTACACACTTGTGCCAGTTCTTGGGAGGCAGAGGCAGGAGGATCTCCATGAATTCAAGGCCAGGCTGGGCTATATAGGGAGGTCAAGGTCAGTCTCTACTACATAGGAAGATCCTGCCTCAAAACAAAAGTTAATTAGAAACCAATAATTAATAGTTTTTGCACTGAGCATGGGACCTAGGGTTTTCACACTGAGCAACATCTTGGCCCTTTTCTATTTTTTTTTTCTTTTGAGCCAAGTTATTGTTAAGTCACTAAGTATCTGACTTCTTCCCTCAGCCTCCCACAGTGTTGGGATTAGAGGCATGTGCTAAACTATTCTTATTTTTCAAATGCTACTCTGGCTACTCCGTTGCCTTCTATTTCCATATAACTTAGAAGAAAGCTGTCTATATCTATAGATATCTTACTAATATTTGTCCTAGGAATTATTTTTAACTCAGAGACCACTGGAGGGAATTAGCGTCTCCCAACCAACCCACAGACATGGTATCATCTCCGTTCTCTTTGATTGATTTACTCAACTTTTTGTAGTTTTTTTTAAACATAAGATGCCATTCTTGTTTTATATTTATACTTGGGTAATTATGGTTTTTTGGTTGCTGTTCTACAGAAATATCGTTTTTGCATGTTAACTTTTTATCTTGAAACTTTGTGAGGTTCACTTTTAAGTTACAGATTTTGTGAGGTTTTTCTACATAGACAACCCTTTCACTTGCAAATCATTTTACTTCCTCCTCCCTTTGTTTTTCACAACTTATTGGGCAAGTACGGAGTTCCCAGTAGACTTAACCAAGTTTCATTGTTTACATTTTTGGATCAATATAATGTGTACTTTCTGATCTCCCAGATTTCAAAGCTATTTCTTACAGATATCATCACAGATCCTTCCATGCTTCTTATATATAGGGTTTTTTTTCCTTCCTTCTTGGCTCCAACCAGTTATGCCACTGAGGAAAACTATATCAATATCGGTTGATTTTGTATTGAGTTTAAACAATTTGCCTTTATTTCCCATAATACTGCAATACAGTAAAATCCTTTTAATAAATACAAATCACCCTAATAAATCAACAAAGATTCTAAGATTCTCATTAGCTTGGCAGTTTTGTAATCAAGAAATTACTTTATCTGCTAAGAAGGCTAGGGAATTACAGTTTTCTTTAAAAAAATTATGTTTGAGACACTTGCTATGCTGAAGAACAAAGCTAGACATAGTTAAGTTACCTGTACGTGGAGTTACAGGGGAAATCATGATCAGAGGTTGTCAGAGCCCCAAGTTGGCAGGGGTCGGAAAGCACAGGGTGAGTCCAAGCCAGGTCAATGGTGACACAACCGGTATACTTCAGAGATCTGATTCCAGCTCTGATCACTCAAAAATCCCAAAGCACCCCATCCTTGCAAATGCAGTAAGGCTGGGCTGCTCTTGAAGAGAATCGGGCACAGTGGGAGAAGGTGGAAGGCGACTCTTCAGTTCTGAGTGGCCACCAATGACAACTACTTCCGGGTGAAGCACGGATTCCCAGGCACCAGGCTGGAGCACTTCCGGGCAGCCAGCAAGGCTCTGCGGTGGGTACCGGAGAGGAGAGTCAGTGGCTGAGACCCACAAGGTTCCAACAGCACTGCTTCCGTTCAGTCCTCTTCACTTTTTAGCCTCCTGACAGCACAGAGGGCTGTTTCTCTTCTTTTCCAAACTGATTTTTAAGTTACACATGTTAATATTTGAAATAAGCCGTGAGTTTCCAAGATGTAGGTTTGTAGAATCAGATGCGTTGCAAATTGACTACAGATTGGAGGGTTAGTACCTGCTTTCAGACAAAGGGATCTGTTTCATCATGAGGCTTCCTGCAAATACCCTTTTCCTGAGGAAGGAAATGGTTTGCTTACAGAGTGAGTGCTTCAGAAACATACTGACCACTTATCTGGGGTAAATGATCGGGTATTTCCTTTACTCGATTCAGTTATTACCTGCAACGGAAGCATCTTTGTTGTTTTTAGTGCATGTGTGTAGTACATAATGTTTGTATTCCTTGTGGGCAGGTGGTACCTGTACATAATCCATCTTCATTCCTTTTTCACCCTTTCCCTTCTCTCCTTCCCTGCTTCTCCGTCTCTCGATCCCCTTCCTTGAGGGTGCAGGTGTAGAAACACCGTGACAGAAAGAAGCACAATGAACTGGCTTGAACCAATACTTGTCCCAAAGTCTGATTCACTCTCATGGGTTGATACTCCCTCAGACTTCCTTTCACCGCCTCACTCCTCCAGGGTTATGGCACTGCAACACCTAATCCCTGATCACAGATCAGCTGTCTGTCTGCTTAGAAAACACCCACTGTGTGATAAACATTTTCCCTCCTCCAGAAAATGGCATTTGTAGAAATGCTGAAAATACATCTGAATCCCTCCCTGAGTTCAAGTCACTTGCCTCACTGGTTTGGCTCTTACAACCTCCTAAAGGTCACCTGTGTGGTTATTTGCATTCACTATGCCATCAACAAATATAAATTAAGCCACCTGCAAGGAAAGAAAGTCTAAATGTAGGCAGTGGGCATAGACCGGGCCCAAAGGATTCATTTCCACTAAATGAGGCTATAAAATCTAAACATGACCTAAGCATTCTTCTGCCCTCCAAAACAAGGCTCAAGATGCCAGTAAAGCCAAGAAAACATACTACCTAGAAGAAAGCAGAGGACGGCAAGGCGCTCACCTCCTTAATCTGGGTGCAACAAAGGGTGGTAAAACACAGGACGAGGAGAGCCACTGGTCAGATGTAGTAGCTTTGCTTGCATGTCTCAGGTGGGAAATCAGAGACACACTCTCTCACACACGTGTACACAAGTCGGCCCTATTCTCACAGTAAAATATCATCTCTGAAATGCACTGCTGGGAAGCACAATCTAAAAAGACAGAATAAGAGCTCCCAAAGGGCTCTGGCTGAGGTGCAGTAAAACATGCTTTTCTCTGCAGTGCAGAGTCTGGGGCTACAAATGGATGCAGTGGAGCCTCTCCAGAATTTGCCCTAGTGACCCACAGGAAGTGGCCCAGAGTGGGCCTGTTGGGAACACAGTTTGATGGCAGTGGAGACAAAAGATAAGGCAAACTAAGTATCTGGTATTCTGCAGTATAGCACCTTTCTTCTGTTGAGGAATAGTCTAGGCCCTCTGTGGTAAATACCTTTCCCCCAGGAATTTTGGAAGAGCTTTGTGGTTTCCCTTACATTAATTAACCATGAAAAATAAAATGCTCAGGTATTTTCCTATCATAGTGCAAGGTGAAACCAACTTTCTACAGCTGGCTTCCCAAAGTGATGTTAAATGATAAACAATTCTCGGAGCCCATGTTTAGCAATATTGTCTGAACCAAAGTGAAATATGTTTCTTTCCTTTGAGGCTTTGCAGAATCTGTAATAGGCTAAGGCTCATGAAGGTGCCCCTGGAGGAAGACCCGGTAGTCAGTGTTTCCAAACTTGCTCGGCCACAGCATCCTTTTCTTGAGGAGCATCGCATTTGGCAGGTGTTTTACTGCACACCCTTGCACTAAACTTCACTTTGAATGGGTTGCAATAGAAGCAGCATTAAAGCTGGGAGATCCTGTTGCTCATTCTTGCAGTTGGCCTTAGATGACTGGTGGCAGGGACCACGCTGAACGCTACTTTGACCTTTTCTTTTTGCTTTTTACATTGAAAGGCTGGGTATACCAGTCGCCCTGATTGGTTACAGATTGGACAGTTACTCTGAACAAAACTATATTGTAATCAGGGAAACATAATTTGGGATACAAAGTAGGCAGTTGGCCCTGCTTTAGAGAATTGCAACAAAAGAGCAATGATAACATTTTCACATGGCAAATTTGAACCATACCCTTCTTTACCTGTTTCAATCTGCTTGCTCTCAAATGAAGTGTTAATCTGTGTATGCACACCTGTGTGAATTAACCCTGGTAATAATATCAGCAGAGATGTACTAATTATAGAAGACATTGTACTTTGCACAGAAACAATTCTAACGTTTTCTAAGGCCAGTATAAAATCTTATGTGCAGAAGGAAGATAGATGTCCAGATATTTCTTCCAAGATAAATAGATATATATGGATTTGTAGATATGCATGCATATACAATACAAACAATAGAATTATTATAAAAACTATTCTCTCTGTGTCTCTTCTCCCCCAAATCAGATGAGCATTCCATATGACAGTGATTTAATCAAGCCTGAAAATCCAGATCATTCTGTGGCTACTTTCACTGGCCTATAGTTTCACATTCAAGAAATCAGTTTTCTGTGGCACAGCCAGGGGCAGTGTAGGCATTGTCAAGCACACAGTGCATAATGACCCAAATAAAGTGGCAGAAGGAGAAGCCGTTCTGTCAAGTAAGTAGCTGATTCCATTATGCAGTTTAACTTCTTTTTTCTCCTATTCATTTGATAAAGTTGTGTGTGTGTGTGTGTGCGTGTGCGCATGCTCGCACGCATCTTCTAACTTCAGTCTTTATACCTGTGGGGAAGGACAAATAAGGAAGTACAAATAAAAATTTGAAAGCATTCAAAAAGAAAACATGTAAGAAATACAAACTAATGTTGAATTGGAAGGAGGCTTTCCTAAGGGCAGGAAGCAGGGCAGGGAGAAGGGCAGCGCCTTCCTTACCTCTCTTCCTCTTCTTCCCCCCACAAGAAGTACATTTTGACTAGACTGCAGCAGAAAGGCAAGCACAAGGCTCAGGGGACATCACAAGATATGTTTAGTCTACTAAGTGAGACGCCAGTGGACATAAAGGACAAGGTAGAAAGGTTGGTTACAGCACAGATAAGTTCCAGGAAACTTATTTTAATTGGATCATTGCCAGATGAGAAATCTTTTATATTTTATGTGATGAGTTCAGGACAAGAAACTTGAAGTTTTAGTATATAAGCACATAACTACACAGATATCTGTATTTATTGATCTATAGATACACACATTGTATATAGATACATAAATAAATAGCACATATATACAGATCTATTGTACATATTTAGATAGATGACTTTAGATAAACACAAATGCATGCATTTGTTTTCATATCTAAATTAGATACAGATATAAATGTGTTGGAGTTAGGCAGACACAGCTAGATAAATTATACACACATTATATAGATATATCTACATATGAAATCTACTAACAAAATGATTTTTACAGGAATGAGTGGGTTGCAATGGTAGAGAAAAGTTAGAGCCAATATACTATATAAAAGATTTTTGTCAGAGAAACTATTTCCCTATGTAAAATTGTTTTGATCAATATTTATAAATTTAAATGCTCTTACAGACAAAGCCTGGAAAATCTGTATGGTGAAGGACCAGCACCCAGTGAAATAGAGCCTTTGAATATATAATGAGGTCTTAGGGTAGGGCCCTAACCTGACCAACTGGTGTCCTTGTGAGAGGGGAGGACACACCAGAGGTCTCTCTTTCCATGCACACGTGGGAAGACACAGCAGCCAGGAGGTAGCTGTCGTCAAGCCAGGAAGGGAGGACTCAGAAGAGATCAACCTCAGCAGCACCTTGACCTTAGACTTCCAGCGTCTAGAACCATAATAAATAAAATGAATGTGCCCTGTGTAAGCCATCCATCTGTGGCATTTTGCTGCGGAAGCTTGAATACACAAATACAGTGACAACTGCTGTAGCCTGCTTTTGTCTTCTGTAGCATCCCTTATTTTGCCTGACTCCTTCCACTCAGTCTAACACAGGCACAGGAAGGACAGGGACTGAGGTCTTCGCAGTGCCGACTGGGTTTCACTTCCTCTTCCTCCTGGGAAGCCCTTTTCCGTCTCAGTGGTACCACTGCATGGGTGGAGCAGTCCTCTGAACAACAGGAACATTTAATATCTTCAGAGGCCAAGGACAATTGTGACTTGAAACAATTCTTTTGCTAGAAAAAGTTATTAAATGTGGCCACCCAGTGCAAGGATGCTACAAGCCAGATAGGAATTTTTGTAAGGCACGTTTATCAATTACGTACGAGCCCTTGATATCCTCCAACTGAATTTTGCTGGTGGAAGTATGACGGATTTGGGGACATTCTACAGCCTAGCTGTCTGTTAGCTTCTGAAATGCAGGATAGACTTAAGGCCTGAGTATCCTTTTCCATTTCATGAGTTAGCTATCCCTGCCCTCATGGGCCGAGGGGTGTCTGTGGCTGATGGTTCCAAGGGTTCACATGATCTGAACTCCCCAGACACCATCTTAGTGAGTAGGACCTAACTTTTCTGTGCATTGGGTATTTCTGTCCCAGTTTTCAATGGTCTCCAAAGATACACTGTGAAGGAGATCCAGGGGACAGCTTCACCCTAATACTGTATTTAAAGACTGAGGGTTGCCCCAAAGCTGTGCAGGAGATACCCCTGCATCCACTGGATGGTGTTTCCAAGGTAACAATAGGTGGAGGGGAGTCCTCCAAATAAACTACTAGAAGCCATGAACACTGAGTAGAAAAGTGGAGCATAAGTTGCTGGACAAAGACAAAAATAAACTTCCTTCTGCAAAATCCAGCAGAATTTGATCTTAGACTAATGGCAAAGTTTCTCTTGGAAACGAAATAAAATGCACATGTCAGGGTGTCAGTGTTAATACAAGTGAAACACCGGATAGTATTCGATGCTGGTTTCCCTACCTACCACACTACCACTGGGCGCTCATGCACGCGCACACACACACACACACACACACACACACACACACACAGACTGCTATAGTCTCAGAAGCTCAGGATGTTTATACAGCTCTCCTTAGGGTGTTCCGTCCCTGATGCCAGGAGGCAGAGGCAGGAGGAGGTAGAACCAAGGTGTTTCTGGTACTCAAAGTGTCCTCTAAACTTGCGGTGAGATCCTGTGAAGTTCTGTCAAAAGACAGAACCATACTCTTTCGGTCCTGCTTCAGCCAGCTCTCAGTGTATTTTTAAAGCACCGCAGCCACATTTGCCACAAGGACAGACAGCTCTCCAACGCCATGGGATGCAGGAGCACAGTTGCTAATGCCGGGGCTCGCTAGGAATTTGTTGAACTAAATCGATGACTTCCCAGGGCCGCTCTGTCTCTCTGAAATTGATCATCATTGTGACGTAAGTCAAGCTCGCTCTGCAGAATGCAGCTCCCCACCGGAGCATGACTTCAAGCTTCCAGTGACCCGCTGGGCTGTGGAATTTAACCTGCTCACCACTGCAGGAACTGCTAGTCTTAAACCAAAGATAAAGACGCCGGCTCATTAGCACCCTTGCTCCGGGCCTCCCTCCTTTAGATGTAACCTCTCCCAGAACCTCCACGAGTCTCCTGCCTGCCTTCTGTCTCCAGCGAGAGCCTCCGGGGCAGGAGCAGCCCTCGCTGTGTGTGAGCCTGAGCTGCCCGCCTCTCTGCACTTGGATCATGAACACGGCCACCAGGAGCCTTGAAATGCTGCGGGAAGAGGGAAAGCGGCTCACCAAAGGGGCCACCAGACTCATAGCTGTTTGCTTGGCACAATATTATTTTTTTTTTAATTTTTAAATTTCTTTCTGGTCTGCCATCGGTCCATGTACATAGTACATCTCATCTGTTCTTTTTATATCCCCTCCACCTCGCTTGCCTCCCCCCCTCTCTCTTGTCCCTTTCCCCTCTGAGAAGGACCTACCTCCTGTTTCCGATCATCCATCTTTTATTTGGCTTTAATTTATGCGTTGGTTTTCTCACAGAAAAGAAGCCGCACAATGCTGAAGTGTGTGTGTCTGATTTGTCTCACGTACCATTCTGTTCTCAGGATGGACCCATCTCCCTACAAGGGACTCACGCTTATCCTTCTTTGTGAAGGAGGCTGAGCCCCACACCACTGTGTGTAAACACCACACTTTCTTGTTCCCTTTGTCTGGGATGGACATACAGACTACGTCCAAGATTTAGCTCGTGTGAATTGTGCTTTTGTAAACATAGAACCCGTGGATCACTGTAATTCGATGTCTTTAACTCTTTCAGGGAGATACCTAGAAGGGAAATAGCTGGGTCAAAAGGAATTTCAATTTTTGGGGTGGTTGGACAATATTTTTAATGAAATTTAAATTATTTTGTAAACTATACTTCCCCAGATACCCAGATTTCCTGCTTCTAAACCGTTGGCCTCTGCAATCCCACTGGCCCACATCCACCCAGAGGAGGCTTCTGGTGAGGCGGTGACACCTCTCTGCACCCCACAGAATGGTCCAGAATGGCCACTCACTTGGGGAATGGAAACGAGTGCTTGAGCAGTCCACTTCACCTCCTCCTGTATACAATCTCTTGGCATTGGGCCAGTCATGGACACTGGGTTGTGGGCTTTGTTACTGACAAATGCAAGGTGTACTCTCCCTAATGTGGTTGGGAGTCAGCCCTCCCATGGCCCCAAACCTTCTTTCCAAACTCATCCCTGTGATTCAAGGCTCCTGAAGGTGCCTGGGAGGCCAGCTGCAACCGGAAGGTCTGCAGGAGTCACGTGAGCCCGATGTTCTGACCATGGCCGAGCCAGCGCTTGCTTGGTTGTTTCCTTAACACAAAGGAGAGGTGGACATGCTCCAATCATAGACCTTTCCGGTTCTTATCTTTTCCTTTACTAGAGAAAGAATGCAGGGTGGCAGAAGAGACCATGAAGCCCAGCCTGGATCTTGGAATGAGCTCCGTTTCCAAGAACCAACAGTAACTTCATACACCAGTGGGAGTAGGGGACTCGGCCAACTTCTCTGCTCCTTGGTATTTAATTCGTTCAAAAGTGATGATCATATATTTGGAGACGCCCTCCCTGGGTGTCCTGAGCATGACTGAGACAATGTGAGAAAATGATCAGGTGCTATGGTAATGTTGGTCCTAATACTGTAAGTTCCTCATTTCTTTTTAAGGAAAAACTTGTCACATGGAAAGACCAAGTCCTACAGAGACTGGAGGAAGAAAAGAAAAAACAGTGAACAAGGCTTGTAGTAAATCATCTGGCCACACAGATCCTTTCAGATCCAGATCTGAAGTTCCATCTCTTTATCGTTCCACTCAGATGTTTCTGGAGAACCTTATTTGCAGCTGAATTTTGGAGCTGTATTTCCACTCCAAATGCCCCACTTCTAAGTGACTGTAGTTAATGAAACAGATCAAAAATGCCTGGGGGTACTTACTTCCAGGAAATAGTAAAAGGTAAGCTTGAGCGAATAAAAGAAGGAAGAAATGCAAGACTTTTCACTCACTCAGTTGGACATTAGATGAGTATTTTAGTGGAGGCAGACAGATCAGAGAAAGATTAATCCTTCCATGCCTGCTACTCCAGTTTGGGAATATAATGATGGTACATAATATTTTTTTTCTTTTCAAATTCTTGTTCCTTGAATTTTTCCTAGGTAGCATATATGATATTCATGCAAAAATTCCAAAAATTATAATTGTTGGCATAAGTGCATAGTCTTAAAGCTATGACTCTGTAATCTTTACATTCTAGAAGGCTGAGGCAGGAGGACTGCGAGCTTGAGCCCAGCCTGAGCAGCTCGGTGACTTAGCAAGAGCTTGTCTCAAAACAAACTAAAACTAAAAATAAAATAATAAAAGAAAGAGCTGAATATGGTTCAGTGCAAAGGTCCTGGGTTCAATACAAAAATAATATTTAAATAAAATAAAAACTGAAGTACTAAGACCTAAAGATCATTCTCACCCATTCATCATCCAAGTCTGAGGAAGCCCCCAGGACTAAGAGATTCAAAGATGTGTTCGACACTGCCCCGTAAAATGGTTTAAAACTTTCGTGTAGTATCACAACAGACAAATGTACAGAGCCATAAAGGAAGCCGTGGATGTGACAGAGAAGCTGAAGTGTTAAAATTTTGTTTCTTTGGGTCTGTTGTTGTTGTTGTTGTTGTTGTTGTTGTCATTGTTTTTGCTGTTGTTGTGCAATGCTGGGGCCAAACCCAGGGCCTCTCACACCTACCAGATGAGTGCTCTACTCCTGAGCTCCACACCTGTCCCAAACCACAGGCCATAACCATCCCTGGTCCAGGGACTGCACTCTGCTCCTGTCAGGGGATCCATGGAGTCCGTAGGGCTGGCGCTGGGCTTTCAGCTGTGGTGCGGACGCCACCATGTGGGGAGGTGAACCTGCTCCCGCCCCGAGGTCCCTCACCTTAGCCCCGGGAGACTAAGCTTGCCTTGCCTTAGGAGAACAGTGCAGGCAGAGGAAGTCATCCCTGAGGTGCACGGTGGAGCTGGTGTCTGGCTTGTGGCGGGTGCAGGAAGAAATCCAAGCTGGCCTTTGCGGGTCCACCCACTTCAGCCACATCTTGAGCTTTAGGAAGAAACGCTTGGTGCACTTGAAAGGTGCAACTGCAAATAATAATGAGAAATTACGTTGAGAAGGCGGGCAGTTTGGGGAGCAGAGAAGGATGGTGGAGTGCCCTGTGGCCCCTAGAGCAGAAGAGGGAAGAGAAGAAAAGTCACCCAGAAGATGGGGTGCTGTCCAAACCACGAGGTGGACCAAGCCAGATAATGTCTCCACTGGTGGCTCTCATGGGCCAAGCTTTTGGGGTACAGTGGGCAGGGATGCTGAGGTGCAGCCCCTGGAGCTCTACCTCCAAACACTGGGAAGGCAGCAGCAATCTTAGAGGCGAAAAGAGAGACAAGTCCTCACCTACGTGCACCCTGCTAAACCCCAGGAGCTCCTGTCCCAGAGCAGACTTCCCTTCATCCCTTCAGGGTTCATCCCATAGTCGCCGCAGCCTGGGAGGCGTTTCTCCTCTCCCCCTCCTCTGTCTCTTCTCTGCACTGACCTTGATTATCCCTAGCTGCTGTCGGGGTCCACCCAGCAGGCCACCTGTGGAGGCTGAGGACCGTGGCTTCTCTATTTCAACCCACTTCCCAAGTGAGCAGACCAAACCAAAGTCTACTTGCCAGGCCCCTCTTCCCTGCACTTTAAATTTTGATTTAATTTTTAAAGTTAGAGAAAAGTTTCAAGAATACCACGAGGAAATTTCATGTTTCTGTTCCCACTTGTATATTCCCTCTCTCTCCCTCCGTCCCTCTCTCTCTCTCTCTGTCTCTCTGTGTCTCTCTCTCTCCTCACCCCCCCCACATGATGCCAAACTGTGGTGATTATTCAAATTTTTAAAAATTTATTGCAATAGACGAGACACTGCCATTAATCACCTTCAAAGTCCTCCCCCTTCTCCTGAAGACCCTCATCCTGTCACTCTTGCACTTCCTGCAGCAGCTCTGGAAGGCCTCTTTTGTGAATGTCCACCTGCACTGGTGCGGCTACTTCAATAACCTGAATCAATGTGAAGCACTTCCTTTTCGTGCTGATTTTACTTTAGGGAAGAGCCCAAATCTGCACAGTGTTCGATCCTATGAATGAGGCAGATGAGAATGTACCACAGTGTTTTTATATCAATGTTTTGAATCAATTCAAAACACCGAGGCAGCCGTCCACAAATGCATACGTTTTTCTCTTTGTTACTGGAAAGTCAGATCCACTGTATCATGTGCCCCTAAATACTTCATTGTGTATACAGTGAATGCAGACATTCTCTTCTATACTTCGAATGTAACAGTACAACGGAATGTGACACTGGAGATCAGAAAATGTAATGATAGTGGTTGGCTGTGATGCTATTATCTAGGCCACTGTCCATTCTCCAATTATGTCACTTGTGCCAATAATGTCCTTCAAAGCCTTTGCTGCTCAGCTCCCTCAGTACAGAATCAAATCCTGGACCTTGCTCTGTGATGAACCCTGAAACGTCTTCAGTGCCCATTCATCGGGGACACTTCCCCAACTGCCTGTCTTTGCCTTGACCTTCATGTGCTTGCAGAGTTCCGGGACATGGGTGCTGTCCAGCGTCCTGCAGTGGGGTTTGCTGGATCTGTCTGTATGGGCAGTTGAGCTCCTCCATGTCTGGCGGGAACCTTGGCAGTGACCCTGTGTCCCTCTCAGAGCTGCTCTCTGTCCTGACATTGTCCATGTTACTCTGACCAATGTTGAGCATGTGTCTTCCGGGTTTCTATTTTGCAAACTCGCTGTTCAAAGCTTGGGAAGGAATTATAGAAGACACTTTGGACTGTGAGAAGAGGCTATTTCAAATACAGGTAATTTCTTACTAAGGGGATCATTCTTCTTTTCAAAAAGCGACAAAATTGGAAATCATCATAACACCGTGGCTCTTGATCTCTCCAGTGTTAGTGTAGGTCCCCACCCTGTCTAAGCTGCTGGCCTCTTGGAGTCACCACTTGTCTCTGCTGGGTCCTCATGAGACTCCCCGGAGGAGCAGACAGAAGAAGTCGGTCTGAGTCTCAGCACGAAGCACAAGGGGACCCTCACAGGCTTGGGATCGGACTCAGTCCTGTTGCCATTCTCCCTTTCTGGTCGCCAGAGCAGCCATCCCTCCCCTCCACTCCAGCTCCACTGAGCGTGTCTTGCCAGCAGGTTTCCACTGCCTTGTTTACTTCTGAGGTCTGAGCAGTAGAAGGCTGGCCTAATTATTATTGACCCAAGTCATTTTTCTTGCTTAGGAAACGATTTAATAGTATTAGGAGCTGAAGTCTGGTAAAATTGGAGCCAAAATCTTCTTGTCCTCAGACCTTGAAGACTAATACAAGGTTAATGTATCTGCCTGTAAAAGAAATATGTGAGTATTCATAAACCTGAAGCCAGGACTTGCCTTCCTGAGTGCCCATGCTATGATAATCACCGTGAGGTCTCTGAGTCACCTGGACACACTGGGATGGGGTTGTGAGGCTTTGCTCATTCGGTCCCAGAACAGGATCTCCCAAGGCCAGCACTGCACAGCACTCTGACCTTGTGGGGCTCCCTTGTCCACCATGCGGGGACCCAGGCTGGTTGAATAAATAAAGGAATTCCTGGGAGATGGGATAGGAGGTCACAAGTGAAAAGAAAACATTTAAAAAGAGCTAGAGCTATAACTCAATGCAAAGGCCCTGAGTTCAATCCATTGTATTGGAAAGGAAGGAAGGAAATAAGGAAGTAATTAAATGGCCCCAGTATTACAAACTATCCTTTGCTGCAGTCATTTTTTTAATTAAAATATTTCAATCTAGTTTCAAAAGGAATGTAGTTAGGCTGTATATTTTTGGCTGTAGAGAATGATAAAATTTTATTGAAAAATATAAAAATAAACATGAAGCTACCAATGTAACATATTCTCTTTATATTTTAGAATAGATTTTATTGCAAAATGAACACTTACAAGAAGGTGCCGAGAGGCCCAGGGAGTTTGACACTGAGCTGGGCTCTCAACCTGATTGTCCTGTGAGCCACCTTGGGGTGCTCACGGTGTTCTCCGGGTGTGTCTGGTGGGCCAGGAGCTGTGCACCTGAGCCTCCGTCCCATCCTGGCACTGTCCTCTCTGAAGCTCCTCCCTGCTTCCCCCCGCCTCTCCCCGCCTCCCCCCATGATGCTTCTGCCTTGGAAAGGACACTGAAATCACGGGCAGATGTAACTCTCCCCTTTAAACCATGGGAGTCATATACCTGGTCCAGCTCAAAACTGACTTACAGAGAGTTTTCTTGCATCGTTCAAAGCTGCCGTGTTGATAGCACCTGACCAAGTGTGATGTCCAAACCCTGAAATTGACTGTGCTACAGCACCAGCAACAATAAAAGAATTGTTGTCTGTTGTCCAGTGATGCAGGATTCATCAGACTGCTTGAGCACTGTCTTTTGTTTACAGTTCTGCGAAATTTTATCCCATGTAGTTTTGTGCAACCATCACTATAATCAGAATCTAGACCTGTTCTGTCACCACAAAGAAACTCTGCTATCTCTTAGAATTACGACTTCCTCTCCAGACCAACTTTTGGCAAGTTTCAAAGGGCCTCTATAAGTTCATCCCTTTGAGATTCTCACATAAACGGGATTGGCTTTGTTTTCCCTTGAGGCCCATGCAGAGCTCTCTGTGTCTACGCTGCTGAAAGCCTCTGCACCTCCTCCGCCGCCACCTCCTCCTCCTCCTCCTCCCCTTCATCATCTTCTTCCACTTCTTTTCCTCCCCCTTGCTCCTCCTCTGTCTTCCTCTGCTTCCTCTTTACACTATAAGAAGCTTCTCTTAATTTGTGTTCTTTTCCTTATATTTAAGATGCACAACATGTTGCTTTGGGTTACATACACACAGTGAAATGATCACTACAGTTGGGCAAAGTAATAGCCATCACCTCAAATGGCTTTCCTTGTGAGTGTGGTAAGAACGCCTGAAACCTATGTTTTTAAAAAATTCCAGCACGCAAGCACAGTGTATTAAGTGCAGTCCTTCCGCAGTGCACGAGACCCTAGAACTTGCCAACCCTACAAGACTCTGTAACCTCTGCCTTCCAACTCCAGCCCAGTCTCCGTGGCCACCGTCCCACTGTTTCTGTGTATTCCAGGTTTGTTTCTGCTGCCAGACGCCGCCACGAGATCATGCAGCAGTTTTCTTTCTATATTTGGCATATTTCACTTAGAATACTGTAATTACATATGTCCACGTAGCTGAAAGTGACAAGACCTCCTTTTTAAGGCTAAGTAATACTCCACTCCACACGGCTTACACACAGCCACACGAAGCACACACATGCATCTTTCATCCATCTCCTGGTGGAGCCCTGGGTCTCTCCCACCTGCGGGCTATTGTGAATAATGCTGCTATCAGCATGGAAGCACAGGCACCCTTCCGAGATCGCAGTTTCACTTTCTTTGGCCAGAGGAGGAGCTGCTGAGCTTACGGTGGTTTTGTTTTTAACTTTTTGTTTTATTTCATTTTTTTATAATGGCTGTGCCCTTTCCCTTCCTTATTTTCATAGAACCTGTTCTGGTCTCATGGTTTTAAATATCAACCCTATAATTTCCAAATCTACATTTCCGGTTTCCTCGAAATCTCATCTTGGACATTCAGAAGAATTATGACTTCATCGAGGCTAAACACATTCCTCAAAATTAACTGGACTAAAACAATTTTCCCCATACCTAAAGAAGACTGGAGAAAGCTCTGATCCTTTCATTAAATACCCTCAGCTTAGCAAACTCCGTGCTAAATTGCTCAGTAAAAATATCGAGGAGCACTGTTTCCTTTATTTTTCTTATCAAGTGTATTTGTGATTCTATTGATTCCACTACTATCGGCTTGAGTTCAAAAGCATTTTTTTGTCTCTGGGGAAGAGCGTGGAGCAGAGGTTAGGAGCCTGGGCTGCAGAGTCAAACTGCTTGGGCGATTTATTTATTTATTGTGGTGTGGAGGGAGGGAACACAGGGCCTTCTCACTGAGCTGCACTCAGATCTTTTTATTGTTTATTTTGAGCCGAGATCTTGCGAAGTCTGTGTGCTGGCCAGGCTGAGCTCAAACTTGGAATTTTCCTGCCTTCACCTCAAACAGGGCCAGGAGTAAAGGCGAGCACCACGGCACACAAGTTTGTTTGAGATGAGGTCTTGATTTGGGACCTGTGGGCTCATGGGATCTTCCCATCTCAGCCTCTGAGTGTCTGGGATGATAGGAGCTGGGCAGCTGCCTGGGCTGGAGCCCTTCCTCTGCAGCTGCCTGAACTTTCCATACCTTGTTCTCCTCGTTTGTAAAGTGGGGGTAAAAATAAGAGCCTCCCCCATGGAGCTGTGAGAAAGAAATGAGCATTTTAAAACAGGAAGATGTTAGGGATCCCTGGGGCATACACACAGCTATGGTGAGTGATTTGATTACAAAAGCTGCAGAGTGGCGGCCGTGGGCCAGGTGCTGCTAAAGACCCCAGCGATATGGCCACAGGCAGCCCCCAGATGACCCTAACGCTCGTGGGGCCTGACGCTGGTGGCATCTACCTGGCACAGCGTGGACCATTTCCGGTGTCCACGCCCAGGCCTGCTCTTCTGCCATGCACACTGGAGACCCTATGGCTCGCTGTGGGTTCCTCCTACAGCCCATTCTTCCTGTCTCCCCTTCCTTCTCCCTGTCCTTTTACAGGTACCAGCCCTGCGCCTTACTGGAAGGCCTGGTCTTCCCCCTGCTCCTCCCCCTCCTCCCCTCTCCCGTCCTCCCCTTTACTCCTCTAAGGCACCCCTCACCCTCACCCATTCACCTCTTCTGCACTGAAATTCATCTCAGCATCTGCTCCTTGGAAAACCAAACTGACTCGGGTCAAAAGAGAAAAATAAAAAGACCAGGGCAGAGGTGACTCAGGGGCACACAGGTGTTTCGCAGGCCTATCCAGCCAGACAGCAGAGTCCACGACTCCCTGAAGTCAGGCGGAGGCCCTGAGAGGAGCTGAAGAGAGGTCTGGAAAGACTTGGGCAAGGGCTGGATTGAGGGCGGAAGGGGCAGGGAGCAGTGGCGAGTGGATTATGTAGGACTCAGACAAAGAGTGGATTCCCGTTCGCTGAGACGGGAAACTGGTGGAATGTTATGAGTGGAAGACTGACCCGATCGTACTTAAACATAAAAAAGAAAAGCAGGATAATTAGGCCACCTGCTCTTTGGGGAGCCCAGCTAAAGTTGGTGTGGTCGACGGGATTCTGGGAGGACCCCAGCAAGCTGTCCTCAGGTCTCCCTTCAGAGTACAGCCCACCTCGCCCAGAAGGGAGCGGCTGCTGTACTGTGATGTAGCATGGTGACCACCTGGTCAGGAGCTATAGGAAGCCTTCAGTAACTAAGAGTGGTCCCTGGCCAGCGACTAGCGAGGCATAAGGACCTGAATCACAGAAGCACACAGGCCTGAAAGCAGCCAGCGCCCTGTGAGCTCGAAAAAGGACCATGCGCCTCAGTGAGGTCCAGAGCAGAAGGCCCAGCTAACGCAGCCTAGATGCCCGACCCTTAGAGGCTGTGAGATAGCAAGGTGGGGTTGAAAAAAGCATACTAAGCAAATCAATATAAAGGAATAAATCAATGTTTCTGAGGTTGTAGGTGACGCAGCTTTGGATCGGGGTGGAAATAACACATAGCGAGGCCGTTGTACCAAGAGGATTCAGAGGTGGGTCAGGCGGGGCCTGTGGGAGTGAGGTTCTGAGGACGACTACGGGGACTCTGACTCGAGGAGCTGAAACTTCACGATGGTCAGTCGTGGAGCACAGGACGACCGGAGAGGAAGGGGTTGGAATCTTTGGCCAGGTGGAATCAGCAGGAACCACAGAGTCTGTTACACTGGGGCCATCCAGGAGACGGCACAGCAGAAATGTCCAGAGACGGTGTGGAAGATACAAATGGGGGTGTTATCAGCGGCCACCTGACGCTGAAAATTCTGAAGCTGCATAAGGACAGTGGGACTCTTACTAATCATTGCAGCCCTGTCCAAGCCCCCATCTCCTACCTGGTCACACCGACTTTCCAAGCGGTCTCTCTGCTTCTGCTTTGCTCTCCCTGCCCTGCCCCGCACGCAGCTGTGGTAGGGATTGTTAAAGGTGCGCGTGCAAAGCAGAGGAGACGCCACTCTGCCTAACACAGCATCTCCACCTCGCGGAACCATCGGCTTTGTTTTAGTGTAGAGTACCTCAACACTTAGTGACTGAAAATAATGTGCATTTAGTTTCATTGTTCATTCGGCGGGTCTGTCCAGTGGTTCTTCTGGTCTCTGGTGGTCAGTGGGGCTGCACTGTGTAGGACACTGGCCTCGCTCTCGTGTCTCCCGGTGTCCAGCTGGATAGGCAAATGGCTCTACTCTCCTCGTGGCCTCTCATCTTCCAGCAGGCTGCCCCAGGCGTCTGACAACTGCAGACAGAGAGAGCCAGGCCCCACGCACAGGAAGGAGCTCGTCTGGCCGCCGTGTCAGACTGGCTATTGTCCCACAGTCGCAGGGCCTGACCAGTCCAAGGGGGCAGAGGAACAGACCTCTCCCCTTGCTGAGAACCACTGCAAGTCCTAAGGCAGAGGAGGGGGCGCTATAGTGACAGCCGGAAGACAGTCTGGAACCCTCACTCAGGTTCAAAGTTCTGCATGATCTCACCACCATCCACTCTGTCAAGTCATCCCAGTCGACCGTCGCTCTCTTTAAAAGGCTTTATTTTTCTAAGGAAGTTTCAGGTACACAGAAAGAAATGACAGAAGGTCCAGAGATTTCCCTGTAACCATAGCCTCCCACGTCATAATCACCCCCACTATCTCCGCTCCCTCCACCTCCGGTACCGGTACCGGGACTCAAACTCAGGACCTTGTGCTTGTTGAGGTAGGAGTGGTGCCACGGAGCTAAATCCCCAGCCCACCTCCTCTATTTTAGACCTAACTTTTGAGCCAAAATGTTCCTCTTTCTATAATTTAACAACTTGCTCTTGCTTTCAAAAGTCCGCTACTCTGCCATCTGGAATGTACCCTGCCCCCAGATTTGTTGAGGTGCAAGTGACAAAACTGTAGATTTAAGGTGCACATCGAAAATACCATGTTATGACTTGGTATGCAAATTATATTGTGAAATGATTTCCTCACTCAACCTCGGCTCAGTTATATGTCTCTGTGTGTGTTCAGAATATTGGAAATCTATTCTAGCAAACTTCAGTATACAACATATTATCAACTACAGTCACTGCATCTTACTTAACTCAGCTCTTCTTCTAGAATGTTCTCCCTGATCTTAGCATGGCAGGACCCTTTTCTTAACTGAGCAACCCAAGGCTCATATTGACTGTTTTGTTCAGAAGGAGACCTCCCTACTTCTGATCACTGTCACCTTCTTGGTTGAATCCTCACATCACTCAGTACCATCTGATTTTTATATTTTGTTTTCTTGATCCTGTGCAGATTTCCTTTCAAAAGAAGGTAGACACTTATACAGTAGAACACCCCAGAGAGGAGAGACTTGACTTTATTCACTCCCAGAAAGGAACCTTATAGACAGTGGATATTTAAATAACAATTGTGAAATAAAATACTCAATTGCCAGGGGAAGAGTGTTTTCCTGTTGCAGAAACTTGGAAGCCGGCCACAGTCCAGTGAAGTTTAACAATTGGGTTAAAGTTTATAGGAACTCTGACTAAGGACTGGGGATTTAGCTCAGTAGTTCTGTCACCTACCTCACAAGCTCGAGGACCCGTGTTCAATCCCCGGTACAACTTTCAATGATAGGAAATCTGACTAAATAAAAGATTTAAAAAATCAGAAACTTTAAAAAAGAAATAGGAAAACTTGTGTTATGGGCACCCAGGTAAAAATGAGTCCTTTAAAGAGATTTACATTGTCAAACTTCTTTTCAGAGGACTTCCATCTCAGAGGTGTGGCTCACGTGTACCCAGTGTCCAATGAGCACGTGGGCTGCTCATTCTGAACTTCTCTATCCCAGACAAATGACCTGTCACAGGAAGGAATGTCCCCCGTTTACTCGCTGTTGTTTCTGACAAGTTTTCCCTTCGTGAATTCATTTTATTTCTCAAGTGACCTGCTGTTATGGGTTGAATGCATCTGTTCCCAAAAATACATGTATCGAGGTCCAGGTATTGATGAAAATGTGAAGAGGTGGGGTGATGAGGGTCAAACGGGGCCACAGAGGTGGTGCCCTGGTTATAGGATTAGTGCCCATATGGAGAAGAGGAAGAAATGCCAGAATTTATTCACCCTACCATGCGAGGACACAGCAAGGAGCTGATCATGCACAGCCCAGGACAAGGGTCCCCACCGGCATGCAACAAAGATGCTACTCTAATCTCAGACTTCCAGAGCCGAGAAACAAATTTCTTGAGCTATTTAATACACGGTATTTTGTTATGGTGGGTACAGTGAAGATCGCTCTTTTCCTTCCCTCCTATTTTTTCTCAGCGACTGATCTCTGGATCAGTCAGCTTAGTGGTCCTACTTTCCAGGGCTTCTGCTTGGCATGTTGTGATTAGTCCTTGCAGCAGATTCATTTGTCTGCTGCAGCACCTCGACTTTCCCTAAATGAAACAACGCTGCCTCCTCTATTCTACTCCACATTCATTAACTTCTCTTACACCCAAGGGAAATTCCGTTCTCTTGGTAATAGGCAGAGAACTACCCGGGCACAGCTTTGGGTATCTTCAATCTGGTTCCTGAAAGCCAATGAACAAATAGGGAAGCACCCAAGATAGAGAGACGGGAAAGGGGCCGAGGCAAGAGCATCTTCCCGGGATTCCGGAACACTGGAATTGGCTGTGAGCACAGTCATGGCGCACAGACAGTGCTAAAACTGCATTTTGTTTTCCATCCAACATGGAAGCTCTCACTTCCCAGTCTCTCTCACGTCCAAGTGGGGTTGCACGGTTCCTTCCATCCAGGGCTAAATTTGTGGAAATAAGCCCCATCACTTTTCAGTCTGACCCCAGGTTGGGTGTAGCAAAAAGGGAGGAGCGTGACACAATGGAAGAATGATTTCTCTGGGAGCATCCACCCAGACAGACAGACAGACAGACAGATGCAGGCCAGGGGAAGAGTGCTGGGCTGCAGGCGACTCTGACCTTCCCGGGGGTGCATTCGTGTGAGGTGAAGGAGCGTGTGGACCCCAGACACAGATGCATTTGAAAGACTTAACTCTGAGCTGATTCAGAATTATGTTAGCAAAGACTGGTTCTCAGGTACTGCGAGGCGCAGAGGCCTGCCACCGTACACACTAGCTGGTCTAGGGAATGGAGTCAACAGAAGAGAAAGCAGGAGAGCACAGGGCCAGACGTCATTCACTTTACTCCAGGCTCAGATAAATTCACTGCCCAGCTTCCAGTGTCTTCTCACTGAGTCTCCCTCTGAGGCAGAATTGCCCACCAAGTCCATGGCTGGGGTCCTGGTGTTCTGGTGCCCGTGGAGAAGGGTTCTCTCCCCTGTCCCTGGGCCCTGCTCCTGCCTGGAGACAGGCTTTGGACACCATCTCCACCCACAGCTCGGTGGCCTCTGGGAACATCCTGCCCCAACCCTCAGCCACACAGCAAAAGAGAGCATGAGAAGACAGTCCTCAGAAGCCTGTTTGAATGAGGTTTCTTGACTGAGAAACAAAACCACATGACTGCTTTCAGTACCGGGGACATTTTGAGACAGGCCAAAGACCACCTGGTCTAAAGAAACGTGAAAACCCAACAAAGGGACTGAGGACCCCCACCCTTTCCTCACAGGTCCTTTGTTTGACATCCATCTTCACACCACCCCTGACTTTAAAATCAGAAAAGTGTGTGACAGGTGATACAACATTTATAAATGAAGGCAGCCTACCTCTTTTAAGTGGGATTCTTTAAATCTTCATTTCTGACAGTCCGACTATTTGCACAGTAATGGTAATAGGCGTATATTTTGGAAAATAGTGAATAAAAACTGACAAGCTATCTAGGGAATCTGAATGTATAATTGATAGGGGCATAAATTAATATGATTAGGCCTTTATTGGGTGCAGAGGCTGCCAAAGCTACAAAAGGAGCCTGGAATGAATCACAGCCATGGACCTGGCGCCGATAGACATCAATATGTAATGTGGATTATCTCGAGCTTTCTCATGTGGTCTGCTCACGACAGCACTGAGCTTAATTGAAATTTTTATCTTTTTGTTGCATACAGAGAGTTTTGGCCGGTCACTTCCTTTGGAAAGACAAGCAAGCCAGGTGATAAAAAAAAAAAAAAATCAAGGTTTCAGCGAAGGTCTTAATAAAACCATTTTATGAAGGTTTGAGAAATGAGTGCTTAGTAAAGACAATTTGGAGAGCCTGACTTCTAGAAATTCCTCTGCACTGTGATTTTCTGAATATTAAGTAGGCATCTCCAAACCCAAATAAGGGAGATAGAAGAGTCAGTCACTTTGGTGGAAATTGTTATTTCTTCATAAAATCATCACCAATAGTTCAGCCTCTTTTTGACAGAGGGTAAAGCCAAGTCCTAACGATTATGACAAAATACCTCTTTGCAGAATAATTTCTATATCTCCATAAATAGCAAAATTGAAATAATTTCCTTTAGTTCTAACCAATAAACACATGTGCTTCTGGGAGACACTAATCGTTGATGCTTAACAGTACTCCTTGTATACAGTTTTCCACCATATGTTTGAGACTGTAATTCTGGAGCCAGAAGCAGGAGGCTGAAATTGTATTTATCCAGTGACATGCTAAAACTCAGACATGGATGCACTTCTGTCTGTAACTTTTCAGAACTTCATCATTTTATAGCATCTAAAATGTTAGTCACATTATACACCCGCCCTTGGCAGTGATGAGGTTAAGATGGGGAAAGGAGCGCAATGTGATTTTGGGAACGTGTGTGTACTGCAACCAGAAAGGTCAGTATGTTTTATGTACTTTGTGATAAAAGTGAGTGTTGATGTCTAGGGACAGGACCATGAAAACTAATGGGGCACTGGAACTTTCTTGGTGACCTCATGAAGCAATTTATGATCCTTTTATCACCCTTCATATGATGTTATCATAAAAACGATCTTTTAATTAAATGTAACAGTGAAACTCTGCACCCTCACTGGGGTGTTTCTGGCTCTGGTGAGTTAACATTTTTAATAGCATGCCTTCAGCGGGAAGCAACATTTTAATAAGTGTCCCCTAAAACACTTTCAGAGCTATGAGCTGTAGCTCTATCTACCCAAGAGACTGAAGAGCACGAAGAAAGCAGCTGAAATGTTTCTTCCTGCAGGAAGCCAGTAGAGTATTGTTCCAAAAAGACCCAACGCACCACTTCCTAAGCTCCTGCTGCCTGCTGTGTGCTAGACCTTCTGCCAAGGACCTCACCATAACTTGTATTTCATTTCATCTAAGCTTTGTTCTCTGAAGCACTGAGCTGTGTCTCTGGCTGTGCCACTGTTTGCGTAGATGATCCTGGGCATATAATCCCCACCTCAGTTTTCTCTATGGAAAATGGGACAGGAGAGAAAAGAAGTAGAGCCAGTGATCTCTAAATTCAGGTTTAAATTTTTGTAGAAATAAAATGAAGACTGGTGTTCTCCCTGTTCTGTGTGAACAGTCCAAGAATCAGAATCGCACTGGAAGCCACAGTACAGTGCCTGCCTCGCAAGGTTGGAATGGCAGCCACACAAAACATTCAGCACAGTTCCATTATTCTTCTTGCAAAAGGGCAGCGACAAATTACCTGAGACTGTTCAGACTGGCCCGCTTTCCAGTCTTGCTGGTCCAAATCCCTTTGATGTCTCGATCAGACTCTATGACAGTTTCCTCCATGGTCTCTATGTTTCCTAGAACACCCTGCATTCTGGGTTGCTGCAATTATGGTCCTTGACTTATGCTGACCCTTCACCATCCCCTTATAATAGTAGTCTGTGAAGAATTCCAAATTTCTTTACTGGTGCATAGCTCGTTTATGGTTCAGCCTATGCCCATTTTCCAGACTCAGGTGCTGACACTTTTTCCTCTCAATCCATGAGTTCCAGCCGAGTTAAACCAAGTGTAGTAGGTCTTCTCCTGTGCCTCCCCCAGCTGGAATCATGCACCCATACCAGCCTATCAAGGTCAAATGCAGTCTCACCCTGGAGCCCAGTGACCAAGGCTCTGGGCTGCGATCCAGACTCCACTGCTGACTGGAGAGGCAGCCTTGAAACACTGAAGCTTCTCACATCAGAACCCTCCCCAGAAGGGTGGGACAACAAGGCTACTACCCCCATGATGGGGATGATGGAGACTTAAAGAGAGAATGCATGAAGTTCGTGGTGCGGTGCCTGCCGCTTAGTGAGGATGCAACATATGGGGGCATTGCAGTGCTACCGGGAGTAAGTTCTACTGGTCCTTTTGGGTCTCCCCAAGTCCAGGTGAGTCGTGTACCATCTGTATCCCAGACACATGCTCACCAAGAATGCTGGACTGTCTGTTGCTTCTGCCAACTTCTGTGTAGCCAGCTTCTCACATGGAAGATTCAGGAGCTGTCATTGAGTGAATTAGTTGAGGAAATGGAAACCTGTTGCTTCTGTAAATGTAGAATAAGGTACATTTTCTTTTCACACCCATTTCAACTCAGGAAGGATTCCTTATGACAGTTTATAGCACTTTATCAATCTCACCTTTATTGGAAAGCGGGCCTTCATTTTTTCCCCCTAGAATATGTGAAGGAGAGCTAAGGAGGCCCAAGTTTCACTGATTTGCATGGCACGTGCTGCTTCTGTAAAATAGTGGCGTTTAGAGCAAGTTTTAGCAAAAGAACCTGGTATCTCAGTACTAGAAATTATGGTATCATTTTGTTTATATTTAGTGCATTCCTCCACTCTCCATTACCATATTCTGCTGAGCACCCTGCTTGTTTAGCTGTCGTGGCCTCTTCCTATCATGTAGTATTGAGTTCAGTGGGAGGAGTGAGATTGGGAGAAAGAGGAACAACCACAGAAGTGACTGCTAGAGACTGCCTGGGTCTCCATCTGGGGACAGAGGTTGACACTGTGGATTCTATGGATTCTTCGCATATTCTGACGTGTTGTTGTGTGTATTAGTATTTGTAGTTCATGTCTTCTTTTTTTTTTTTTTTTTTTTTTTTTTTTTTTTTTTGGGGTTTGATTTGGGTTTTTTTTTTTTTTTTTTTTTTTTTTTTTTTTTGGTATCGGGGATTGAACTCGGGTCCTTTTGCTTATAAGGCAGGCAGTGGCACCATTGAGCTAAATCCCCAGCCCTGTATTTCGTATCTTCTTTCTGCTGAGCAGCTTTGGATTCTATGGCTACAGCATGGCTGGTTTATGTGTTCACAGTCGTGACAGTCACCGCAATTATTTCCAGCTTTTTGCAGTTTTGATTGAAGCGTCTCTGAGCGTTGAGGTACTACCTTTTGTGGAAGCCGTGCTTTCATTTCTCCTGGGTAAACATGTAGAATTACTGAATTGTAAGGTAAATACATACTTAACTTTGTATGAAACCCCCCAAGCTTTTTGCGATATGTTTGTCCCATTTTATACCGTATCAGGGACATATAAGATATCTGCTGCATATCTTTGCCAAGACTTAGTGCTATCAGAATTCAAATTTCAGCCATTCTAGAGAGAGTGGGTTACAATTCATTGTAGTTCATGGAGACCCTGGGAAGGCTCTGGTCTTTCAGGGGGAGCAGGGCCATGCTAGAAAATTAAAGATGCCTTAATAACGCCCAGGTAACAAAGATCCAACTTCAGCTATGATTTCCAAAATAATAAAAAATGTGAATATCAAGACAGTAAAAGAAAACTTTTAGAACTTAATTTTCCGACTTAATTAATATATTTGTGTCCAAATAGCCAGTAGCTATGGTGGCAGTACTTTTCCCTCTTTGCCAATATTTCTAATATCCACTTGCTTCCTTGCTCTATTTATGTATGCGTGTAATTCTACGTCTCATTTCGTTTTCTTAGAAACCTTGTGTGAGACATTTGTTCCGAACAATTCAAGATGGATCATTTCTGAAGGTCCATGAGTTCAACAGAGTTTGACACATTTCTAGGAAATAGATTGTAGAACACTACTAAATCCAAACTGAAAGCTCAAGGTCTTCCACACTGATGACGCAGTCTTCCCAATGTGGGCGCTGGCCAATGCTCCCCGAGCCAATTCTGAAGCAGGTTGCCTTTGGGGCTGGCAGCTCTGTTGATTCCAGCCCAGCCATTCTTTGGGGGCAACGAAGCTTCCTACTCACCTCAGAGCCTACTCAGTTTATACCTGAGCTGATGTAATTATTCACCAAGCACCTTCTACTCTCAAAAGTTGTCCTGTTTAGAAAATACATTACATGGTCATTCTATGATGCACTCTAGAATATGTTCCAAATTAAAACAGACCTTCAGACACACACACACACACACACACACACACACACACACACACCACACAAACACACTCACTCATCAATTTATTAAATCCAACCCCAGTTTGTAGGCAAAAATTCAACTTTTAACAGACTTGACTTTATTCTTGGTATATTCCATTATGCATCCTGTGGGATTTATCTATAAAGGTATTATTAGGGTTTTTGTTAATTAAAAATTCGATTTTACCAACAAGTATTTCTGTCAATTCAAACTAAGACAAGCAAGTAACATATCTGAACCCAAGGAATGTATGTACACTGGGGACCTCTCTCAAGCCCATTGCATTTTGTGGGACTGGAAATGCTGGGCCATGAACTGGGATTCCAAAGACAATTAGGGATCTTAATAAGATCGAGAAATATGGAGGAGGTAAGCCCCAGTGGGGGACCTAGGTCAACAGAAGCTGTAGGTCCAAAGCTGAGACAATGGTAGGTAAGAAATGGCATTTTCAAAGCCACCTGCTTAAAACGTCTCCTAATGTGAAAAGCCTCACAGCAGCTAAAATATACAATTGCGTGAAAAATCCGGGGTCAGGAGGACAGCAATATCATGGAAATCAAGTGAAATTTTATAGTTAAAACATTTTTTAATTTAACCAATTATTTCCCTTCTCACCCTGGGAGAAAAAAAAATTCCAGATTGTTATAGAACTGGTGTTTGCTAGGGAAGATAGCAAGGTAGCAATAAAGTTTGATGTATGGGGACAGGGACAGAGATAGTGAGCAGGATGACTTTACTTATTAAACATTTTAGCAAATATTTGAGTATTTGTTAGGGTACAGATGTTGTGCTAAGTGGTGGATTTAAAATGGAGAGGGAATAAACCCTACAAAAATGACAACAGAAAGATAAGATCATTGATCTTAAGTAGTTTATAGCCTAGTTGTTTAATTTTCAGTTTCATTCTGTTCCTATATTCATATTTCAAATAAGACTACATTGCTTGAATATGCTGGATACACTTCTTATACTTTACACAACCGATTAATTATCCAGTAGTATTTTTTTGCAAACGAATATGTTTTACTGTTCTTGACTCTGGAACTCATGCTTGAGAATCTCTCATTGTAAGCTAAAGCACTAAAATGTTATTTTAAGCGCATTCTAAATATAAGCACAATGCTATATTATTTGGTGGAAGTTTTCCTTTTCAAGAACCTTTTCCCCCAACAAGCCCCAGACAATTACACATTCATTGCTTTCCTTAAGTGCTATCCATTACATAGCCTTCACATAGTATTTCAACAGGAGGTTAATTGCAACTAAAGAAAAGTTTATGATTAGTGCAGACAGGTATTTTTCTTCATTGTCTAATACCATAAATCCATTAAGGTCCTATCCATCTTGCCACCCTCTCCTTGAAGACTTGGTTGTATGACCTGCGATGCAAGTGCAGTTTCGTGATTCTAATTGTGATTGGCAGAGAGCTTTCAGGGTTGCAATAAATTCTGTCACAGGCAGATAGGAATTTTGTACTGCCTCAATTCCACTGTGAAATCTAAATTTTTAACTATCTTGTTACTGGTGAATAGCCTCATTTGGAATAAAGAACCACAGCAATAAATGTATAATTGTCCAGAGGTTTTGCGGGGGAGGGAGACCTTGAAAATGAACATTTTTGCCAAGTAACATAATATTGTGCTTATATTTAGAATATGCTTGAGACGCCACTTCAAAGCCAAAGCTTCCAATGAGCAATTCTTCAGCACTGATCCCAAAAGCAAGGACAGTGACGAAACCGCGTGTGTTTCTCACAGAAGTGTTGCTAATGACTGAGTGGACCTGGAACCAGAGAGGTGTCATGTGCATTCAGTACCTCTGGCTTACCCTTCTGTCTTGGATAATTCCACTAATTTACCTTGGGAGGATGAACTCTGAAGTAGCTTACAGATGTCTTCTCCGCCAGTGAATCATGCCATTCTCTTTAACTTCCCATTTTGGAATTCTGCTCTATCTTTTGGTTGTCTCCCAGATTATTTTCATAGCCCATAGATAATCCTGGGATATCAGAGAGGTGGCAGGGCTCTTGTCTGTGAAAGAAGACAAGACATTTTTCTTGCCTCTATTTTTTTTTCTTTGTGGAAAAAAAAAGATAATTTCAGGGACTCTCCGGAGTGTCATGATGTCCCTGCTAAGTGTTTGCAGTGCCTGTGCGTGTATAAAGAAGTAGCCCATATGCTCATGACACATGGATTCCTCCTTGAAATTTCACTTGTTGACATGCTGGAAAAATTGGGTACGTAAATTACTTCTGCCCCCAGGCACTTTAACTTGAGCGGCCAGCACTTACTCAGCTGGCCCCCGTAGGTCTCCCTGTCCTCGGCAGCATTACAGGGGTAATATTTTTTAACATGGATGAACAGCTCTTGAAAAATTTTCCAACGTATTAAGCATGAACAAGCCTTTCTTCAACATCCAGCTTGCATGTCTTCCCTGTACATTTATTTCCTCTACAACAAACATATTTATTGGGGCCATTATGAGAAAAATCTCCCTTCCCATAAATGTTTGTCTTCCCCTTGTCTCTTTTATAGGAGGATCGTGAAGAGATGATGGAAGATCTTGTTGGGTGTGTCTCTGTATGTGAGCTTGTGCTCCTTTTCTAGGAATTCCCTTTCAGTGAGCTGTCTCTGCAGTCTTCTTTAAAAAAACCGGACAATGGGCTTTGATAGTTTGCTTTGGAGAGAGAAATGGGCAAAGTGAAGAAATAGATTATAGGCAAGATTCACAAAATAAATAAAAAGTGAAATATTTTCTGCGCCGGTATTCGCAGAAGATCTCTCCATTTTCCACACCTATTGGTGTCACTCAAGCACACCTAGCGCTAGTGGCTTGTGTTTTAACTGATCATTTTCCAGCCAGATAGCTAAACAAGCAGTATTGGTTGTGGGATTCAGATAAATGAACACTCAGATAATAGATTTTCAGAAGTGCTATGCGTGTGGACTGTGATTTTCACCTTTGTTGTAAACTTGATTGGCTTGAGAAAGGTCCAGGGGGGTTGTGAAGCTTGCTTCTGGGCACGACTGGATATGTCATAGGACTAGGACTTTGGGGACCATGTCTTGTCCCTGGTTCCTCTGTCTTGGGGGTTTACCCTACTCTCTACTGCCGGGATGCCATGAGGTGAGCGGCTTTTCTCCACCACACCATTCCACCATGATGTTTACGAGAGCCGGCTACCTATAGACTGAAACTTCTGAAACTGTGAACCAAAATAAAGCTTTTATCATTTAAGTTGTGTGTGTTGAGCATTTTGTCATGGGAATGGAAAGCTGACTATTATATAGATACAGCCTATAGAAAAGTAATAGAATTTTCAGACAGCTACCAAGAACTGTTAGCTATGTGATACAAGACAATTTTGCTCACATGGCCTGATGCGTCATGATCCATAATTAAAATTAACTCAGGGTACATTTAAATTCTGTTTGTGCAAAGAGCTAGATTACAAAGGGCTTTGTAATCTCGAGTGACAAGTGGACAATGGAGGTTGACTTTTCTGCTGCATCCTTGGAGAGAGAATGGGAAAGTGTATTAACAGGACTACTCCAACAATCACAGCTTCCTCTGCCACAGAGTCCCGTGACCATGGAGGGGCAGCCAGGGAGTGAAGCAGGGAATTCTCATCGCTGCAGTGATCCTCAGTCACACCTCACACAATTCTCCACTAGTCACTTGGGGTGTTGGGCAGGACGGATCAGAGTATGAGCGTACATCATCGTGGTTGTAGCTAACGAGGCAAGTTCAGGAACATTTCCCCTTCAAGTACTCATATTTACAACCACATTCATCAGGGATGGTCTCAGTGTGCTTTGGGAGCCTTTTTACAGAAAGGCCACGACCTTACTACTAAGGCTCTAATTGGCCACCTCAGGACCAACTTTTGAGAACACCACAGGACCAACTTCTGCCTTCCAAGTCAGGTGGGGTGAGGAAATAGGGACAGAGATCCATTCTGGGCCCCAGTTGCTGCAGCTGTTTCTTGGGTGGGCCTGTTTCTAGGGAAATTTAGAAGGATCTGTTTTTATCTCTTCACCATCATGTATCAGTACACTGTTTTACTTGAAGACATGAGATCAGAAGCTAAGCCTAAAGTTTCTCTATTGTAATATATTGGAAAACATCTTGAACCTGACCATATACCCCTGGGTTCACTGTTTTCCAGAACCACCTGTCACCTCCAAAGTGATTGTGATTGAACACTTATCTATGAATGTATTTTACTTACATTTTAAAACATTTTTCTACAATTGAGGTAAAATTTTTATATGTGAAATCTTAAGTGTATGCAACTCAATGACATGTAACAAGTGTATGCACTTGTATAATGGAAAATAATCAAAATAGAACATTTTATCAACCCAGAAAGTTTCCTTACACCCCTTCCAATCTCGTATCCACCACCAACACATTAAATTTCTATTACCACAGATTACTTTTGATCTTGAACTTTAGCTGAATGCAATTAAACAGTATTTTTCTCACATCTGTTTTATTTTATTCATCACATTTTAGAGATTTATCTGCACTGTTGAGTCTACCAATAGTTCATACTTTCTTATAGCTCATTCCTATTGTACTTTATAAATTTAACACAATTTACTTATTCGCCCATTGAGAGCCTTTTGATTTCTTTACAGTGTTTGTCAATTTCAAAGGAAGTCGATAAGAATATTCTTGTAGAAGCCTTTTTGTGGACTTACCTTTACATGTATCCTATTATTTATAAATGAGTAGAAATTCTGGGTGATAAGACAGGTAAACATTTAATTTGTAAGAAACCAGTGGTTTTCTGAAGTAATTGTATCAGTAGTTCTAGTTTTCCACACCCTTGCCAGTATAGTATATGATGTCTTCAGTCTTTTTTATCTGAACTAATTCTCTGAATTTAAAGTGATAGGCCATTGTAACTTTTATTTTGGATTTCCCTAATAAGTTCTGTGTACTTACTGGCCATTCGTATACATTTTTTGGTACAGCATCTGTTCAAAATTTTGGTATGCACTTTTATTGGATACCTATCTTTTTCTAATTGATTTATAGGATTTTTATTTACTAGATATGTTTCATCACACATGCGTGTAATGCAGATATTTTCTTCTGTGGTTTGCTTTTGTTATTTTTTTAAGATGTCCGTTGATGAATCAAACTTTTAATGTTGAAAGTACTATGACAACTTTTTATAGTTAATACTTTTATATTCTCACTAAGAAGAATTGTTGATTCCAACATTGAAATCTTATTCTGCTTTCTTCTGGAAGATTCCCAATTGCAGCTTTTAATTTTGGGTATACAATTCACTGCACATTACTGTCAGTGTCTAGTTGGAAGGAGGAATTGAGGTTCATTCATTTCCTCTTGTTTTTTTCAATTGTTCCATTATTGTCTATTGGAAAAAAGTTTTTCTTTCCACATTGGATGGTTCTAACACTCTTGTTGAAAACAGGTATAGGTTTGTCTTTGAACTCCATTATGTTCCAATGATCTATTTATTCTTACTTATAATATTGCCACATTATCTTAATTATTGTTTGCAGTAAATCTTGAAGTCAGGTAGAACGAGCTTTCTAATGTAGTTATTTTTCAAGATCATTTTGGTCACTACAAGTCCTTCAAATTACCATATAGCTTTAAGAAGCAGTTTATCAATTTTTACTAAAAAAAATGCGTGCTGAGATTTTGAGTGGCATTGTGTTCAGTCCATAAATGAATTTGCAAAGAAATTGTATTTTAATAACATCGACTCTTCCTGGCTGGGGATGTAGCTCAGTAGTGCCACGCCTCCCTGATAAGCATAAGGCCCTGAGTTTGAGCCCCAGTACCATAAACTAAAACAAAACAAAACATAAAACAATAAAAAACATTATTGACTCTTCTAAATGATAGAAATTTTATGTATCTTCACTTAGTAAGGCCTGCCTTAATTTCTATTAGTTAATTTGTAGCTTCACCTGGAGAAGTATTACACATCTGTTAGAGCTTTATTTCTAAATACTTTATATTTTCTGATGCTATTATAAATAGAAACTAGTTTATTGTTAGTGTGAAAAAATCTGACTTTTCTATATTAATCTTGTATGGTACAGCAATGCTGAATTCATTTAATAAAGTGGGTGTTTTGGCAGATTGTTAGAACTTTCACATAAAGGGTTATATTTTACACAAATAAAAACTGTTTCACTTCTTCCTTCTTGTTTCTGTATTCTGTATCTTTTCTCGCTTTATTACTGTATATTATCATGATATAACATTCTTGGCCCAAAGCCTTTCATAGATCCTTTAAAACTCCCTTCTAAGATTCACTTAGGTTTTGCTTTTTAAAAATCATGCTACCTGTTTGTTAAATACTTTTTCAGCATCTATGGAAATGACCACATGCATCATAAACTGTGTGTTAATGTGGCAAATGACATCCATTTTCCAAATATTAACCCAACTTTGCATTACTATAAAAAATTCCATTTGATGGTGATGTCTACTTGTTAAAATGGGATTCAGCTGACTAATCAGCTTGAAGGATTTTTATGTCTGCACTCTGATGGGGATAAGCCTGTCATTCTGTTGTTCAGACTTTGCCAAATGTGAAGCTGGGCACTGCTGACATGATAAAATGCATTGGAAAGTTTGCCCTTCTTTATTTTGTTCAAGGTGTTTATGGCGGAATATATTATTTTCTTCTTGCAGATTTAATAGAGTCACAAGTGAAGTTTCTCAGAAGCTTACTTATTTCATTTAAATTGTAGCAGTTTTAGCATCAAATTGTTTATTAGTTTCCAATTTTATTATTATTATTATTATTATTATTATTATTATTATTATTGTGTCTTTAAGACCTATAGAAATATCATTTCTTTTGTTTCTGACATTGGAATTTTTTGTTTTCCTTGATCAGTCTTGTTAAAGGGTTTTTTATTTTGTTTTGTTTTGTTTTTTTGGTACCGGGGATTGAACTCGGGTCCTTGCACTTGCAAGGCAGGCCACCGAACTGCTGAGCTAAATCCCTGGTCCTTGTTAAAGGGTTATTAATAAATAATCTAATGAACCAAATTTTACCTTTCTGTTTCTGTTTTAATTTTTATTTGTAAGTCCCGGAATCAATCCATTTTACTTCTTTTTGCTAGCCACTTTGTTCTTTTTTCTCCACAAGGAGGGTGTCTGTGGTCTAGCATGGTGGTTTTATGCAATTATAACAGAGATGTGCTTGTGATAATTTCAAAAGGATATCAAAATACAAATATGAATGCATTTATTTTAATAATGGGTTAGGTAAAAACAAAACTTCAAAGATTTAGGGCAGGGAAGGCATGGAAAATGTCAGACTTTTGCATTTTCAGAGAGGTCTTATTAAAATTTTCTTTATTCTCCTGATGTGAGGACAAAGGGTCAAATTAACTAAGTCTGGGTAAAATGACAGCCTCTTCAGAAATCTTTTCACCTTCTGCTGGAAACGTTAGAAAGTCCTGACATGAATCTTATTGCCTTCCAAAGTGCAGGTGACATTCCTTTCATGTAAAAAGAGAAAACAAAACAAAAAACAACCAAAACGAAACAAGCTGTTTTGGGATGCCAGACAAGGCACAACAGCTACTTCTTTGTAATATTCATGGAGTTGCTCAGAATACCACCATTTCTGTGGCCTTTATTTAGGTTCCCATTTTTATAGTATATGTTTATGGCTCAATTACCAGGCCAATTATAATTTTGTCTTTTTATTTGTTGTTTTTTATTACCACCTGGGAAAACAAAAAAGACCACTGGTGACAAGCATCTCAGCCTTGCAGACTAGAATGCTTTCCAGCAGTTGCCCAGTCAATGGCATACCATGAAAACGGCTCTTCAGATTAGAATCCTCATGGCAAGGGGAATATTTCCCACTAGCGGGAAGATGCAAGTGTGAGCTAACTCACTGAGTGAGATATGTGGTCTCCTGCAGAACCTGACCTTAGATCTGTTGCTTCTTAAGATTTTCATCATTGCTATGGGGAAGGGAGCATAATTCTGGACATTATGAAAAAAAATCAATGGAAACTCAAAATTACATTGATCCTTAACACGTGGTTGAAAAGTAAAGGCTTGAAAATCAAGGTTTTAAAAATCCCTGGTGTAGTGACTGAGTTAGGTTGCTGAGTTAGTGTCTGAGTTCAGTTATGTGGACTTTGCTCTGGAAAACACCTGAATGTTAAGTGTGTGTGTGTGTGTGTGTGTGTGTGTGTGTGTGTGTGTTTTAGTCAAGTCAATGGTTATGGCCATCAGGACTGAATCACAAGCTCAGAAAGGGTAAGACTGAAAACACCATTAATATCACACAGAGAAAGGAAAATCCACAGAGATGAGAAGAAAAAAGAATCAAAGTCTCTTCCAAGACCAAGCTAACATAGCAGTTAGGACATCCTTTTTGATACAATAGAAACAGACAGAATAAATACATGTTGGAAGTCAATTCAAAATGTTATCCCTGTGTGTTCAACACTGGGTGCTGCCTGAGAAGTGATTTGCATTCAACAGCATTATCAGACTCTTTGCAGCATTCCTTCCCTCCAGCACGGATGACTTGATTCCTGTACTTGCAAGCTTAGTCTTGTCTTTGGCCCTTGAGACAATCTTAGCATCTCAGTGTTCCTTCTCTAAGAGAAGAAAAGTCAGAAGGGCTCCACAACTTGGGAGGTGGCTCACGAAGGGCACATCCATGGCAGAAATATCCATGGGGATCAAGCAGTTAGGAGAGCCAATGAGGAGCTCCAGCCTGGAACAGGGGATTGAAATACACAGGAACAGGACAGGGATATAACCAAGTATGTATTCAAGGCACAGGCACCAGGGCTTGAAAGGGCAGAAGAGGGAGGAGGCTTTGTTTTCTCATTACTTTAATGGATACATGGTGGGTGGATATTTTTGGCTGGCTTAAAGGTCAAGAAAGATGATACAGTGGATCCTCAAGTTACAATAGGCCTGACATACAAACAACTTGGGTTACAACCAGAACTTTAGCTTTAACTTATGACCAAAATCTTGAGTTACAACCTGTATGCTGGCTGCCTGTGCTTCCAGATGGTCTCAGGTACAGATTTAATACTTAAAGAGTTCCGGAAGGAACATGACAACATCCTTTCCCATGTGGAGTTCATTGAGAGATCCTAGGCCAGTGTCTCTCTCAGGACACTGAGATCTACCTGTGTATAGGAGAGAGACTTTGAAGGCTGTGTAGAGGAGCCTGAGCCTTCACTGACCAACCTGAGTTACAACCAGCCCTCGAGAATGAAATGGTTCATAAGTCACCCTTGACTTACCCAATGATTGACCGTACTCAAGATTTTCTTTGTGGATCTTGCTGCTTGGATCCCTGGTACTCCTACTCAGGTCACGGGGCAGCTGCCTTCTTCCTGACTTTAGTTCTTCCTCTCAAATTCATTCTGGAACCTGAAAGTCCGCTGTTAGAGACTGCCCCAATGCCACCTGCCTTTGGATCTTCCTAGTCCTACCTGGTCTTGGCATTGCTCTTTCGTCTGCCTGGACTTCCCAGGTTATGTGGATCCAGGACCAACTCTTGCCGTCTTTAGCCACAGTTTTCAGATATAGTAGCATTCCTGAAGAGGACAATTTGGGGAGGGTTCTCAGAGGCAGAGAGCAAGGGCAGAGTATGTTCATTCTGACTCTGGGAGCAGGAAGGGCCAGTGCCTTCCTATAATTCTTCTCATCTAATTGACAACTGATGTTCAGAAATTCCTGATCCAGACATTTACCCATCAACACATAAACCCTTGGGAAAGCATCCGTAATTAGCAAGCCTGTGTGCTTTTCTTGGAATGAGAGATCTGAGAAATTTTAGGAAAGGAAAGGAGAATGGAACAAATTATATCAATTGCCTAATGTCAATATTGCACAAGAAGTAAAAATACTTTTCTGGAAGCTGCTTTTACTACTTTGCCTAAGACTAGTTCTGAATGTTCTAGTTAATTTAACTATAGAATTTGACAGTAGAAAAATCGGGCAACTGGGCACAACATTGAACCCTATATGCTGTATGAATAATTTTATACAGTCTCTGGAAAATAGCATAAATCTTTATTCTCTGTGAGACACTCACTCTGAAATGTTTATTGAAGGTATTTCCCAACCTGCCAACTCCACTGCCATTTCTACCCATGGCACCTTGCTGTCTTGCTTTTATTTATTACTTGGATTACTTGGCCAGCAGAACTGTCTGCTGCTATTGTGTTGGAACAGCTCAAACTATGCTCATGTATGGTATATCATTTTGGATTTCCATTTTTTTCATTAGAAGACCTAGAAAGCAGAAACTAAGGAAAGCAGAACTGAAAACTTAGGACAAATTATGTCAAAATATTTAGCTCCTTTGCCAGATAGTTTAAATATTTGGAGCAGTCCTACATAGAGATATGAGAGGTGAAGTTTAGGGTGGGAGAATATTTTAAGTTTATTGTAAAGCCTACTTCTAGTTTCTACCTATCTATATTTCTAACAGAATCTTGTGAGAGTGAAATGCTTTTAGTATTTCAAACACATGTTCTCTCTTATCTCCATTTTTCTGCTGGTATTGCTTTCTGTAGCTCTTAATACTTTTGCCTATGTCTACTTCTTATCTTACCCATCAAATTATAGTTAATACTTAATATCAAACCATAATTGTTATTTATTTATTTATTCATTTATTTTTGGCACCGGAGATCGAACTCAGTACTGGGCATCGAACTCAGCACCTTGTGCTTACGAGGCAGGTGGCAGCACCACTGAGCTAAATCCCTGGCCCCATAGTTGTTATTGCTAATGATGAGTTTTCCTCAACTCCTACGACTGGATTACGAATACCGGGAGTTGCTTCACAGTGGACTGGTCATAGCATAAATAGTCAAGTGGTCAAGGAGTGAAGAGAGCTGACGGGGAGCCCCAGCCTGGGGGAGGAGTTTGAAAAGCAGGGGGACAGGCCAACACCGTGCACAAGGCACACGTGGGTCTCCTTATATAACAGACAGCTAAGTCAGGCTGATACACTATCGGCAGTCAGGCAGCGTGAGGCCCTCCAGGGAGTCAGGGCAGAGGATGTGAACACATCACAACTGTGGCTGGAGGTGCATCTGTTGAAGGCAGGCCTCAGATAAAGATGGAAAGACCAGGCTTATATACCTCCCTAGGGCATAAGCAAAAACTGAAGATTAGAATTATTATCACCTGGTCCAACAAAGGCCAGAGAGACAACATTTACTCAGATGGGTGACCAGGACCTCTGGATCCTAACTTTCCTAAAAATACCTTTGTTCGTTCCCTGTTCTTTCCTCCCTACATGACCTGCTTCTGCATTGGATCAATATTACCAGAGTGTCTATACTTGTAATCTTACTGGTTGATCAGCCTGACCCATATTGTAGCACCTTGTGATTTTGGTCCCACCTCATGAATTTGCTCTATAAAACATTCTCAGAGAAGTGGGCTGTGTGGCACCCCACTTTCAGGGGCTGTCTCTCAATACATTTTTCCTATTCTTAGCCTTGGTTGTTGTTTAGAATTCTTTCTTAGATTTCTGAGAACATGAACTTAGCATATGAAATGGGTTGGGAGTTACATCTTTCCCTATATCACTTAGTGCTTGGTCACAATGGGTTTTTCTACCGTAAGCAGCCCATGGTGAGCCAACTCCCAAGTTCTGGAACTTATTTCATCTTTTAAGGAAGGATCATTGACCCTTTAACATTGTCCCAAGAGCTGGAAACAAGATTAAGCCTACAGGTGAAGGAATCAAATAAGTTATTATCGAGGGAAGGACTGTAAGTAGCCTGGTATACATCTATAAATAAGGTACACATAGGTCATTGTGATGTTCGAATCTCACACCTAAGATAACAGGTGCATGTGGTAAGGTTGCTAGCTTTTTATTTGCCCAAGTCTTAAATCAGAGTATGAACCTTTTCTGCAGGCATTTTACATCTGTTTTACCATAAATTTCCTTCTGTCTAGCACCATTCTTGCAATATAAGAGGGCATCAAAAATATTTGAACAACTTTTGCCATCTTAGACATCTAAATTAAGTTTCTCTCCTACCCTTGCTTTCTTTGCCAATCTTAGAAGTGAAGGAACAGTATTTAGAGCACTTTACACCAGTTTTAGTGTAAATGCTTATGGTGAATTTCGTGACTTTTCCCAAGGGTATCTAAAAAACTAAAGCAAGTCAATGGACTTATAGGGGTAGTGGACTCAGGCTGTGGAGGGCAGCTAGAAGAGGCCAGTGCTATGTAGGTCCCCTCCAGAAGAGCTCAGCAAACAAATACCCTTCCAAGGGTTCAGTAAGGCAGAGAGTTTGGCACTGGGACACTGTAAAGTGTGGCTCCATAACCATTATTTGAAGGTGCTTCATTAGGTTAGAATGCATTCTCCAGGAAGCAGCAGATCAACTCTCTGAGATAGGTGAGTGAAACAGGAACTGAGCCATGTCCAGGACTCTGGACAAATGTGCTGCAATTCAGGGCAGAGACTTTAAGAAACTGTAACACAGTCTCCCTTCCAAACATAACTGACATAGACCATCCATCAAATGCCCTAGATCCACATGGTGAGGGTTGAAGGGAGAAGCTGCAGTGTCTATCCCCCAGGACATGTGGACACCCTACAGCTGGCCCCATGCACATCTGACACTATTCTGAAGGCCATAGCCCAATGCAAGTCTCCCCAGAAAGGATCGACAGGAGCTTATTTTGTAAGAATATTATAATAGGGTCCCTGGCAAGAACCTGTTTCTCATAAGCTTTAAGATTATGCCCAAATGGAATTTGCATTCAAATTACTTTGCAGCAAGTGATCTGTTACCACTGAGCAGACCAAGGGAGGCTGGGGACAGTTTCTGAACAGCACAGCATATTGAAATGGAATGAAGTCATTTTCTTAGCCATCTAAAAATCAAGTCAGTGTTAAACAATCAACTGCTGAGTTGCCTGTGATCCAACATGTTCCATGGATAGAAAACAACACGCTAACGTTGTCCTAAAAACCTTGGCCAAGATGACTGGGTCAAGTTCACAAAAACTGTTGAACCTGTTTGCTTTACAGACAACTTTTGAACATCACACTTACAAAAAGATAAATGCTTTGCACACGGATGATTGCAGTAGGAGGCACAAGGCTGGATGGGTTATCAAACACATCTCTCCCAACTACTACATTTTTACAATGCTTTATAATCCTCTGTTTCTGTTCATCTCCCAGCTAGACTGTGAGTTCCTTGAGAAACCAGCTTTGTACTTGCAGATCATGTGCTCAATAACCTGGTATAGACCAATACCTCTCCTCTAAAATCTATTTTCCCTGTCTTAGCCCACATGGCTAGATCTGTTACATGTAACTCTGCTATACTCTCAGTCATATGTGATCTGCCTTACCTTAATGCTTTGGACTAAAGAGTCCAGGAAACCCACATTCACCCACTGTGTTACAAATAAGTGATACCCAAAGCCTAAATCTGGTGAATTCTCACTGACTTGGCTCAATAAAGCCTAGTCACAAGCACTGTACAAATACATTGAGACATTTTCTTCAGTAGCATCCATAAGTGAATGTTCTTTTTTTCCCATTAAGTTTATTGGTACATTTAAAGCAAACAGTACAGTTACATTTATCATTATCATTTTCTAGAAGCTTGCAATTAAGCATTAGGCTGTTTATTTGAGCTTGCTCTGTTTTCCTAGTATGTACATTTCCTACTATGAATTTCCCTGGTAGAACTGCTTTCATTGTGTCCCATAGATTCCTGTATGTTGTACTGGCATTATCATTTAATTGCAGAAACTGTCTAATTTCTTCTTTATTTTCCTGTGTGACTCAATGTTTGTTCATCAAGGTATTATTTAATATCCATGTTTTTGTGAAGTACTTGTGGTTTCTTAGGTTATTGATCTCCAGTTTAATTGCACTATGGTCTGATAATATACAGGGAATAACTTCAATTCCTTTGCATTTCCTTAAGCATGTTCTATGAGCTAGCATGTGGTCTATTTTGGAGAATGACCCATGTGTGACTGAAAAGAATGTATATTCTGATTTTGTGGGGTGGAACACTCTGTAGACCTCTATTAAGTGAATTTGTTCAAAGTCTTGGTTCAGTTCTAGTATTTTGTTGTTGATTTTTTTGTCTAGATGACCTGTCTATTTGTGACAGTGGGGTATTGAGGTCCCCTACTACAATTGTATTAGTGCTTATTTGGTTTTTTATGTTGCTTAATATTTATTTTGTATATTTGGAGACATTAGTATTTGGTGCATACATATTCATGACTGTCATCTCTTCCTCTTGGATTGTTCCCTTTACAAGGGTATAGTAACCTTCTTTGTCTCTCTGAATTAGTTTTGGTTTGAAATTTAGTTTATCTGCAAGTAGGTTAGCTCTCCTTCACTTCTTTCCAGGTTCCTGTGGCATGGAGATCTGTTTTCCATTCTTTTACTTTCAGTCTATAAGTTTCTCTTTGAATTAGGTGTGTTTCTTGTATACAGCATATTGTTGGATTTTGCTTCTTAATCCATTCTGCCAGTCTATTTCTTTTGATTGGTGTATTGAGGCCATTAACATTGATGGCTTTAAATGATATGTATTGACTTATCATCATCATGTTATTGTCCTGTTGTTAGCCCTTTTTAACTCACCCCTCCTTTAATTTCTTGCCTTGCCTCAAGGATTTGCTCTGTTGGGCCTCATGCAGTTGTGACCCTCATTGTCTTTTTCTAGGATATTGCTTAGAATTGTTTGAAGCTCTGGTTTGGTATTCATGAAGTTTCTCAGGTGGTCTTTGTCATGGAAGTATCTTATTTCCCTGTCAATTTTGAAAGATAGTTTTGCAGGATACATAAGTCTAGGTTGGAGATTGTTTTCTTTAAGGCTTGAAATACCTCATGCCAGGCTCTCCTTGACTTGAGGGTTTGTGTTGAAAAGTCTGATGTGATTCTGATGGGCTTTCCTTTGCATGTGATTTGTTTGTTTTCTCTAACTGCTTGTAGTATTTTGTTCTTCTGTTGGGTTTCTGGGATCTTGATTATTATTTGTCTAGTTGTAGATTATTTTTTGATCATAGCTAGTTGGAGTCCTATATGCCTCACTTATCTGTATGTCAAATTCTTCCCCTCTTTTTGGGAAGTTTTCTGTCATTAATTCTGTGAACAGTTTTTTGTGTGTGTGTCATTTTTACCTTCTCCTGCTATTTCATAGATTCCTATCAGTCTTATATTATTCTTCTTTGCATCATCTCAGAGTTGTTGGATTGATTTCTCATGGTCCCTTCCTGTTTTTAAGAGATCTCTCTTTTTATAGTCACTGACCTCAATCCTATTTTCTATATCTGAAATTCTATCTTCACAATCAATCATCCTGCTATGAATGCTTTCTATAGAAGTTTTTAGTCTCCTGGATATCTGCAGCTGTTTCATGGATTCCATTTCTTTCCTATGCTGGGCATTCATGGTTTCCATCATGGTCCTGAGCTCATCTTTTTTTTTTTTTTTTTTTTTTTTTTTTTAATCTGTTTCTGTTCTAGAGTCTCTGATCCTGTCTTTCATTCTTTTCACAATCTCTGTGGTTACCTGGGAAATTATTTATGTTTTGAATTTTTCTAAAGCCTCATTTATCTATTTTTTTTTTTTTACTTCCTGTGCTATTTGTTCAGGGGGCGCAGATGGTTGACTGTCAGAATTTTCCACCTTATTTCCCCCAGAGTTTACCTTTGGTGAGGTGGAAGTCTGCATTGTGTCTTGTTTAAATGTCTTCTCATTTCTATTTTTGTCACTGGTCCTGTCTTTGGTTTAATTCCTGGGTTAATACTTCGATGTTCAAAATATAGCTGGTTTTAGGTTTTGAGTTTCTAATGACCTGAGGCAATCTCATTTTTATTATACTGGGGAGGACAACTGATTAGATCAATCACAACACCTTAGCCCAACGGATACAATCAACAACACAATAGCATCAAGCACAGCTTAGAAAATGATGATTTGTGGTAGTTATTAATCTATCACCTTTAACTGTGTGGATTAAATCAAAATCGAAGACCAGCCCAAAAATATATTCATAGTGAATAAACTCTTCAATATAGCAACTTTACCCTTCAGGATGGGGTTTTAGAAGGAGTTTGGGAGGGAGGGATAGATAGCTAGGATAGGGCAAGGTTAGAAGTGAGGTCAGCAGACACCGGAAGATCACATAAACACTAGAAAGCAGTTGAAGAGAAGAGAAGACAGAACAAAACACAAGAACAGAACAAACTAACAGCAGTAGGGAAGCTAGAGATTGCAATCACTTTCTTTTATAAATAATGGCAATTGAGAGAAGGGAAAAGAGAAGAAAAGGAAAAGAAAGAAAATAAATTTGAATTAGGATAGGAATAGGAACCAAAGGGAGAGTAATGGAGATCAAGGTGGGGGAAAGAGAGTGAGATAGAGAGAGAAAGAAAAGAAGATAAGAAAAGAAGGTTTAAAAAAGTATAAAAATTTAAAGAAAAAAGATAGATAAAAAATTTTAAATGATTAAAGATAAGAGAAAAACATTATTTTGAAAATAAAAATACAATTAGAAATAGGAGGGCCTCCTTCAGTAGACAGTGCAGGCACGTGTATGCAGATCTAAGTTAATTAGTCTCAGCAAGCCAGCAGCTGTCCCCTGAGGTTCAGGCTGATTTCTGGCTGCAAGGCCCAAGTTGAGATCTCTGACCTTCTGCTGGGTTGAACTCTGCAAGGTTCCACTGCAGGTTCCAGCTGTCTTTCCCCTGAAGTTAGACCAGGTTCCGATGTGAGTTATTGGTCCCTCTGACTTACCCACTATGGTGGTGTGGTGTGCCTTTATTGCAGATTTTCTTCACTTTTCCAGTGGGCTTCAATTTTCATCTAGAAGCCTCAAAGAGGCCCTCTTTCTCTTGTTTAATGTGTTTTGCGGAGATGGGAGATGAACACCACTGTGCAGGTGCCCATGTGGCTGGGCTCCTCTGGTGAGCTGGGTCAAAGAATAGTGAATGTTGAAATGTAGATGTCTCAATCACAAGGCTTTCTGAGGTGACTTTTCTGACAGGAATTAATATTTTGGAAGGATTATTGTATAAATATGTGGATTTTTAGCCATTAAATTTTCTTAATAAAAGTTTGCTCTTCTGGGTGAAAGGTTATTCCAGGTATGACACCTCTAGCCAAATGTGCTCTCTAATTCTTTTTCCCTTTCTTCTTTCTACACTGGTATGCACATTATTTTTTCCTTCCAGAAAAACATTGACCATTCATTTTCTCTTCAACATTTGACTCAGTATTCATTTCTGGTGGAAAGAATAATCTAGTCTAGAGAAAGCACATTTGTACTCCAAAATTACAGTTGATCTTTCCAATCTCTGCATTTGTTCTGAGCATCTTCTAGTCCTTGAGTATATTATGGTGATCCTTGTGACAAGATCAGTTTGTTTGAAAATTGGACAAATGTTGGCAAACCAATAAAATACCTTCCAAGCATGGCAAGAAATCTGACTCAGGGATTGAAATAAATGATGACATTAATGTAAAAGTCTATTTCTCTTCAGTAAAAACAATTAACTTCATTAACAAACACATACTGAGTTAATATAGTGAGTTCAAAAATAATGACAATAAATAAAGCTTTTATTTAGCTTCAGATCAATGATATTAATTTAATCTGTTCTAAACCCATTATTTCTGAACTCAATATTTTAAAAAATTACCTGCAAAATTTTTAAGTCATAAATAAATCTTCTGTGTTTCTAAGCAATAAATAAAGCTTCTGTGCTTTGATAGGTCATGCCTCTTAATTTGCCAATGAGTCATTTTCTGCCTTTTGATTCTAGCTTATAGGCAGGTTAAATTTCATTGTGAAAAACTGTGCTGCAATGAAATCTCTCTTTAAAATCAGAATTTTTTAAAAATTCTTATTGCCTCCATTCTAGTGATGCAATGAAATCCAAACAAGAGAGAAGTTTGACTGGTTCCTTGAGGGTTTTGTCAGTGGTTTACATGAATTTATTTCTAGTTTTTCTGTGATACAGTGGTTGTTGATCTGGAAGCATGGTGCTTATGGGGGCAGGGGGGAGAGGTAAACTAAAGCTAAGTGTCTGAGAACTAGAAAACACTTAGACTTGTGATTTACATAGATTACATATAGATAAAAGATCAAAAGCATATTCAGTCTTTTTGTTTTTTATCTGACTGTTTCCCTAGCAGACAGGCATGCCCTGAATGTCTGTGAGATTTATAGTGGTCCTGCCCCCCTACCCAGCATTGCCAGTGACCAAGCCCTAATGGAAATTGCTGTGTATCTTATAGTGCTGAATGATTAAAAAATATCTTTGCTCCTTCTCCTATAGGTTTTTCTGCAGCACATGATCATATATCCATGTATGCAGGCTATTTGAATTATTTATTGTTAATCATGGTACTATATAACATTGATTATTAATATAATTTAATAAAATAAATCATTATCTGCAATGGTGCAAAATAATTTTTGATAGACCTAGTTTTGTAACCTGTGTTTATTTGAAAGTTATAATCCTAGCATTAGTCAATATCTAAGTTAATGGAAATGCTAGTATTTTTCATAGTTATGAGAAAATCCACCATTTCTAATGCAGATACAGAGCCACTAATATATCCTGGCAAAGGAGGTGGATTCATTCAAGGAAATGAAAATACAGTCAAATACTATAACTGAGAGAGTTTCGAAGTAAATTATGATGAAGATAAAAGAAAAATATATTCAAATACAAGAACAAAATCCAGTATGTTTTGGGTCAACTTAATATTGGAAAAGCTCATATTTAGATAGAATATGGAAGCCAGGAAATTTGTACAAATCTGCAATACCAGCACTGAGGAAGGATGAAGGAGGGGGATCATAAATTTGAATCCCGCTTGGGCAACTTAGCTAGGTCCTATTTCAAAAAGGGCTGGACATGTAGCTCAGTATGAAAGCACTGGGTTTCATTCTCATTACCTCCTCCCCCATCAGTAGATGGAATATGGAAATTCTGTAAATATTTAAACACCTACTATGGGTTCCATTGTAGACTCTGCGGATCTGGGGCTACAGCCGAGATCTCATGTGGTTGCTATCTAAAGGGATAATGTTTATTTTTCTGTGCTACAATAATAAAAAATCTTGGTTGTTTAGTCACTCCATATTAGAAAGATTAAGGAAGTATGGAAGGAAGAAGGGCAGATGTTCGGTTCACTTCATTTCAAGAGCTATGTATTAAGCACCTTAATATTCCAGCTACTTGGACATGAGTCAAGGGCAGAAGAAACAAAGTCCTTCTTCCATGCCAGCTTATAGTTATTGGGAAAGAGAGGAATGTCCCTTTGTCACTAGCCTGTGGCTAATACCATAATGGCCCAGAGAGAAGAGTGTGGAGGGACAGAAGCCCTTCCCTCAGTCTGGGAGAGGGCTAGGGAGTGTGTCAGGGAAGGAGTTCTAAGTAAGACTTCAGATAAGAGCCCGTGTGGTGTTGACAGGGCCTGAGATGACACTCTTCCTGTAAAGAGGTAGGTGGGCAGGGCCTGGGGATGAGGCTGGAGGGACAGTAAGGAGACCCCAGGCCAGCGTGGGGATCGGTCACAGGTAAGAAAACAGAGACTCAAAAATGGGAAACCTGTTAAGTAGCAAAGGCTTCCAATGGACTGGAAATGTTAATGGGACCAAGGGACTGGTCTCTCTATGGGGTGCACCAGAAGGAGCAATGAGATAGCCTGAGGAGAGTATAGGATGGCATGAGCATGGGACTTCTGGGGTTAAGAAGTCTGGGCTGGCACTGCTGTAGGGGAGGAGAAGGTCCAAAGGGTCTGCAGGTTCAAGGAGTGTGAAGGGCCTGGTCATGAAGATCACCAGAGCCAAGGAAGTCAAGAGCCCATGTGTTCTCTGACATCCACACAGCACTTCAGTTTCTCAGGATGACACAAAGAGGTTGCACACAAAGGGAAACAGGAAGATGATTGCCAAACTGGTCTGTGAATAATATGAGGTAATGACCCAGAAAGCTCTCCATCATAGTTATGTGGAAGCAAAGGACTCAGTGTAAGTTTCTGTGCAGAGCTCAGGACTCTGGAGCATCCCATGGGAGCCTCTGTGCTCATCCCCAGGTACGCAGGTATGGGTACAGGAGAGCCCTTCATGTTCTTCAGTCTTATCTGGATGTGTGGTGAGTCTGCATTACAGAAGGAATGAAACAGGTCTCACATGTGCCCCCAAAGTCTCGTGTATCCAGAGGTGGGGCTTATGAAAGGATTGAGAAGGTACCGACCTTACCAATGATCAATCCATTGGTACAAATGAGACCACACAGTGTGGAGCCTGAATAGAAGAAGCAGGTCACTGGAAGTGTCAAAGAAAGGATGTCTCTGCTCTCTTCCACTCCCTCTCCCTCTCCCTGTACCTCTCCCTCTCTCCTTCCTTCTCAGCTTCCATGAATTGAGCATCGGTCTTCTATCAGGCTTTTCTGCTATGATGTTTCTGCCTTCGGACCAGCTGACCATGGACTGAATCTCCGAAACCAAAATAAACCTTTCCTCCTTTACTTTGTGTGTGCCCTACACTTCATCCTAGCCAAAGAAAGGTGACAATTACAAACAACGAACCAGAGTTCAATCAAAGACCAACCTCTAAAAATTATTTTACTAGACTTCACCTAAAGTTTTGTTTTTGAAAAAATATTTTCCAGTGGGGCCAGGGATTTAGCTCAGGGGTTCTGGCACAAGGGCCTGAGTTCAATCCCTGGTACCCCCCCAAAAAAAGTTTTCAGTAATAAATTATTTCTTTTAATATAAAACTCCTGGTGAAAATGATCTTCTTGGACTTACAGTTATGCAGCTTGTCAGATCCTTGCTGATGAACAGAAGTGCTCTTCCAGCCCAGGCATTTTCTTAGGCGTCTCCCGCTGGGGTCATAATTCTGAGATATTTCACAGCCCTGAATGATGCAAACAGCTGGGGGTTGAGTGAAGCCTTTGCATAGACGACATGCCTGGAAGGATGGAGCATGTGGATGATTGATCATCTATTTTAATTTAAATATTTTAATGTCATGTCATTACATACTCTCTCTTCTTGACCTTCCCAAACTGAATCTAGTCCTATGGAGTGCAAAGTTTCTGAGAGCCGTGTTGGCCACGACCTCTCCGGCAGCATTCCCAGAGCTGCTTTGCTTGCTAGAGTAGTCAGAAGGGGACACAGCTGCCCACCTGGGCTTCCCCTGTAATTATCGTTTCCGTAGAAGCCACTGACTGGCTGTCACTGCTGACACTATGTTGGGCGATGCTTCTGTCATGGCTCAGTAGTTCCTCCTCTCACTGTGTGACTTCCACGCAATAACAGTCTGGCTGTTGAGCTTCATGGTTAGTTTTATGTGCTTATAGTTTTTCACAAATATTACAGTCAATATTATCTTGTTTCATCCTTAAACATCCCCCTGAGTCAGAACAAATGCTTTTGTCCTCACCTGACTGATGAGGTATGAGGAGTCGTCAAAAAAAAAAAAATACAGTGAATGTTTAAATTTTTTAAAATATTTATTACAGTAAATGATGTAGTACCATTAATACCCCTCAAAATACTCTTCCACTCACTGCTCTCACCACTTTCTGAAGTGATTCCGGAAGTTTCTTTCATGAGCTTCCATCCTGGCTGTCTGGATGTCCTGGTTCAGTCTAAAACATTTACCTTTTATGGGCATCTTGACTTTGGAGAAGAACCAGAAGTCACACGGTGCCAGTTCTGGTGAAGAAGTTGGATGAGGACTCACTGTAAGGCTTCTACCAGCCTGCCTTTCTGTTGGGTGTCCCTTGGCCCTGGTATTTTTCATCGCACCTCATAAAGACTCTTGTGAAAGAACTTCCAGAACTGCTTCAGAAAGTGACAAAAAAGATGGGATAAATATATTCAAAGCAAGGGGGAGTATTGAAAGGGGGTAAATGCCAAGATCAAATATAAGGTTTTCTTTGTTCTTAGGAGAATAAAACATGACTTAATTTATTTCTAAAAGAAAAGGTATTAAAAAATAAAAAGGAAGACAGTGAAAGGATATTCTACAGATTGAGCAGGGCGAGACAGTCCCTATGCACCAGAGTGTGGTGAGCTTTTAGATAATGAACATTTATCAAAAAGCTCTAAGAAGTCAACAACTTTCACATCCATTTTTAAAAGCTAAATTTTAGATTTTTCTCCAACACATATACAATATTCATACCCTTACATTCATGTTTTTATAAGCTGGTTTCTCCCTTTTTCAAAAGAATCTCAGAGGGGATTTATGGAGACATCTGTGGTCATTACCAGTGGAAGCCCATGTTCTTGTCATCATAAATGGTGGGGTATGCACAAGCAATGACTTTTCCAGAGTGACCGCCTATGTAATTGAATTACCAGCATTAAGGGAGAAGTGATTTTTTTTTTTCCTAAGCTCCTTCTCTACTCGAAGGCATGGATGAAAGGTGGCCTCTAGTCAACTTTGTATGTCCCCTTTTCCTCTTCTAATTTCTACAATTTTTTTTCTCAAACTTTCCCCTTTAGTGCCATTTCTTGTCAGCACTGGCAAACTTGTTATTCCTTGTTAAGAACCAACTTTATCGCACTGGAAATCTCACCCTCTTACTATTTATTAATATAGTTTTAAGAGAATCCTCCTATTTTGTGGGTAGCTTCTCAGTTGGGTTTAAATGTAATGTACTTGTTGGCTATTTAGCCCCATGGGGTCGGTGCTGAGACAGAGTTACTCAGGCTTCCTTTGAACACAGAAATGAAAATCAATAAACAATTTGAACTTCTTCGAGGGGAATTTTTCTCCTCTAATGAATATACAAGCTTGGTTACAGCTTAATTCAGAGATTGAATTTAGTGAGTGTTTTTGCCTTCGCCACAAGCATGACAAACAGAAGCTTCAAATGACATGCCCCACAGGAAGACATAATATTTTTTAAAAAATCATCCCCTCCCAGCCCAAGCATACACACAAACGAGACAACTCAACTATGGTAACATTGCTTGAACTGGAATTTTGAGAAATGTTCCAGTGACTGCCTAGTGATGTGATTTGTCCCGTCTATACAAGAGTTTTGAGAGCAAGAAAATATAGACAAAACAACCAACAAAACAGAGCTTCATTAAATCAGTCAATTAAATATTTTATCAATTAGGATGAGTCCCTTTCAAGTGCCAGAAAACACAACTCTGGCTTTGGGTAATTCTGAAAGCAGAGGCACCTGTGATTTTACTGTCTGTTCCCTTTTCTTCTCTCTATGGCAACTTTGTCCCTAGCTTGGTGTAGAAGCAAAGTCTGTGAAAGCGAAACAGCTGCCAAGGAAAGAAGTGCAGCGTTTTTTCACCACAATAGATGAAAGAAATGCAGGTCCTTGCTCCTGAATGGGGCCTGAATAGGATCATCTGTCATTTCCTGTCTGCAGCCAGGGGAACAGGAAGTGCTGATCGACTTGTGGCCGCAGAGTTCTCGCGCTGACGTGAAGAAGGGTGTCAACCCCAGGCAGGTCTTGAAGGATCTGTCAACGCTGATTTCTCAGAACAAATTTGAGGTACTTACAAGAGTGGCAAGAGTGTACTGCTATATGATGAAACCACAGCTTCAGGCAGGTATAACGGGCCAGAGAAGTGACTGATTAAATTTGTTAATGCTGATGGTAAAATCATCTCTAAAAGTGTGGTAATAAATTGGTCCGTACCTATCATTTATCACCAGAAGATTACAACATTAAACACACATTAATGAGAGATGACACTTTAAAACACTGTATGAAAGAATAAAGACACAACTGTCTCAACACTAAGCAAATATCACAAATGAAACGAAAGCAACTACTGACAAATAAGATCTATTACTAACTACCTGTGAAAAATAAGATTTCACACTTCTTGTTGCGAAGGACTCCAGAGCCTAAGATTTTTCTGTCATAGTATTTTATCATTAAACTTCTGAGTTTTCAAATGGTACAGAAATGTACACACTGGAGTAATGAAAAGAAAAAAGTATTACAGGCTTTTCTCCTTCCCAGGCCTCCTAATTTTTCTCCAGTAAAAGAAAAGGGCCCTGTAGACAGAGGAGGCTATTCAACTGTCTTATCTTTATCCTGTGTGAATCAAGAACAAAACATTGTTCTGCTGGTTTAGGCCAAAGCCAGTTGAAAGATTCCACATATGAGATAATTTAGGTAAATAATTATGGGTGAAGGATTTCATGTTTTGGAGGTAGACACACACCACCCACCTTCTTGAGCCTAAAGAAAACATCAATTCTTTAGCACAGTCCCCGATTCCTCCTTTCTTTCACATCTACTATTAGATTCAACAGTGGTTTAAATTCCACAAATCCCTCTATTTAAATACTAGAGTCTAATTTCAGGTCCTGAGACAATGGGCTGGCCAGATTCCGGACTCATTTTTAACAAACAGGTTATGGCGAAGATGATGGGAGACCTGTTTTAGGGCATAAAAAGCCTGGCAACTTCCTCCTTGCTCTCTCTTTCATTTGGGTCCCTCACCCTGAAGGAAGCCGCGTGTCCTGAGCACACTTCAGCAGCCTTAGGAGGAGGTTTTCCTGTTAAGGAACAAAGTCTTCTTGCCTATGTAGAGTCAGCAAGAGACTGAGGCTTTCAGCCTCCACTCAAGGGACTGCGCCATCTTGGAAGAAGCCCTCCAGCCCCCATCAATATTTCATTTGACTGCGACTTCAGCCCATGTCTTCCTCTGAGCCTTACCCTTCTGAGAAACCCTGCCTGGGAACCACCTAACTAAGCTGTTCCCCACATTTAGGACCCTCAGGAAATGTGAGGTAGGAAATAATTGTTGTTTTAAGCCCCTAAGTTTGGAGGAGAGTTGTTATTCAGCAGAAGATAATAAATTCAACATGAGTGAGCTTTCTTCATATGTATCACCCGATAAATTGGTCAATCAATTGTTCATTCAGTTGGGTATGCATTTACTAGTTACTCCTCCCATTCCCAGCATAATCTTACACTTAACCTCAGCACCTCACTTATCTCCTGTTACCTAGACTAATCCCATCTGAACTCATCTCTCCTTTAAATTTCTGATTTTCTACTCAGTAACATACAATTTAGCACATCATTTTGCTCCAACTGGCTCATAGATGTTACATTTGGCAATCTTCCCAAAGGACCCAGGGCTTCATATTTTAAAATATTTCTAAATGCATTTCTGAACTCAAAAAGTCTTAATTAATTGAAGGAGCAAATCAGTTCCTTGACCCCCAGGGAAATTAAATAAGTGGCTCTTTGTTTTAGACCAGTGCTAGGCTGTAGTTCTAGGCAGACGGCAATCTGTTTTGCTCATATCTACCATCCAACTTTGCCCCTGCCCAGATCAGGGCTCAACAAACTTTTCCTGTAGAGAAACAGTGTATAGTATTAGTCAGCTTTTCCATCGCTAAGACATAGTACTCGACATTTACAACTTAAGAGGAAAGAAGTTTAATTCGGCTCACAATTTCAGGGCTCAGTCATGGTTAGCTGGGGGAAAGGCCTGGAGTAGCAAGGATGTTTAGTTCATAGAGAAGCAGAGCACAGGAACAGTGTCAGAGAGGAAGGGGCCAGGACCAGATCTAGTGCCTAAGGTCGCACTTCAGTGATTCTCATAGGTACAAGCAGAACTATCACCACCCTCCAATCCCCCAGGTGGCCCCCAAGCTAATCAAGTTGATGCTGTAAAGCTGACCACAGACACACAGACAGAGAGAGAGAAGGTGGGAGGCATAGTTTGGCTTTACTGGCTATATGCAACTGTTCAACTTTGCTGTTATAGAGCAACAGCGGTGATAGATGCGTCAAAGAATGGTGATGACTATTCCAGTAGCACTTTATTTACCAAATCAAGTAGCAATTCAGTTTTGGTCCACGGGCTGTAGTTTGTGGGCTGGTGATCTAGGGTAACATTTCCACAGCCACATTTGAGAAAACACATCCGATAGTCCTTTGATGCTGAGAAATCTGGAAAACTGGACAAGAGAATCTAACTTGCTGTTTTGCTTCTTCCCTAGTTAGGAGTCAAGAGTCACATTTCTTGACAACGAAGATTGCTGTGAGGCTGTGAGGCCAAGAACCTCATCTAGGGACTCTTGCGACAGCAAAGATGGGCAATGAGTAAAGCGATCAGTGCCCCAATTCATTGTGGGGAAAACAAACTTCACAAGAAAAACTTGTGCATTTCCACCTGGCTCTGCCAATTTAAAGAAGTCTATCACCTTAGCTACTTCTCTGCACAGTGTGTGATTTTCTCAAGGGCATAATCTCTTTGCAGGAATAAGATTTATTTCTATGGTCAGTACTGGGAATCGAACCCAGGGCCTTTGTACTGAGCCACACCCCCTGAATCTTTCTTGGTTTCTGTGTTTTATTTTGAAATAGTTTCTTGTTAAGTCACTAAATTGTCCAGGCTGGACTCTAAATTAGCAATCCTCCTGTCTCTGCCTCCCACAGTGCTGGAATTACAGGTGTGCACCACCACACCTGGTTGAGTAGTAAGCTTTTAGAGGCACAGAAGTCAAATATATATCATGACACAAGGTGTGGAGCAGAAACACTTAAATCTGACAGAAGTCTGACCAAGGAAACGGTACCTGCAGTGCTGTGCTGCCAGTAGGTGCCAAATGTGCAGTCTAGCTGTTTATAGAGAAATTGCAATTGCAATGTTTTTCATAGGTTTCTTAAGAACATTCTAAGTCCACATCCTACTCTAATATATTGAGTTATACAATATTCAAAGACTGCTTATCTTTTTCATTCTGCATCAGTAATTTTGTTTTGTAATTTGAATAAAAACGATCAAAGAGGCAAACTATACGTGTTAGTTGGCCCTGATTCTCCCACACGCATCGTGGGATGTGACTGTCCTTGGTGTAGATGTGGATAGGCCGTGATGATCTGCTTTCTCGGCCTTGATGACGTCGTCACTTGGGATTGGAAATGTCGTGTCGTAGCTGAGCCCATTCTGGGTATTGCGGGCTGTGTAGCATGTTAGGGTCCAGTAACACCTTCGAGTTGTGACAATCACAACTATCTGCAGACACTGCCAAATGTCCCAGGGGAGGGCGACAAAACTGCTCACTGATACAGCATGCAAGACCCTAAGCAAAGTGGGGCACAGAAGCATTTTCTAGCTGTCTTATATGCAGTCCCTGCCCCAAGTAGTCTCCTGAAATAAAGGAAAAAGAGAGCCATACAGGCCACAGTTATTAAAGAAACTGACTCAGCTGTGCTCTTCTCTTTACATGTGTGATCGCAACCAGTGAAACTTGGCTCCCCTGGGAAAACTGCGCAGGAAATCAACTTCTCGGGAACAGCCAGGGACCGCCGTTTCGTGGGATCCCGCAGTAATGATTCCCTGACACCCAGATGGAAGGGAAACCATTTGCACGCACTGACCCTTAAGTGCATCCCTCACTGCATCTTAACAAGTCCGTGCCTGGAGAATTCTAGGGAATATGCCCAACAGCTAGACGACATGCACCATGTGGTGTTTTAAAAGATGCATACTGTAAGCCCAGTCCAGAGCTACATTTATGTTGTTTTTGAATGGGGCTTATTTTGAAGGAAGCAGGAGAAGCCCACCCCTAAAATAAGCAAACTGGTTCAGAATTGTCTCTTAATTTGAATTTCACGACAATGGGATTACAGACTGCAACCTCAGGCACTGTTCTGGGCTGAATGGTGTCCCTCCTCTCTTGAATTTCTCTGCTGACATCATTGCGGATTGAATAATAGTCAGCTTGACGGGGGAACGCCCAGCTAAACTGAGTCAGCATGGTTCTGGCCATGGAAGGGGCCTAGAAAGAGAACAGGAGGGGAGGATTTCCATTGCTGGACTTCCTGGGATGAACTCAGCTGTCCCCTTTGGAGCTCAGGTCCTCGCTGTCACTGGGGATGGCTGCTGATTGCTTCCGGAAACTTTGATCTTCACTTCCGTCTTGAGCACAGCTTCCTGGCTGCAGTGCAGACCCCTCAGCCTGCTGGCACAGATCCTTTAGGCTTTTGATGCAAACACAGACTTGCATAGACATCACTGTGGGCCTCAAGCCCCTGAGTGGATCCTTCTCATCTTCAGCACACAGACAGATCTTTGCACTCTTCTTCATTTGACGTTGTGGATGAATATTGTGGAAAAATCTTGTGGATTTATATGTCCCGCATTAAATCTACTTTCTTGCAAAGCACTGATTCTAGTAAGCATTGAGTAAAACAAAGTCCTAATCCCAGGTCTTCAGCATGTGTTTGGAGATAGAGTCTTTAAGTGGTGTCTTCAGGTTAGGCATTAATCCAACACAACTGTGTCCTTACCAGGGAAGGAGACTTGGATACAGACATGTGCACACCCAGAAAAAAGACCAGGTGAGGACACAATGAGAAGCCCAGGAGAGAGGAATCAGAAGAACCCAATCCTGCTGGCACTTTGGGCTTGGATTTCCAGCTTCCAGAACTGTGAGAAATCTTAATTTGTGTTATTTAAGCCACAGGTATTTTGTTATTACAACCCCAGAAAACTAGCATAGACACCATGCTTACCATGAGCACGTAATGTGATTGTGGTAAATCTTCATAGTTGTTATATCCCAGTTAAGCAACACTTTCAATTAATCACCCAAATGTATGGAGTGTCTACTCTGTTTCAGATTCTTTGCTATATGCTGAGGATACAACGGGATGTCAATGCAGTATCTATATATGGTAGGGTTAGCCAGTCTAGGGTATAAATGCGAAATAATTCATTTAAAGTATGGAATGAGGTGCCATCGTCAAAGTCCAGGTTCACAAGCCTTTATCTGCAAGATCAAAGACTAAAACAGGAAGTTCCCCTCCCCGCCTTTTCTTTTGTAATTCCATTGATAGCAAACCTGACCTAAACTGAACTCATTCTATATCAAGACCTGATGGTCAGTTCTTAATGCTGACCTGATGAGCGTTTTCATGTTGGCACTGAATCGGCAGTTTCTGTGCAGTTCCTTCTGCAGCTCTGGCTGTAGGGCACCTTCTACTACACTTGGCTTATCCTCATTTCCCCATCTCTGTCCCTCAGACCCTGGGATGAAATCACCTCCACAGTACAGCTGCAAAATCTCTTTCCTCTCTGTCTTGCTTTCTAAGACACCAAGTCAAAGGTAGCTGCTGCCAGATTTTTAGAAGATTTCCTACCAGATGGGCTTTGGGAGAAAGGTGCCCAATGTGTCTGAAAGGCGTAGGGAGCCAGGTATAGGTGGTGAGTAGGATTCAGATCACAACTAAGTCTAGAATGAGCTACACATAGAGGCAAAGGTACTGATAAGTCACCAGCTGAAGTCATTGGTGATATATGAGAGCAGTAAGAATAGAAGATTTGGAAGGGCAGGATTTTGATGGAGCTGGAAACTTGCAAAAAATACATAGCATACACACACACACACACACACACACACACACACACACACACACACACACACACACACACACACACACACACACATGCACACACGTACATAACAAGCTCAAGGTTAGTTGTTAACATAAGTCTCACTCTAAAATTTGTGTGGAAAATTGAAGAGACTCCTCTCACAAAGCTAAAGGGCAGTTGTACTGAGAATTGTATCTGTGATTTGAGTTCTAGAATTGTGGAAGACTAACTGCAAGGCACCTGAGACAGAGTTGTGCCTCTGATGGGGACAAAGTGCACCTGAGACCTCCCCTGGGAACACAAAGACAAGCGCAGATATCCTGAGCTCCAGATTCCCCAACCATGATGACCAGCAGAAGCCAACTCTTTCTGCTGGAGGAAAGCAACTTCCTCATTCTTGGAGACCTTGCAGTGGCCCCATCTGGATTCATTTCCTTGCAAGATGATGGCTGTTGTACTCAAGACTAACCCAAGCCACCCATTTTGCCCCTAGGCAAAGAAACAGTCCTGTCTGACATCACCAAGAAAGAAAGTCCAGGCCCTTCTCTATGATGCAGTCTTCATGCCCAAGGAAAGAGGAGAATTAAAAGATCGCTAGTGAAAGTGCAGGGACTTACCTTGAGGGCATGAGACCAGAGAGGGGGAAGAATTCATTCCCGTGGAGACATCCAACCGTGTGTCGGGTTCAAAGTCCTCAAGAACGCTGGCAGTAGAGACGATGGTTTATCGAGACAGCGCCTTGACTCCTCAAGCCATGTGTGGCCTGTGTTAATGAGCTGCATATCTTGGCTACTGTAAGCAGGAGTATATCTGTCTCTCTGGCATTGACTGTATCTTCTTTGGACATATAGCCAGTGGCTGGACTGCTAGACCCTATGGTAGGTTCCACTTTGAATATTTGGAGGAACCTCCATAGTGTTCCCATCGTGGCTGTACTAATCTGTGTTCCCACCCACAGTGTGCAAGCATTCTGTTCTCCACATCCTCATTAGCACTTGCTTTGTTTTTAAATAATAGCCATTCTTACTGCAGTGAAGTGATATCTCATGGTTTCTTGATAACTATAAAAAAAAATCCAACTCCTTCACTTTAAAGCTGGAGTTACCACCTCCTGAGGGTCTAAGCAGCATACGCTTCAGAGATGGGGTCCAACCCTGCACATTTCCATCCCCTGAACTGATGATGATTCACTGCTTTGTGTGTGCCCAGGAGCTTTTCTTTTTCAGTGTCACTGGTGGGATCCTGTCTTAATCAGAAGCTCCTGTAGTAATGGTGGTTTCTTTCACCTTGGAATAGGAAAGTCCTTTATTCTCAAAGATCTTCCCGCATAGCTCATAAACATCCCAGCATTCAGTAACTTTGACATTAGGGCAACATTGACTGAGACAATAAGGGATTTATATTAGCCTCATTTTTTTCTCGCATATAAAAGGATCACAAATTCAGTTCTTACTAATATTTACCAAGGCCCCTCTGGAAATTATTCAGAGGTGAGGTATTCTAAGAGGAAAATGCAAGCTTCGCCTGTTAGTTTATGGCATTATTTCCTAGATATGGAAAAAGAAGCCTCTGGAAATTTGCTGATAAAGTGAGCAGTTCTAAGAAAACATGAGACAAGCAGGCAGACAGGCAGATATCATAGTACTCTCTACTGATGGAAGAAGCAAGCGACGCCAGCACTGTGAACAGTTTCAGGGAATTTGTACATAGCACTAAAGGAAGAATAGTGGATATTCAGAAGAATAGATAGGCACTGAGTGAGTGTTCAAGGCACACAATACGTGAATCAGCAAATCTTAGCATTTTGTTACTCATTGGTTAAAATACAAGCACTTGTGAAAACCTAGATTTACAGCAGCAAGATTTGTAGATCTATATTCCTGAATGATGTGATCCTACTCCTATATTTGATGAAAGAAACATTCCTACTCGAGGCCAGGAGGATTAATGTTGCTTTCTTGGTAATATACCAAGAAACAGTCTGATGTCTTAAAACAAAGCAATACAACGTGCTAAATGTATAAGCAACATCGCTCCAGGAAACACATTTATCTGTCAAAGCCAAAAAGTAATTTTAATTTAATGAACATCCTTAGTTTGCTGAGCCCATTGGGGAATGAGAGTCTTTAGGGAAAGCTTGAAACTGAACGGTACCAATTTATCAGGTAGCTTTTCCTTTAGGGTGAAACAGAAGGGCCAGGGATACTTGACCAAAAGATTCAAGGGTTCTCTCAACACCTGAGTCTGCTGTCCAAGACTATCTTTGAGAAGCTAGGGTAAGAAGAAATAATCGTCTACATATTTAAGACACTTGTCCTACTCCCAAACAAGTTCCTACATCTTTCTACCTTAAGATTGCCTCAAGATGTACTTGGTTCAAAGAAAAAACTCTTGTGCACAAGAGAAAAAGGAGCATTGTATTCATCTGTCTGTCCACCCATCCATTCTTGTATCTCTGTCTCTCTAATCACTTGTCATTGTTACCCGTCATGCCATCTGGGTGCCCCAGGGACAAGTTCTTATGTGACGTCACAGTTGAGATGCCCTAAACACAGGACTCTCAGAGGAAAGTGGCTTCGACAGCATCTCCCTGACACACTGGGGACTACTGACCGGTGGCTTTTTCACAGAACCTTTTTATGGAGAATTGTATTCCACTAGGCAAAATCAAGAAAGTTGGAAACAACATGTATTTCTGGGAATATCTTGTTTTACACAGTAATGGCAGCTATGGGGCTCACAGAGCAGGCCAGAGTCAGGGGCCTGCATGCACTGTGCCACTGCTCACGCTGCTCTGTCTGAAGCCCGCTCCTTGTGTGGTGAAGGGGTGCCAGTGAGAGAAGGGAGGCATTCTTTGAAAAGCTATGCGATGCTGCCTAACTTAGCAAGAAAATGCACAGTCAGCCTTCCTTGGACCATTCTCTACCCCTGTGCCCCCTGGATCTGGCTTTTACTCTTCACCCACCATTTGGACTCATCTACTGCTGGCTGTCCTCCCCGCTGCTCTCAGGACTTTCATAGGTGGAACAGAGCCCTCCCTTTCTCTCTTGTTTGGTGCAGATAATTTCTACATTTCTGTGCTTGTCTTTTCTATTAGTGAAGCTGGGCACTGCCGAGGATGTAAATGAACCCAAGTGTCAAGGCATGGAGGGTGCCCAGTCCCTCCCGGGATGCCAGTGTTTGCGAGCTGCAGCTGGCAGTTTCCACAGTGCCGCCCTGCTCCTGGGCAACAGTGGCCAGGGCGGCCCCCAGGACCTCAGGTCATCGTCTCCTCTCTGTTGGAAGCTGAGGTCACACTCACAGGCTTCCTTCTTCCAGATCTCCTGACAAATTGTCTGAAACATATGTGGGATAATGGTGGTTACGGTAGACGGCAGGTGGTATGAGTAGGGGTAGATTATAAGACACGAATGGAGAGAGAACCTGTATAAATCGTTATGAGCATTTCCTCCCGATATTGGACTTGTGATATTTTACTGCCTGCTCCCAAGATGCCAGTAGGCATCGTGAGATCAATAAAATTCCTAAGATTCAATGAGCCAAACTGGGCTCTCTCCTCACTACATTACCCTGGACCCCAGAGAGGCCGTGGTGCTGAGCCAGTCCTGGTAGCTCTAATTGCCACTTACTTAAAACAACAAGTGATCTGTGAACATCCTTCTCAGGAAAAGCCAAGAAATAGGGAGTCATTAAAGAGCAGGATTTACTTGGGAGCCTGAGACAGAAGAATCGCAAGTTCAAGCCCAGTCTGGGGCACTAGCTATAGACCCGGTCTCAAAATATAAAAAAATAGGCAATCAGAAGGGCTGGGGATGTAGCTCAGTGTGCGGGCTCTGGGTTCAACCCTGAATCTTGTAAAAAAATAAAAAAGGATTTACTTCTTTAATACTCACAGTATGAGCTTCTTGGGTAACCCCAATGCCTCACTCTAAACTTAGCAACTTCAAGCAACAGAAACTTACTCTCTGCTGCTTCTGGAGTCCCGAAGGCAGAAGAAGGTCCTAGGAAGAAGGTTCTCTTTGGCCTTTCTGGCTTCTGGCATTTGTTGGCACCCGGTGTGGCTGCATCATTGCATGAGGTCTCTTTGCTTCTTCCCTTTCTGTCCATGTTTCTTCCTTTTTTTGCCCCACACAAGGGCTTTTGTCACTGGATCTAGAGCCCACCTAGGTAGACAGAGAGCTCAGCTCAAGGTCCTTTACTTCATAGAATCAGCACAGACACTTTGTCCATAGCAGGTAGCACTCACAGATTCCAGGCCTGGGACAAAGTTGACCTTCTGGGGAAGACAATGAGGCTCATGTGTCAGGTTTTCTTCGAGGTATTACATAGATCTTCTTTTAAACTTTGAATTTCAGAAGTCTGTGTCCTAGGCACAATGCTGCCACGAGTCAGCCATGTTTTCTTGGGAAGGCACATCCCACGTTTGAGTCGCAGTTTCCTTATTTGCAAAATGACGGGGGTGGATTAAATGTTATCTGCTGCATCTTTTGGGCTTTAACCTTGATCAATTCCAGACAGAGGGCAGAATTGGGGTGAGGGGCTGACGCTGTTGGGGTCTGCAGCATGTGGGCTGTGGAGGGCAGTCAGTACGCCTACAGTAGATGTTAGAGCTGTCAATGCGTGGAGTCTCATTTCTTTCCTCTGTATGCTGTCCTCACCTTCTAAAGAAGCCAGTGTCCTTATGCCCATACCCAAGCTCAGCCTTCACACGGGTGAAGCCAAAGAAAGTTCTCATGAAGAAATGATTAACAAATCCAACTAGCAATAAAACTGTAGAAAAAGCCCAAGATGCAGAGCCAAGAATCACTGGTTTCTTTGCTAAATCATGAGAAAATAGATGCTGGTTGCTCTGCCCCTGAGGTCCCAGAGGGTACAACAACTTGTGACCATCCAGGGATTAATGGTGCATTTAAATTGTTCTCTCCATGGGTTATATATGCACCGAGCCACAGGGGAGGCCAGAGCTGTCTGCGACCTAAATGGCAGACTCCCAAATCCCCCTTATTCTTCCGAGGAGAGGACTGACAGTGACCAAAGACATTTACACCAAGAATGCAGGTGTCTGAAGGCCAAGAGGCCCTTGTGTCCCCAGAGAATGTGGCCCAGCCTCTCTGAAGGCGGCCGGGGCAGTGTGCGTGTGTCCCCCAGCCAGATGTGGGCCGTGAGCACACACTTTGGTTCCCTGACTTTCACCCTGCAAGGGAAGAATTAATCATCACACGAAGTACAGCGGATGGGCAGATGGGGTGCTGTGCTGAGTTTGCCCGGGGTCCCCACTGAATGTCAGGGTGAGCGGTGAACGTGGCAGCTCGTCCTGAGCCCGGTGAACGTTCCACTCAAATCCCCAGCAGACAGTTTGGTCGGGTTGGCGTCTCGCTTGGAAGAAACACACAGCCGATTCAGCCAGCAAGCTCTGGAAAAGAGATCCTCAGTACACAGAGACGAGGTGCAGGTCCAGCTTCGATGGAGCCTGACAGGTCTTCCCCTCTGGGAACAGAAGCAGTGCTGCCACTCAAGAAGAGGACCAGCGTGTGTGGAGGAAACCAGGCAGGTTGAGGCCTGTCTGTAGTGACTGTGGTTCGCTGGTCACCATGAGCAACAGACCAGCCCGAAGCAGGGCTGGGAAAGAAGTGTTCACAGCAGTTCAGACGCGGGGCCATCAGAGCTGCGGATGAAAGACGGCCCGAGCGCCGAGCGCTGGTGTGGGGCTGCAACCTGGCACTCTGTAAGGGAGGCTGAGCCAGGCAGATTGCAAGGTTGGAGCCCAGCCTGGGCAACCTTATGAGATCCTGCCTCAAAATAGAAAATTAGAAAAGGGCCTGGGATACAAAGGCCTTGGGCTCAATCCCTCTGTCCGCTAAAGTAAGGTGCCAGAGGATATCAGGCTCTGAAAAGCCTAATTATTCAAAATAATACCTTTCATGTGGCAAATGGGAGTTGTGCAGGCGCTGGGTCCATCTTAAACCGGAACAGTTCTTTGCCCCTAATGCCAACCTGTCTCCAGCTAAGTGCGGGAAGATGGACAAGAGGAAGAGAAACGATGATGATAAAAAATAAACAAGTACTGTTGCTCTTGCCCTAGTTCTGTTCAGAGTCTAGTGAGGAAACAGCTATGAACCCAACTGTCCTACCTGTGAAGCCATCAATGTTCTTGGAATTAGACAGAAGAAGTACCCCAGGGCAGGACGGCGCAGGACAGGGAGGGGGCTGGGCTGTGAGAAGGCGCGGGTGGGCATGAGCACGTTTGTGCTTGTTTTACTTTAAGGAAGGGATTTAAATCCAACAGAATGATGGAGTTAGACTTTGGGGAGTCTTCCCCGAGTCCAAACGTTGCTTCCCGTGGGCAAGGACACTAATGAAATGCAGCGGTTCCAGCGCTGTCTTGGGTGCCGGACTCCCAGGTCCAGCGCCCTGGGTCTCTCCTGTTTCTTTTCATCCCTCACCAACTGGCCAGCTCAGCGCTCGCTTCCTCGGAACCGACTCCGCCTTCCTGCGATGGCCGCCGTGGCTGCGTCTCTGCTACCACCCAGCTGCAGGACCAGGCCAGGCTGTCCTGCTGAAAACGGTCTGTCCCATTCAGGGACAAATGACTAGAAATTGAACCAGTGGTTTGTTAGAAGAAAATTTGTCTCTTGGAAAAGAAATTCCCTGCCAAAAAATCTATTATTCTGTTCTATACCTTTTTTTTGTATTTAGTTTTTCGAGAAACTGCACAAAGTTGTTGTTCAATATCCATATGGCCAAAATATACAATTATTTCTTTAAATTACACATACTTTTTCAGAAAGCTCCTTTAATTGAAAAATCTACCCAGTTGATCTTGTAAAAAAACCTTCCCATTATATAGCTTGACATCCATATTCACCCTAATAAAGGGATTTCTAAATGCGGACCAGCATTCCAGATATTGAATGAGGTGGTCATTCACCTCATTGAATGAGAAAGATCAGTACCAAAAGCCCACAACGTAGTACATGACCCATTTGAAGGCTGAGGGGCTTAGATAAAGAAGGAAAACCAAGACTCATTTATTCATAATATTATTGAGCACCTATTATGTGCCAACAATGAACAAGAGAAATGTGCAGTTTGCAGAGATTAGAATCTAGCCAAAGCTAAGGAAAAATTCATAAATGTTCAACTTTAATCAGCAGCCAACTTGGATACATTTTACTAACACAGAAAAAAATGGTAGTACTCTAGCTTTGCCAAATGTAGACAAATGACCAAGTAGTCTATTTAATGTCTAATTGCTTGTATCCTGTGCTGTCAAGCATGCAGGTACAGTTATTTCATCAGGACAGGATTTTCAGAATATCCAACACAAATGCCAGAACAAGTGTTTATCAGTGTCTAGGAAAGGCAAGTGCTGTGTTTCCAGGAATCTCATTCATTTTATGTGTGTCCTTTACAGAGACTAGGGCTACCAGAATGGTTGGGGCCTGAATTGTGTCCACTTCCTCCCCATGCCTGGGTTGAAGTCCTAAGTGCAGGGCGACTGTATCTGGAGATGGGCCTTCCAGAGGTGGTGAAGGTTAAATGAGGTCAGGAGAGTGGAGCCCTGATCTGGTGGCACTGGTGCCTGTGTGAGAAGAGGGAAGCAAGAGAATGCATGCTTTCCAGCTCCGGGCATGTAAAAGGGAAAGGTGTGAAGGCAGCCAGCAGCCAGCACCTGCAGACCGGGAAGACAGGCCTCACCAAGTGACTTAAATTCTTTTAAGTCACTCTGTCTGTGTTATTGTATTATGGTAGCTTGGACAAATTAATAGGAAATAAAACCCAGTACTTATACACCAGAATCTTTCCATCCCAAACTTGCCCCTGTTCGTATCTCTGGTGTGGTCCAAGATAGCTTGCCACCATGTCCACGTTCCCAGATGATGACAAGAGGAGAGGGCACGTCCTTCCCCGGAGGGTCCCACCCAGAAAATGCACACTGTATTTGCTTGCACTCTACTGGACACGGTCACGTGGCTGAAGTCACAAGGGAAGCTGAGGAGAGCTGTCCTTACTGGCCCTGTCCAAAGGTGTTTTGTCACCAGGCAAGAATGCATAGTGAAGGAATAATCCATCCTTCTGACATCTGCACCCTCAGATGGACTTGGACACCCCTGAGACAAATACAAGACGTCTACGGTACTCCCATCCCACCTTCCGATTGATTCTCTGATTAAACCATTCGATAACATCTTTTGAGGGCTCATATTTTCTGTACCATTTTAGATGCACATTTTTAGTTACTGGTGCCTGTTTAGATGAAACCTGCCTGCCCCCTTGTTAGTTAGCCCTACTTATTTGCTTTTCTTCATAATGGAATTCACATGATATTTTTAATCACCAGAGAAATCAAATGTTTTGCTTAAGGCTTCATAGGTAGCAAATAGATCAACTACACTATGACTTGAGAGTCCTGCATTCCAAGCACAGTTTTGTTTTCATTTAATTATCACAGGATTTAAAAGTACCTTCTAATCCACTAGAAGAATTATGAATGAACTCATTCCCCAGAATAAAGGCAACAGAGAAGCAGTTCAATAGTGAAGACATCTAAATAATAGAAATAATTTTTAGTGTTTCATGTATTTCTTGTTTCTTAAATAATTTGACTTTTGCTCACTAATCTTCCATGTGTGAGTGTATCCTGTCTTAAAAAAATCTCTTACCACAGTATGCTTATATTGTTTTCATTCTGTTTCATTACTGTTATAAACCACACTGCATTCAACCTAACTGTGCATAAAGATTTTTGTGGGATGGAAACTTAAGGATCACTCGGCAGTTATACACACCGTAAAACTGTTGGTTATTTTTGGTAGCATCACCAAAGTGCTGCCCAAAGAGATTGAATAACACTTACTTCTATCAGAAAGACAAGACTAAAGATGGAGGTCATAGATTGGGCTCTCTAGAGGCACACCCTGTTATAAGGACCCTTATGCATGTGATTTACTCAGAAAATGCTTCTTGGGAAGACCAGTAAAGAAATGAGGGCCACAGGACAGGGACAGGAAGCAAGCCACACAGAAGTGTTCTATAGGCAGTGTCCCCCAGAGCCCAGGAAGCCAGAGTGAATATCCTGCCTTCCAACAGCCAAGTGTCAAGGACCACCCTGGAGGGCAGGTAAACCCCAAGCATGGATGCTTAGTCCTCCGGTGTATGAGTAAAGCAGCTCCATTAGCTTCAGGGCAACCCTCCGAGAGAAGCTCCAAGTTGCAGTCATTGTTAAAGCACATAGAAATCAGTGTGGGTGGGGGGACTGTGGAGAATATGCACAGAAAATATGAGAAATCTAAAAGGATCTGTGCAAAGCACTGATGCTTTCTGCTATGGCTCACCCCTCACACAATGACTTCCTTTCACATTCCGGTTCCTTAAGGTGATGGTTGCTCAACATTTCAGGAGAAAGGTTGTAAGCGGAAGGCTAGTCAGCAAGCTATTCTCTCTGCTGCTGCTGCTGCTGCTGCTGTTACAATAGGGCCCGAAGGGGTAGCATCTCACCATCCGTTCTTCTGGCCATTCCACAATCCTCTCAAGCACTACTGAACTTCACAATCATGCTCTGCTCCTGTATGCTATCTCCTTTGTTATAGGGAACCAACTTTCCTGTTAGCTTCATAAGGAACACGCTTATGTACAAAACACCTCTACGTCTCTTGATCTGCTTCTCAATACTCTGCCAGATTGTAAACCATTCTAAATTTCAAAAAGTTGTTCCAGTGCCATAGAGGTCCAGCTCCATCCAGTTGACTTGTGAACATGTTTAACTCTGAGACACAGAGTCCCTGTATCAATAAACTCTCTTCTATCCACCATCATGGTCCAAAATCTCCAGTCTCTATTTCCAAGTCATGTTTTTCTGATACTAGAGAGTACACATTACCCAGGTCCTACAGACTGATCAGAAAACAATTCTTTCCTCCTGTAACGAGGCCAAGCTTTCTCCAGTGAGTCATGGTGACCTAATATCTATTGGTATCTGCCTAGGCAGAGTCAGACCATGAGGAGGGAAAGGATTGCCTTCCAACACATCGGCCTTAGTTGAAGTGTCTGATCAGTCTCTAAACAGGAAGGGAGTTGCTAGAATCTAGAAAAGAGTGTACAGAAGGCTGAATGTGCCTGATCTTTGACAAATGAGCCAAAATACACACTGGAGGAATAAATAATAAATGGAGCTGGGAAAATTGGCTTTCCACACGCAGAAGACTGAATCTAGACCCATATACCTACTGAACTAAAATCAGAATGGATCAAAACTCTACATGTTAAAACAGAAACACCTTAATCTGCTAGAAGATAAAATAGGTAAAACCCTTAAAGACATAGAAGTAGGCAAGGACCATCTGAACAGAACCCCTATTGCATAAAAAACATCAAGAATCAATGAAAGGGATCATGTCAACTTAAAAAGTTTCTCCATAGCAAATAAAACAATTAACACACTGAAGAGACAACCTACAAAGTTGAAAACAAGATGTCAGCTATCCGGACTAATATCTAGACAATATAAAGAACTAAGAAAGAGTAGACCTCCAGAAATAAAAGATCCAAGGAGAAAATGGACCACTCAAATGAACAGACATGAAGAAGAAGAAGAAGAAGAAGAAGAAGAAGAAGAAGAAGAAGAAGAAGAAGAAGAAGAAGAAGAAGAAGAAGAAGAAGAAGAAGAAGAAGAAGAAGAAGAAGAAGAAGAAGAAGAAGAAGAAGAAGGAAGACGAAGAAGAAGAAGAAGAAGAAGAAGAAGAAGAAGAAGAAGAAGAAGAAGAAGAAGAAGAAGAAGAAGAAGAAGAAGAGGAGGAGGAGGAGGAAGAGGGAGAAGAGGGAGAAGAGGGAGAAGAGGGAGAAGAGGGAGAAGGAGAAGAGGAGGAGGAAGAGGAAGAAATAGAAATGGCCAATAAATATATGAAAATATGCACTACCTCTCTGGCCATTAGAGAAATGAAAATTAAAACAATAGTGGAGCTTTTTCTTGCTCCAGAAAGAATGGCTCTCATCAAGAAATTAAATACTAACAAATGCTGGCAAGTCTGCAGGGAAAAGGAACCCATCTACGTCGTTGATGGAAATGTAAATTGGTACCAGCACTGTGGACGTCAGTATGGAGAGGCCTCAAAAGACTAAAACTGGAAATTCCATTTGAATTTCACTGAGTCTGGGAATGTTCTGGAAAGTGCTAATGACATCGTATTATAGGGATCCACGCGTATCCATGTTTATAGCAGCATAAGTCATAATAGTTAAATCCCGGAAGTGGCCTATATCCATTAACAGATGAAAATGTATTTATAGATAATGGAGCACTACTCTGCCATAAAAAAGGTCAGCTTGGGTCATTTGTAGGAAAATGAGTGCAACTCGAGGCTGTTTTATCAAGTGAAATAAATCAGACACACAAGTTAAATATCGCCTGGTTTCTCATATAATGAGAAACTCAAAATACCAATAAAGAGCAAAAAAGAGACAAAAAAATAGGAAAAAGGGAGATAAATCTTTTGCAAAGGGGAAGGGTATCAAGAGATGGAGGGAGAGGAGGAGGAAGGGGTGAAAAGAAAAAGATATATTCTGTCCATGCACCAACTCCCCATAAGGAGTGTTTCCATTACCTGCTGCAAACAGGCACTAAATTGAAAATAAAATAATAAAAAAGTATTCAGTAACCTCCAAGGATCCAATTGCTGTGGTGCATCCCTCCAGTCCCTGGGTCCCCTCCTTGCTTGCCAGGTCCACGGTGAGGGGTAGGGCATTTGGCAGGCTCTCCTTTTCTCTGAAATTGATGTTGTTCTCACAACTGAGCTCCATGCCTGGTCTTAAGCATTTTCTTTCCTTTGCTGAAGGATGTGTCTCAGGGCCTTTGCATAATCTTAAAGACTGCTGGGATTTGTGCTGTGCCTTATGTAGATAATGACTGAGCTACATGTATTCTTCTCTTTGCTACACCCAGGCTCTCAGCAACAATAAAACAACTTCGGCACTCCCATCACTCACAAATCCAAGCAGTTTTACATGAGGCAGCACGTTCATCCCATCTATATCCCAGCCCAGCCTCACAGATAGGAAGACATAGGACTTAGCCCAAGGATGGTCACTTGTCCTCTTTGTAATAGTACAGGGTCCTTTTCTTCAGGTGGCCAGCACATATCAACTCTGGAACCTAGCCTGCCTTTTCTGCTTCTTTGGCACACTCTGCCACCAGGCCTGTGAGGGGGGCTCCAGAGAAGGGCCCTCTGAGACGAGGATTTGCATGTAAATCATTTCAGAAAGCAATTCAGAGTTGTGGAAAGACTAATAAGATAGGGTGTAGGCATGGGTGTGGCCGCAGGCCAAGTCCCTCAGAAGGTGGAGTTCAGTTTGACCACAGTATAAGCAACACGGAGCCATCCCAACCTGAAGCAAGGGAGTTGGCCCTTCCTGCCTGGACGATGGTCACCCAGCTGGACTGCAGACTCCTAGTCCTTCCATCCTATTGGACAGTGGGGGCTCATTGGCTCTAGTGGCCCAAGAGCTTGTTCTCCAGAGGAGAAGCAGAAGAGACACTGTCCACAGAAGGGCGAGCGTGGAAAGTGGGTGAGTCAGATGCTCCCAGAAGGGACGGGAACCAGCCCATCTGACCAGAACAGGGGTCCCTGTGCTACAGCTGTCTTTCTCTCTTCTCACTGGCTTCCCTGTTTGTCCTGTTCCTACAAATTCCAATTTATATTTTTCTTTTTAAGATTCAATTTAGTTTGTTTGGAATGGGTATCACTGGCACAAAGTATAAGATTTAGAACTTCAAGACGGGTAGGCAGTGAAACATCACCTTCCTATATATTGTGTCTGAAATATACTACAAGGACAGATTTATGCATGGGGCAAAAATCTCTGCCTCTTTTGTTTCACATACACATTATTCCTTTCTGTGGTTCTGTCTTCTCATTGAAAGGGATCGATTCTCTCCTGCCTGGGAACACAGGACAAGGGTAGAATTTCTGAAGCAGAAGAGAAACAGACTGAAAGTTGAGATACTGAGCACGGCATAAAAGCAGAGGACAAGGCCTGGTAAGGAGGCCTAATCCTCCATCTATTAATTGTCAAAAGCCCTCATTGTTCTAGAAGGATGTAGTGACAAGTTTATGGAAAGAAAACCTCTTCAATTAACAAAAATGTTTGCTTTTCTCAGAATAAACCTTCTACTGTGAGGGTTCACAAGATGGTGGTCGATGAGCTGCTGGAATTCACGAAGAGGCAGTGGGTGTGTTTGGCCCATCCATCTGACTGGGCCTTTAGTAGATGGGGAGGATTCTACTTATTTGGAAAATTCCAGGTGTGACAGAGAAGAGAATGGGATTAAAGCAACCAAACAAGCAAAACCCAACTGTATAGAAGCCAAGATGCTGCTGTGTGAGCCCAGAAAGCCACCTTCAGTGTCACCTGTAATCCGTGCCCAGAGGGTTCCAAGGACAAAATGGAGCCAGTGTCCAAGAGGGGGGCTTGGATAAGTTGATGGGCAGAAACATAATTCATAATGATGCTAACATAAGGGACAAGGCTGTAGGCAAAGTTCCATTCTTTTTGCTACCGGGGATCAAACCTGGGTCCATGTGCTTTCAAGGCAGGTCGCAGAACCACTGAGCTGAATCCCTGGACCCAAAGTTCCTTTCATGTGCTGTACTTTTTCATTTTGCCTTTTGCCTAGCTGTCGGATTGAACAAGGTTTCTAACACTGTAGTTTTTTTTCCTCCCTCTGAGACTGAGTCCAATTGGGCTTAAAATCTGCAATTCACCCCCGTGACTCAGTCACGGGTACCCACAGAGGGAGGAGAGGGCTGGAAATTATATAGTGAGCTTAAATTACACACCCAAGCTAGGAAAACCAAGCTTCTGGCTGACTTGGATATTCAGATGTGTCCAACGAGTGGAGGAAATCAGTTGCTTTTACTTATTTTGTTCCCAACCGCAAGGAGATAAGTTAGTGTGTCGGATCTTCATACCCACTCCTGTCAAACGGGGGTCCATCGAGTCTCTGCATATCAGGGGTGAGTCCCCATGGTACATCCAGTGCAGGCCTCTAGGTCCCAAAGTGGCCTTTGTTTCCTGTTGTTGCTATAACAAACTGCCCCAGACTAAGCAGCTTAAGGTAGGATGGAACGTACGGTCTGGGAGTGTAGTGGGTCTTCAGTCCGGGGACACGAGATGCCCATGACGGTGCTGGCCAGGCTGTGCCTCCTGCTTGGGTCTCAGGGGTCCCCTTCCAGCCTTGGGCCTGCTGGGCCTGCTCAGTTGGTGCGGCTGGAGGAGGGGTCCGTGTCCTTGCCGGCTCTGCAGGACTGCCCTTCCTCCCCATTGACAGCGCCTGCACCCTTCTCACACCAGCTCCCCTCTCCCCCAGGGCAGCATCTCTGGCCAACTGTTCTGCCTTCCTCTCTCAAACGCTCTATCGATTCGATTGGGGCCGCCAGATAATCCAGGATAATCTCCCTCTTTAACAGTCTGCAACTTAATCACCTCTGCAAGACGCTTAGGCCATGTACATAGCACATTCACAAGCTCTGGGGATTAAGATACGGGAGTCTGGGGGGCCATTGTGCTGCCTTCCACAATCCCAAATACCAAAGGACGGGTGATTGCATGTGCTCCCGTAATTGCCTTCCTTTCGGAAGTGTGTGTCCCGTCCGGACTGACTGTCGTTATAGCCGGCTTTTGCGGGAAGTGCTACGGGAATGCATGCAGCAGGGAGCACTGGGTGCGAGTTGGGGTCTCCCCTTCCCCTTCCCGCTTCTTCCTTCCATAGGAGGAGAGCCAGGCCATCTTACAAACGCTCCCACCCTGCCTTGAACTCTCTTTCCCCTCAGCTCAGCTGTGACTTTGGGAGCAGGACCTGGCTGGGGCTCACTGCGCCGGCCCAGTCTTTTGGAGGCTCCCTTTGGGACCTGCCTGTCTGCCCATCCTGAGGGTCTGCTCCTGGCCGCGTGCAGTCATGCAGCGCTGCCTTTGACGGAGGAGCCGCGCCCCCGCAGAGGGGCCTGCACACCTGGGCCTGCACAGCTCCAGGGCGGAGTTTTAGACCCAGCCAGGAGGAGCGACCACAGGCTCAGGAAGAGCCGGTGCTGTGGGCGAAGGTGAGATTCCCAATGACGCGACAGCACAGCAGCAGCAAAGGTGCTTTCCTCTCTGCTCCTCTCCGAAACGATTCCAGTAGAAATAATGTAATACTGCAAATTGCGTAAGAAAATGGATGATGCCCTGGAAGATGCAACGTTAAGTGAAACACATCAGAAGCGCAGTGCCGTAGGGTATCTCTCACTTGAGCAAGGCAATGTGCAAATAAAGAGCAAAATAAAGGATCGGCAGAGGAGACAGTGATGGATCTTTTGGAAATGGGAAGGGGTCCAGGAGATCACGGGGTGAGGGAGGGAGGATGGGGAGAGGGAAGGAAAAGGACTTAAGATGTGTCATGTAAATGCGCCCAATCCAGCTAGGAGTGTAAATATTATATGGCAGAAATGCGAACTAAAAATGACAATAATAATGTGAATCGGGAAAGGGGATTTAAAGTCGGAGGGAGGAGGCGAGTGGAGGGGTTCGCGTACACACATGAACGAGAGGAAGCAAAACAGAAGCAGAGAAGTAAGGAGTAGGGAGGTGGTTTTCAAACGAGTGGGAGAACGAGACGGAGGAAGAGAGGGGAGAGGACGAAGGGATGGGAGAAAAGAACTGAAGGAAAAAATGATGATGAAAATAGAGCTTTTGCCAATGGGAAGAGGACCAAAAGGTGGGAGGAAACAGGAAGAGAGGGAAGGAATAGGGCATTTTTAAAAAGAAAGAAATTAAAATATATTTTGGACATGAAGCAGCTCTCCACCATAAATGTAATCATTATATGCTGCTAACATGCACCAATTTTAAAAAGATCTTTCATGGAAGCAGAATCGAAACATATTATTACATGTACCTACTTGCTAACATTCATGGAAACTTCATGTTCCTAGAATATGACTAAAAAAATGAAGTTGTGACGTAAAAATCAAAGCCAAGAGATATAAATCTGACAAAGTAACTAGTACATATTTAAACACATTAAGTAATTATTAAAGAAATAAGGAAGTTGTAGCAAGACTAATAGCAGTGGTATGATTAGTTAAAACCTATTTGGAGAGAGGAGGAGTTGGGAAGGAAAGCAAACACGTAACTTTTCATTGCTTGAAGTGGGAAGGTAGGAAATATCACCTAAAAAAATAGCACACTTTCTTAAATGTAGTAAGACATTTATAATTTCTATCATCACACCACCAAGGAATTAGAAGCAGAATTAGATAAACTTTCAGAAATAAAAACCTTGTATTTAAAAAATGCAAAGCAACTGGGTTGAAGGTGCAGCTCAGGGTACAGCACCTACCCAGCATGAACAAAACCCTGGGTCACCACAGAAGAGGGATAAAAAAGTGCACAGAAAATACGAGCTAGAGTGAAAATTTAAAAGGCATAAAAATAAAAATAACATAAAAGGTAATAGTACTGTAATTGAAAGGTATATTTCACATAAACAAAATAAATGGGATACACTCTCCTTTAAAAAAGATGAAAACTTAAATAGTATAAAAATATAAAACCAAACCATATGGTATACATAATAAACACACAATTAAAAACATTGACAAAGAAAGGTTGGAAATGAAATGATGTACAAAGGCGTTCCATACAAATAAAAAGTCAATATATTAGCAAGGACATCAGCTGGTTTTAAAATATACAAAATGATCTTTTCCTCACAGGAATACTTAAAAAAAAATAAAGCTACTTTTTTGTTTTCATTTTTATTTTAGCAGTACTAGGGATTGAATCCATAGCTTTTGCACTGGGCTACATCCTCAGTCTTTATTATTATTATTATTATTTTAAGAAAGTCTTACTAAATTGCTAAATTACCCGAGCTCAAACTTGGGATCTTCTTGCCTCAGCCTCCCAGAGTACTGGGATTACAGGCATTCACCACCATGCCCAGCCTAAAGGGGTATTCTCCTTTCAAATTAGTGAAGATAGAAAATGTCTAATGCACATTGGCTGATGCAGTTGAGAGAAAAGAAGCCCCCTCATGGATTGTTGGTGGGCTAGAAACTGACCAACATTTATGGAGTGTGTCTCAGTTGCTTTCTTGGTTCCTTAGACAAAATACCCAACACTCACAACTCTAAGGATGAAAGGTCTACTTTGGCTCACAGGTTGCGAGTATTCAATCCATAGTCAGCTGGTTCCAAACCAGGCAGCATGACAGAGGGGGCACGATGGTGGAGAAACAGTCCATGGCAGGGTAGTAGAAAGCAGAAGGAGATCAAGGAGAGAGACCACGCCCCCAGTGACATACCTCCTCCAACCAGGCTTCAACTAGCAACTCACATTTAGATATAAACTCATTACTGAACTCCTCCACTGATAAGTGTCATGCCCCATGATCCAGTCACCTCCCCAGAGCCCCACCTATAAGCACCCAAGGCTTTGGAGTGACATCTAGATGTAAACCATAACAGAGTGCACCTTGGTAATACATATAAAAATTACACATATGTCTGCTCTTGAATGCAGTGATCTCGGTTGAAGAAATTTACCCTAGGACAATCACATATGTGTTTAACAATAGCCAATGGAGTATGGCCTATTAGAGAAAATACTTAAAATAATTCAGTATGCCATCGATCAAACATAACACTACTAAAAATAAAAATGAGCTCTATTTATATGAAATAAACCCCAAGATTAATAGGGAAAAAGTATCACCATCAAGGACTACTGCTAGCCCACATGGTGTTTTGGGACTCCTCTTCATAGACCTGTGTATGACCGTGCCGTCCTCGCTTGGGGTCCATTGCTTAGAAGAGGACCAGGACACACTGCAATGTGTCTAACTCACCCCAGCCCTTATGGAGGACAGAGCCATGTGTACCCACAGTCAGTCAACACCTGCCAACACCTGCATCACATTTTTAGATGGCATTTAGAGAGGGAGACCATCCATTTTTTTTTTTTTGGCACATAGGACTATTATCAGACAATTATCTGTTTCTGAGCAGAAATAATGGATTGAAGATATCTTAATGTAACCCCGAAGGGGGAAAAAAAAAGTACCAGATCATTAAGGCTTAATTGTCAGTGGAAAGAGTTGTATTTTATTTACCAATCTTAATTTGCTTTCTGAATTGAACTAATTGATTAGCTAATTTAGTGCTTAACATCACTTGTTACTTCTGAATAGCATCACTAAACTTTAAATTAGTAAAGTTTGTAAACAATGAATTGGGAGTTGGGCCATATTATCTCAACTTTGCATCAAGTAAATGTGATAACTTGCCCTTCGATAATGTCGATGTCTTCATGTATTAAAAGTTTAAAAATTGTCAGTTCATTACCCAAACGTTTCAGTACAGAGATTGCTCCATATAATTTGTATTAAAGCTGTTAAAATAAATATACACCTTTGTCTACACGTCCAGTCTACTTCTCGTTGATATCTCAACCCACTTCTACCCAAAGGTAGCTTTGAAATTTTCACCTGACAATCCTGATTAAAAATGTGATTTTTTTTCCTTCTGTAAACTCTACACTTGCAGTTTTATACTCCTGCACCTTCACTGTAGTTGATGACGGTGATGGTTTCCTTTTTAGAATAGTCTCTCCTTTGTCTTCTGGACATTTCTTGTCAGACTTTATCTCAAGTCTCTCCTCCCAATGTTCCTCAACTGTTGGGGACCCTTAAGGTCCATTTCTGACTTAGCACTTTTCTACACATTCTGTGATTGAGCCTATCTCTCAGATGGTTAGAACTGCCACTTGTATGCAGCCAATGCTCAGATTTGTATCATTAAACATTATCTTTAACCTGAGCACGCTTCCGGGCTGAACGTTTTTCTTGGACATCACACAAAAGCCTTTCAAGTCATTAAGTCCACAGATACCTCTTTCTAAACTTGCTCTTCCTCCAGTATTCCCTGCCTCAGCAATGAAGCCAAGTTTCACAAGCTAAAAAACCATCCTATTTATTTCAACCTCATTAAATAGATCTTAAACACAGCTTGCTTATTTTACCTCGGAAATATATTTCACATCCATTCCTCCTTATTCATATTCTGTTGTTATTACCTTAATGTGAAGCTAAAGTATCTCCTCTGCATAATGGAAACTCCTTTATTTGGGTCCCCTTACTCCACTCCTCCTCTGTTTAGACTTCATGTATTTGGTAGTCCGGATCCTGCCCCAGACCTAATTACTAAGGACATGCCAGATGAGGTCTGGGGATCTACTTTACCTTCTAATCCTGGTAATGTCCAAGACCAGCCAAGTTGGAAATTTCTGCTCTAGAATAAGTCGTGAGTGAGACCCAACAGCGAGTTAACTACCATTCAATTCCTATGTAGCTCTCAGTGCTTTGTAAATCATCTCTTGTGTTTCTAAGCCCTGGAGACAACTGGGTGACACTGGACTCTGACATGAATTATCTGGTTACTGCCACAGCTTCAAGTTCAGTCCAGTTACCATCAACACAGGATGTCGGTGAAATGGAGAAATGCTGGCTCACATAGTGAGCCCCATGCATCTCTGTGCTCTACCTATTACTCAGGTTGAAGAAATCTTTCACCAGATCTAGAATGTGAGACTTCAGGGTATGAGTCAATGTTTGGCAAACTGGGATCTCAGAGCGACTATGGTAATAATCTGCTACTGAACTGGGAATGCTTCACTTAGGTGATTCTGGTCACTTTGTGACAAGGAAAGAGAATGTTTCCGAAGGGCGTTGGGGGTCACCAAGGGTCTGGAGGGAGAAGAACGGTCTAGCTGATGTGCAGAACCCCATGAGGGACAGCGGCCTGGGAAGCAGGAAAGCAGGACCATCAGGTCATCAGCAGGAACGGGCTGGAGAGGCTGCAGCAGGGCCGTCATCTGGGAGGACTCCAAGAGCTCACCCTGGTCTTGTCTGTCTCTTTTAGTGCTCCAAGTTCAAGCAGTGAACATCTAAGTGGTCAAGGTCAGGGCATTGCCAGCTCGCTTGATTGTGCAGGGCCAGGCAGAGCATGGGTACAGCACCCAGGCTGTGTAGTGGGAGACAGGACTACTCACAATGGAGAATAGCTCAGTTTTCTAAAGAAAGTCAAGTGCTAAGAAGAAAAGGGAAGAAATGCTGAGCAACTAATAAAGAAACCAAATAGCCATTGTAGTGCACATAAGGAAAATTGAAGGTGAGATGAAAAGGAAGGGGAAAAAAAGCTTGAGGAAATAAAGAAGGTAATAGTTTCGAACTTTACATAGTCATACAGGAATTTTGTTTTGTTTTGCTTTATTTTTATTACTTTCTAAATTAATCAAAAGAGAATCTCTTACAGATTTGAGAACAATATATCTGGTCCTAATTACCCAGAGTCTCTATTTATAGACATTGAACGTGTTGTTGGAATTAAATATAATGTATGAACAAAAATTTTGATATACATTTAGATTTGCTTTCTCAATAAAGCATATCACAAAGGGAATAAAGAAATTCTTTATTCAAATTAATGGTGAATTCTTTTGTCATGAGAATAGTTTATATTCATTTCAGTGAAAGCAAATAAATTGTTCTAGAGAAGAAAAACAAAAGTAGCCCAAGGCAGTATTTTCATTATAGAAAAAGGCACATGTCCATGAATATCTAGTTTAATATTAACAAAAGTCATTCAATTAGCTATGCATGTACCATTGTTATGAATATTTATTCGAGTCCCAGCTAAGTAACACTGATATGTTTTATTCACTGGGTCAGAGATTCAGATGTTATAAACATTACCTTTCTTGCCCTGGTGGGAGACGTGGGGATTTGAGTGAAAAAACAATCTGACATTGCCCAGCACCGAGAATGCAAATTTCTTCAGAACTTTCAATTTTATGTTCAGGAAATTGCCTTTGTTATTTGCTAATTTTATTTCTTCTCTAAAATCATTAAAAAATTCTGATGAGCTAATATTGCTTCTGTAATAACAAGAATTATTGAAGACCCCCAAAATGGTTTCCTTCTTATCTCTTGAAATAATAGCTTGAGGTGGCCAAAAGAAAGAGGAACAATGTGTAAATTGAAGATGAATGAGAGTAATTAGGGCAGGGACAGAAAAAAGTGACAAGCAAGCTATTCCCCATCTATGATTGGCTTTGCTAACCACTTCGGGGCTTTCTGCTGCTAAACCTGGATGTGGTTTGTGTATCTTAACCGCCATGTTTTTCACTATAGGCTTTCCTTGTGGAAGAGTTGGCTTGTAAGAGGAAACTTATTTTCTACACCTAATTTAGATCAATTCATTTGTCAAAAAACCTAGGTGTAGGGAAGGTGGGATGGGTAGGGGAAGAGTAAAAAGGGAAAAGAAAAAAATGTGAGAGAATGAAAAGATGAAAATAAAGTGTTTGTAGATGGGGAGGGGAGGAGGGGGTGAAGGGAGGGCAGAGGTAAGGGGAAAAAATGAGAATCAGCACTTGCCATGTAGAGGTACATGATCCCAACAATGAATGTAACTGTACTATATCCCTAAAATGTACCAATAAACTCAATTAAAACTGAAAAAATAAAAAACCCCAAGTCTCTGCATGTTGCATACAGGGTCTCACTATGTAGTTGAGACTGACCTGGAACTCACTATGTTGCCCAGGCTGGTCTCAAGCTCACAGAGATCCTCCTGCCTCAGCCTCCCGAGTGCTGGGACTACAGATGTGCTCCACCACACCTCGCTGCATGTTGCACTTTTGAGAAGATGCACCTCAGTACTAGTGACCCAACGGTCTGGGTTTCCATCACTGTCAAGGTCATCGTGCCACCCCGTGTCTCCATGGAAAGCCACTTCTGACCTGAACCTCTTTCCTCTTCTGGTCCTTTGTCCTCCCTTGCATCTTCCTCTGTGATGACCGGTCATTTCTTATTTTAACAGCCTCTGTCCTAGGAATGGAACGCATGCCAATCCATGAAAGGTGTGCGCCTGCACACACTATTTTCTCGTTCGGTATCAGTCAGCTTTCCATCACTGGGACACAGTGCCTGACTCCACCACTTGGAGGAGAGATTTAATTCAGTTCACAGTGGCAGAGGTTCTCGATGCAGAGTCAGCTAGATCCGGGGCAGGAAATCATGATAGAAGAACACGGTGAAGCAAAAGTGCTTAGCGCATGGTGGCCTGGAAGCAGAGCAGGGAGCAGCACCAGAGAGGATGGGCTGAGGAACCGGACTGGACGCCAATGTCACGCCGGCCTGACCCACCTGGGCGCACCTGGAAGTGAGCTGCAATTCCCCGGAAGCCAATCCAAGTTGATACTCCTCCCTGTGCACCACAGACACGATAGGTACTCTCTGGTTCGGATGTGAAGATAACATGTTTTCTTATACAGACAAGACAGAGATACAGAGGTGTCTGCTCCCTGTAGGCTTCAACTGTCAGAGCTTTGGTCCCTCTCTGCTGTCTTAAATACATTCTGTTCACTACTTACAATTAAATTAGTGTTTAATAAATGTATAAAACTTCATTTCATAAACCATCCTGAAATAATCTCCCTACCAAAAAGATATTCTAATTTCCTTGCATCCTTCACCTCCTCTGTGGCTGTCAGTAGCAAAACCCATCAAACAAAATCCATCTTGAAGAGAGGGAAGTCTATCCTAATGAGCCTTAGCTTCACCTTCCTTTTTTATCTAGTCATCTTTATTCCCGTTTCAGGTGTATTTTAAGAGTCACTTCCTCAAAGATGTTTTCTGCTTTGGCCTCCTAGTCTGGCTGTTTTGTATCTAGTTACCAGTCACAAGCCACATACTCTGAAATTCTTTATGTACCTTGATCAGTGACCAGGCTTTTATTATAATTTTAATCTCTTGATATCTGTTTCCCCAATTGCACTGGAAATACCCCAAGATTATATCTACTTTAGCTTCACATTCTATTCTCAGTGCCTAGCACAGTGGGTGATCTATCTTATGGCTCAATAAGCAATTGATAAATGAATTATTAAGTATTTGCCCTCAAGCTCTGAGTAACTATGATAGCATAGTGTGTCATATCTACTAAGTGTGTTTTCAGGGTAGAGATGGAAACATCGTAACCCAAGGCATCTGCAATGGAAATTTGCCACGGCCTACAACCTGACAGAGAAAAGTCATCTCAGAAAGGGTGGGTACCCATCCTGCACCCTTCAGTGTCTGCTGAGGGAGGGCTTCCCATCTGGGAAGTAAGCCTGCACTCTCAAAGTGCTTCAAAGCTTATCTTCCTTCTACTCCTCACCCCAGTGACCCCTCAGGGCCTCCGCATGCCAACGGTGTACATCCAGCATCAGGGAAGAGCGAGGTGTTAACATAAGCATTGGAAAGGTAATGTTCTCCTGGCCCAGGGCTTCAAGTGACCTGGATAGCACAAGACCCTTAGTAATGCCAGATCCCCCCACCTTTGTCTACCTTAGGGTCAACATTTTAAAAGTGGTTGAAATTGCTGTCCTCAGTTAGTACGGAATTAAGGGGCAACTTTGGTCCTTATAACCATTAAAGTCTTAATTAAGTCAAAAATGGGAACTCATTACCTCCTGTGCAGTTTGTGATCTGGCTTTCAAATTGTGTCTCTGCTTCTAACCAAACAGTGCTTTATGCTAAAGTGGTCGTCATCTTATCTGTCTCTTGGCAAAAGTATTAGGCAGCTTACTAAGCGATGCTTCTTTTCTGATTGTCCAGAGAGAAGGGATGATGTTTGATCCTTGGGGAAATGCAGGAACATTAAGAAGGTCTGGCACTGGCAAGAAAAGCTGTCAATTCTTTGGAAAAGGTTGGGAGGACTGTCACACCAATTTCTTAGGGCCTGCTTGGTAACTAGCAATGGTTAGTAAGAGGCAATAATCATCCACTGGTTAACTAGTTGTTTTGAGGATGAACCGAATCGGTAACATTCCTCAGGATAGCCATGCTGTTAAGGCTGGAGACCAGTGGTGTTTGAGGTTGTTGGTTCTGGAACTAGAACAGGGTCACTCGGCGACTGTTCAACAAGAACAGATGCCACCCAGAGATCGTGGCTTCTTGTAAATGGGATGGAGCTCTGAAAGCTGTCTTTCATGTGGTTTTCTACATGCGTTATGGTCTAGGTAAATGTGGCCCCCAAAGTCTCATGTGTTCAGAGGTCGGGTTTTCAGAAAGCAATTGGATCATGGAAGCCCCACATTCATCGATAAATTAACCCATCGATGAGTTCATAGTTAAATAGGGCTATCAGAAGGTGGGGCCCGGCTGGAGGAGAAACTTCACTGGGTGGGCTATGGGCGTCTGTGTCTTCACGCTGGCTCTTCTTGCTCTCTCTGCTTCTCGGCTGCCATGGATTAAGCAGCTTCCCTCTACCACACCCTTCTACCATTTCTCACTTAGAGCCAGCTGACTATGGACTGAACTCCCTGAAACTGTGAACCAAACAAACTTCTCTTTAAATTGTGGGTATCAGGCATTTTGACCCAGTAATGAGAAAGCTGGTCAATACAACATGATTTATCACATTTTCTCAACTACTAGAGTGCTAAAAGCTATAGTGGGAGAATTATTTTTCCTATGTCTAAGAAAAAGGAAAACTGTTAATTAAACCATTCCATGATGCTGCGATGTCATTGATTGTAAGCTGCACCCAGATTTTAGAGTTGGTGAGACACAAAAACTTTGACTTAGAACATTTGGAGTGAGCCTTAGGGTGTAGAGATGCTGGGACTGAGCATGGAGTAGTAACGAAGGCCAGCACAGTAAGAGGAGAAAGAGGAGGAGGAGGAGGAATGTTGTAAACAGGCCAGCAGACACTATTAATCTGAGAAAAATCTGTGTTTGCCTACATACCAATAAATAAGGGTACAAATCACTCGTGTGAACCTGTTTCTTTATATTCCAAAACTTAGAGCATCAGATCAAAATGGTTTTGGTTTGGTACATAAATTCATTTTTGTAAGAAGCATAAAGAAAATGAAACATTTAAGCTCAAGTAGTTATTTATTTATATTTATTTTTTAAAAGGACACTGAATACAAATGTGATGACCTTGTAATTTTAGCCAATAGGAAGGGGGAACGGTATGCATGTAAGTGGCTGAGTAGATATGAGGGGGTCTCTGTTTCAGCCAACTTGTCTCAGCCCAGGTAAGGAACTTCTTACCAGCTTAATCAGGCAGCAATGCAACTCAAGCCTTGAGTGCAACTTTATATGTTCTACTAGCCGTATGTTAAAAGGTTAAAAGTAACACATGAAATTAATTTAATGATCTGCAGTGCACTTTATTTAACACAACAGATAAAAAATGATTGTTTTAATAACTACTCAAAATAATAATTATGAATGAGGTACTTTCCCATTGTTTTTTATATTAAGTCTTTGAACTCGGTGTTGATTTTTGAGTTTCATCACACACAGTTCTGAGTGTGGCCACTCTTCAAGTGTTCACAGCCACGTGTAATAGGTACACAAAGAAACTCTCTGCTCTCTAGCAATTTATGTGTCTCTAAGTCAGGAGCACACTTGGCCGCTGTAATTACTTCACATCTAGAAGCGAACTGGAAAGGGTGTTGAACTCCCTTAAAGAAAGGACTTCCATCCCATTTCCTGTTGTCATAGTAACATAAAAACACAAATATAAGATAAACATGGTCACGTGCTAAGGAAAATAAAGCTTGTATGTGTAGCTTTACTTCATCTAACACTGGAGAGATTTATGAATCTCTTATACGTATTTGACATACAACCATGCCAGAAAAAATTGTGTCTATATATTAGCCTCAAATTTGTATTTGGGGTTTGCTCTAATAAGACTCAGAATCAATATCCAAAATACAGGGGTACATAGTCATGTAAGACAGTCCTGCCCACTCTTGAGTAATGGGGAAAGGTCTGCACTCCACGTGCTCTAAGAAACTGCCCAAAGTACTCTCCTGCACTGTAGTCCTGTGATGTTAAATACAGCAAGAATAAGGTGGGTTTCATAGGTTCACCTTGTGGGCAGGAGCTTTCACTGATGTGTAATCTAAAGACTGTGTAATAAATGATCTGTGATTTTACTGAGCATCAGCTCCTATGCCTCAGAATCCTGAGTGAAATTCACAGCAGCCGTGATGCTACCAAAACAGCTCTGGCTGGGTTCATCGTAGTTTTTACAGTGGTTCTTAACAGAGCATCTGTATTTTTTCCTTAGGATGACACAAATGTGAAAATTCAGACTAGTTCTGGGTGAGAACAAACAAACAAACAAACAAACAAAAATCAAATTTACTCCTATGAACCAGAGGGACCGTGGTCACATAAGCAAGTCCTCAATTTAAAGTTTCCTCTGGAGCAATTTCCAAGTTAGAGCAGACTCCACGCCCCATGGATCCCATTCTCAGACATGGCCAGTGGCAGCTACCTGGCTGTTGCCTCATTATATCTTCCTTTGACCCCCCTCCACTGTTGACTGCTAGATGTGGGTTTGCAGGTGTCTCAAAATCTGAATAAGAAAAGGAAAGGAAAATTCCCTGTCCACCGATTTGTTTGGACTTAATACCAAGTGAAAAGGTCCTCCTTGTAACCAAAATCTTGTGTTCTGAGTGGGCATTAAAACACACTGGTGTATGAAAAGAAAATAGAGTGACTAAGGTGACACAATATCAAGGATTAAAAGCCCATTTGGTTTTAGTTCTTCTGAATCCACTCTTGTCCATTAGCCTTTTATTTTGTATCCTTCTCCAAAATTGCCTGATGTCTGATGGTGGTGAAAAGAGACTAGCAAAAGGGCCTTGGCATCTTATCAGAATCCAAATTATGATTTACTTCCTTCCATGGTGTTGGCTTAGAGGTACGTAAGTCTCCCCTGAAGCTCATATAAACTTCATTCTCCCTGCACTACACGTAATGAGTTCTGGGGCAACAGAAGGGGACTTACCTGTTTCTCGGAAAGGAATAGAGCAAACGAATGCGGGCTGACCACCGCAGCTGAATTAATACACACGAGAAAGCAGCAGCTAGCGTTAGTCTGCAGAAATAATGAATGAATGAGTGAGTGGACTCCAAGCACTTTATTCTTCTCACAGAATTTGTTCCAGTGACACTACTGAACAGGCTGCTGAAAACAAACATGGTTAAACGGGAAGAGAGGAGCGGCATCCTTTCTTATTCCCCGCTGAAACATTCTCCAATGACGAATGCCCCCTAAATGGATTGAGCTTTCTGCAAAGAAGTCAGAGAGAAATTTGATGTGGCCCCCTGACCCCTGAAGAACACATGTGTCTCCACCTGTCACATAACACGCTGGCACTTGCTTACTTTTCAGCAAAGACTATTGATTTTGCTTATTGGCTGCAGGCGAGTCCATAAAGAACAAATTACAAAGTCAGAGGTCCACAGTTAGCAATTGCTTGCATGATAACAGGGACCTCCCTGCCCCCAACCGTTCACTGTTAATAGCTCACAGCCCAGAGAGCCTGGGAAGGAGCCCAGGTGTGTCTCCAACTGCTGCCTAGTTGGTGCGGTGTACAAGAGGTTTCTGCAAAGGATGGCGCCACAGGAAACAGGCTGCAGCTGTGGCAGTAGTGTGCGCTCCTGCGTGTGTGTGTGTGTGTGTGTGTGTGTGTGTGCAAGAGTGCATGTGGCTGAGTGTGCACGTGTATGTACATTCGTAGGCAGTGCAGGAGAAGTAGATGCTACATCCTGGATGTGGGAAGGGGGACACGAATTGAGCATCAGATGCAGCTGTGAAATTGTTTTTTTTTTTTTTTTTT
>NW_022900923.1:4717834-4734490 GCF_012274545.1 Fukomys damarensis | reverse complement strand
TTTTTTTTTTTTTTTTTGAGGCTTAACCTAAAGTCATGTAGAATGAATCTAGGTATATTTTTTTTGCCTAAGATATTTTGTGTACTAGTAGTTTCTCGAGCTGACTTCTTCCAGGCTGACAAATGTGTGATTTTTTCCTTTCGGAGATTTAAGGGCAGCTGAACTTGTTTCTCCTGTAAGTACTCGAAGTCACTAGATCAAATTTTCCAACAAACGAACCAAAACAAGATGGAAGACAATGTGGCAAATGAGTTTGAAGCCGCCAAACTGACTGCTCTTTCACTGATTCCTTAAATGGTTTAACAGACTGGGTCCGTGTGCAGCAGGCTGAATTTGCGGGATAAAATTCTCAAAACTTTTTCTTTTCATGTGATCATTTTCAACAGGGCTACAGTCCAAGATTTGCTAGTCGCAAAAGGAAACAGGGAAATCAGTGTACACTACTTTCAATAAGTGCTTTTGTTCACCTTTTGTGGGCTCAGATTTTAGTCCATTCCCCAAAGGCTGAACACTAGGACACTCATAATTACAATGAAGAGATATAGAATTTAAAAAAGCATGACGGTGTAGAACTCATGGGTTGTTCATATACATGAAGCCTCTAGCGTTTCTAATTCTTCAGAGGGCAGATGTTAGAGAGATGTCATATTTTAGAGGTATAAAATTATCGATAAGCTTGGAGATGCAGACTGGATACATTCAGTTTTCATAGAGCTTTTCAGGAAGTTAAATAATAAGAAATAGATCTGAACATTATCATCATTATGTTGACCACATAGAGTAGCAAAAATGAGGGGTACACCAGGGTCCCGAGGTTCAGATTTATGCTTCGCCCTCATCCTGTAGCATAAAAACGAAGATCAGTTCTACTTTCATGCTTATTTGCTGACAGTCCTTTGGTATGTTTGAGGCGATGCCACGCTAAAGAGAATAATCCAGACGCCTTAAATAGCTGCACGGAGGAAAGAAAACCTTCTAAAAATATACCTTCCCACAAGGCATGGGCTCTTATGAATATTATTATGCATTAACATCACTTTGATGGAACTGCTGAGCTAGACGGCAATTTGAAATGAAAACTAAAATCCTGGTCACTTGATATCGGATGCCACCGGAGAGATTCCCAGGTAAGCTCACCCCAGAGAGAGTTTTCGAGAAATGTTTGGCTATGCAAATTACCTGCTAACATGATTTCGGATGCACAGGCTTGCAGAAGAGCATGTGAATTTGGAACAAAAAGGACTACTCTGCTTGGGGCACAGGGTGTGAAACACAGTTGAGGGTTATTGGCTGCCCTCTTAGGCCCCATGAAATACACAGAACGTCGCGCAAGGAGAAGTCTCCGTCGAGGCGGGCCTTTCCCCATTCCCATGGTGCTCCCTCTCACCCTCTTCTGGTCTCTCGGACCCCACCGCCCTCAAGCACACGAGCTCTTTGCACTGTCAGGCGGGCAGGGTAAGTTTGTCTTCGCCTCCGGCCAGCAATAGCTGCGAACTGGTTTGAGAATTGAGAGAGTAGTTGGGACATTTATGATCTTCCACAGTGATCGCTACTGCTAATTCTGCAGTGAGATACGTGGAGCATCTGGAGAGGGAATTCGATAAAGTGTGGCCAAAATAGCACTCACTTTATGCCCCGGCTTCTGGCGGCCGTTTAAGACAGCACTGAGACAGATCACATGACCTGAGCCCTTGCAGGACCTCATCACTTTTCATGGGAGAACTGAAAAGTGCTGATCTAGGAGTGTTTATGCTGATGGCATGCAGATAAAAATCTGCAGGTGTAACTTTTTAAAAATTTAGTACATGAAGCATAAAAAATATATCAGTACCACTATCCATCATCTATGCCCAATTTTGACACCATCTTGTAGATAGCAAAACCCTCCCCAAACTCTTCCCATGCCAACAACACATGCATGGAGCTAGGCACTAACAAAGAAGAGCTTGGAAAATGCTCCTTTTGGGAATGTTAAAGGGGCCAAATGTGGTACTCACTGGTTATAACCCTAGAGGCTGCAGCTCTTCACTGTAAAGATACCAAATATGACAGTTACATACTTTTATCATGTAACTTTTCATTGGGTGAAAGCTTATGTATAGAAGGCTTGAGGGATATGGTATACTGTACGTGTATTTTTAGGATAGCACACATCTTAAAAAGGAATTCAGCTGAATGTGCCAAGTCATTCAATATTTAAAAATACAAACACCAAAAACAAAGCAACTGGATATCCCACACCCTGCAAACAAGGGATTTCCTACCTTAGAAGTACATAGGCATCATGATAAAAACATAAAGCAAGATGTCAAGTTTAATGCTAACCTGAAAATGTTTGCTAATCTGATGTATGAGTAACGATATCTCCATGCTAAGAATTCTATCCAAAAAATGAAGGTTAGACGTGTGAAGATAGACTGCATGCAAGGTATACGTCTCCACTTTTCCAGCCTGGGAGTGCTTACATGGAACCACAGATATATAAATATGGTGACACTGTGTTGGAAAATAACGGGCAAATCCACCTAGTTCCTGTAACCTGAAGAAACTCAAATTCACTTTACCAAACTTATGCTGCTAAGGTCTGTTCTTACCTAGAATAAGAGATAGAACAAATATTAACTCAGAGTGGGAGAGGGGATCCAGGCCAAAAGTATCACCCAGGTGTTTGAAATCATCCTCAAATCCTAGTTCTCAGATCCTTCTAACTGCCTGCTCAACCAAACATAAGATGTCCAAAGCTCACACAAACTTCAAACTTTGACTCACCCCAGCCTGCCAACTTCCTTTACTGTCTGGGTTCCGTAGCTCCAGGGATGGAGCAGTGGTAGGCTTGAGATGGGCAGGATGCATTCTTATCTGAACTATTTTTCCTTCTTCCCCACCCCCATCCTCAGTTTTGGGGTCTAAAATATTTTATGCTGAAATAATCTCTTTTGTCATCTTCCTCCTCCAGGTTTTAATTTAAACACTTTTTATTAAAGCCTTCTCTGGATTATTGTGTGTTGTAAGTAATGCCAGACTCAAATGTCACCCACCTCTTTTAATAAATTCTGCTCTCTGCTGCCAGAGAAGTTCTGCTCCAGGAAACCTGCTGGTATTATGTTCCACTGATCACCTTTCAGTGTGTGTCTATCACCCTTCCGAATCGAGTCCAAGTTCCACAGAGTGGCATACAGGAATCTTCATTACCTGTTCTCTGCCCCTCACTCCAAAGCCATCCATTCACCCAGATTCATAGCCCATTGCTTTAAGGTTACAGAAACCAAAAACCATGCCTCTGTCTCTCTCCACCAGTGTCCCCAGTCCCTTTACTGACCTGGGCTTCAGCAATTAGCACCATAAAACATGAGTAAAAGATACCTAGCTTTGCTTTTAAGCTATATCTGGACAAGCCATATTTTTACATTCTTCCAAAATGTGTCTCTCTAATAACCTTTACTCTTAACATACCCAAAGTTCTTTGAGCTTTCAGGTCATTATCTCTGTGATGGGTTCCATGAAACTCATTTCAGAACTCAGAACTGAGTTTCTTTGCACAAGGCCAGTTCTGCCTTGTCTTTGCAGCTGCAAATGATATTCTCTGAGTGGAACGCTATAGACACAGCCAACGAGGAAACTCTAGGAGCTACTGGAAATTTAAACAACATCAGGAAGTATTTAAGAACTTTTTGTGCTGTAGGATCTTATCAGACAAACAACAGGCTCTGGTTTACATTCTCTGATCCTATGGAACCACTGAATCACTTCAAAATAATGAAAGGTGATCTCTAAAATTCCCAACAAAAGGACATTCATGTGGATTTAGAATTTGGAAAACAGCCAATCCAATGCAGAATTTAAGAGGACACAGCCACCTATCTGTAGACCCAGGGGATTGAAAGAGAGTCTGTCCAGTGGCTCGTGGTACAGATGGATTTTGGGGGTTCCAAAGGGAGCACACCAATTTTGAAGGAAAAATTCGGCTTCTCTCAGCTCGAGCGGTGGGGGAAACTCGGCCTCTGTGGCTCCAGGACAAGTTATACCCGGAGCAGCTAGAGGGAGAAACAGGATGTGGTCTTGGAATACTCAGTGTTGAACAAGAAAAAACAACACAGTGTTTGTGGGTGCCTTAAACAGAGCTCTAGTTCAATCCTGAAGGAAAGTGGGAGAGAAAGAATTTTGCAAGAAACCAAATTAGCACCTAAGGGAAACAGGCAATTAATTTTTTAGAAATAACTTCAAAACCAATTCTCTTTTTTTCAGATTCAGTTTGAGTTGATTCAAATTCAGTGACTCTCAGTCGTCATCATTGGAATAGACTCACCTGAGATTGTACGGATACACTTCCACTGTCCGCACCCTGACACACACTGTGAATGCTGGCTTTATCTCTGCTACTAGCAAACAGACATGAGATTTCTTAATTAGCTGTTCAAGATGAAAACACCCTACTTGTTTTCAACTCTCAATGCAGATGTGAACCAAATATTTTGTTCTAAAGCTTGAAATTTTCCTAATGTTATTGGCGTTAATTTCCAGAAGCAAATCCTATGTGGTGAATTAACTGTCTACATAGCTTATGTTGGGGGCAGACATCTTCCCACACATGGGTCAGCAGCGATACCCTGAATACTTGCAAGTGTCTACTTCTTTAGTGAGTTGGTTCCTTGCATCACAGGGGAAGGTAAAAAAATCTCTTTTCTTCTTCAATGGATTCCCTATTTTTGATCCTTTATTTTGCTCTTTATTTCCTATTTGGGTTTCTCATGTAAGAGAAACCATTTGATATTTGGGCTTGTGTGCATGATTTATTTCACTTAACATTGTGGTCTTATGGTGCATCCATTTGACTCAAGTGTCTCTTTTTTATGGCCGAATAGTATTCCATTGTGTATAGCTGGCACATTTTCTTTACCCATTCATCTGTTGATAGATATAGAAGATGCTTCCAAGATTTAGCTGTTACGAACTGTGCTGTGGTATTACATGGGTGTGCATGGATCAAAGTAGTATGGTGTCTTTAACTTTGGGGGAAGATATCTAGAAAAAGGAAAATAAATGGGTCAAATGGAATTTCTAATTTTAGTTTCAGAGTTGTAGCGTCATGCTGAATTTTCCCAAGAAACGGATTGCTTTAGATCTTTAGTTTACTACTACCAGAAGCATCCCCAGTTATGGCTGACAATCACACATATCGTGTTTAGACTTCTGTCTGTGAGCTCTTTGGTCAACTCTGACCTCTAGAACATTTCCACGTGCACCTTGGTAGCACATTATCATTACTATCAGTAACAGCTTGCACTAACTGAGTAGGTGCTTTGTGCAAAGCTGTATCTTATTTAATCCTCACAGTGATGGTGCGAAGTAGCTGCTCTTACTCCCCCTCATTGTACAGATAACAGGAGGCACTCAGTGTGCCGCTAAGCACATCATTACCGAGGCTGTGAGTACCCATTAGCGTCACCAGTCTCCAGCGCTGAAACAGAAATAGGACCTCCAGAGCTTCACACACGGCTGAGTTCCACCACCCACACAGCTTTTAAACAGTGCGGTGCTCTACCTCATGGTTCTTAATGCCAAGGAGAGCTAATGCTTTGGCAACTATAAACTCTCTTGAAGACAATGTCTTCATCTAGTGGAAATCAATGTTCACTCACTGTGCAAAATGCTTTACCATAAAAAACAACCACTAAGGTTCTGTGCATGTACTGGTCGTAGAATATTGTCAATATCAACTGCTATGATGCTTATCAAGTATCCAGGATTATTGTTTTTTACTATGGTAAAAAACAGGTCTCCTGTTAGCCTTAATTTTTAGCGTTTCGTGTCATTTATATCAAGCTTTTGTTGCATATGTCAATTAGTCATTATTAAGAATAATTTCAATCTTCTACAACAGGACTCTACTTTTTCTCAATATTTCTGGAAATCTCTGAGCTGACAGGAAATCAAAAGCTGGGAATAATTTCTCTCCCTGGGGCTGCTTGTTTCTATCTGTACTCCTGCTGTCTTTGTGCTTTCTGCTAAATCTCTCTGACTACACTGCTCTTCCATCAAATAGGCCTGCTTCACGATCTAAACATTAGCCGGCTGATGTTCGCTTTTAAAAGAGTAGCCAGAGATCCAAGGTTTCCTTGCCTTGGTTTTGCCTATTCTGAAAGTCGAAACCACAAAACCCTAGCAAGTGGGAGCCACAAGAAACCCATTTGATGATCTCTAGTGCCTGCATATCGCAGACAGAATGGGATTCAGAGAGATCTGGTGCCTCACTGGTGCCCACGGTGATTAGTAGTTCTGACACATAACTCACGGCTTGTACTGTTCTCTCACACAATGTTATGACTGATACTCAAACAAGAGAAATGAAATGTTGATTGAATTGAGTACATGCAATGTATGGAGACAGGCATCCTGCTTACAAAGCTGCCATGTAGGAGGGGTAAGGACAAACCCACAGTGGAGCAGCCCTACTTCTTCTTTGGCTCTCGCCTGTTACACCTTCACCCCTAGCAGTACACACAGTAACACAGCCGAGCTTTACACACAAGATGCTCGAGGCAGGATGGCCCTCCTTCTGTGGCTGAAGTCCCAGAACTAGACAAGGGTGTGTCTAGCTTTCCAGCCAGGATTGTTACTCCAAGCTGGGTTCTTTTCAGTCAAGCAAGCCATCTGGCATTTGAGACAAGGGCAGTGATTTATCGCTTTAGAGTAGAGTGATCTGGGGGAGGAGCTTGTGCAGAGCGGAGACCCTGCTTCTCCCCCTCGGCTCCCTGGGGCGAAGGCAGAGGTAACAGGGTGCTGGGGGAGGGCTGCGTGCTGGTTTGCGGGGTGAACATGCTGAACCCTCCGCTGAAGCAGTTTGGTATTTTAGGCCTATCGATTGATCGGGTAGCTTTTCTGCCTTGGTACTTCATTTTATGAGTTGTTTCCATGTCCGGCTGCAACTCAGTTTAGCAAAATGACATGTCTCTTCCCTGCCAGAGAGTAAGTAATGTGACATGACTCATCAGGAAAGAAGCATGACACATCAGAAATAAATGCTCATGATGATGGATTCGGGGAGCTAATAAAGGCAAGCACATTGTATTATTCATGTCTAGATAATATTCATGGATAATTCAGCACACCCAAAGCCCCAGAGACGCGGCTTCTAAGGCAAATACACTGTTTCTGTGGACTTTGCTGAATCAAACCAGATGTGCTCTGAGATACGTTTTTACTAAGAGCTTTCCTGTTTAGATAGGCCCACCAGCCAAACTCTTTTTCAAGTCTCAAAGCAAAGCTCTGATCGCATCCTATACCCTGCCTTGATATTATAGGAAACCATCTGTTTCAGAGAAGTGGTTTTTCCATCAGATTCCTCACTCTGGACCATTAGTGTTTTAAAGTCCTCTTCCTCAAACACAGGGCTAAAAGAGAAAATAGAGAGGGACCACTGGTCTCCCCCTTGACTTGTTGGCTGGAAATTAATGTGTATTTCAATAAAACAGTGTGTTGCAATGCATTTACATAGTGATGGGCCCACCCATACTTGCATTTTTATAATTTTAAAAATAATTTTCTACAATTCAAATAGAGTCCAAGTTGACTAAATCCATAATCCTGGTAGTTTGCAGGCAGCACCAAACAAAACTGTAAAAGGATGGCATTATTTTTTAGAATTTCAACAAATTAAACCGACTTATAAGCAACTAATTGCTTGAATGACCAAAAGGGAAAGTGCCTTTGTCTCTGGCCCGATACTGCACATGGCATACAATAACAACGCCGTGAACTAAGCAGAGCGAACCTGGGCACGTGTGTCAGTGTCAGCATTGGTAACAGGAGGGAATTCAGGCAACTCCACGAGCAAATGGGTTCACCTAACCAGTAATTCCACTCCATGTTGGTATTTAAACAGCAACGGGCTGTTTAAGTGTCCTACGAGTTGGTATTCTACGTAAAGCAGTCATTAGAACCTCATGATCTTTAAGAAGCCAGAGGAAGCTTTGCAGCTGTCGTTGACAGAATGCAGTACTGAGTTAGAGCAGCTGAGCGAAGGAAGTGGAGAACAAGGAGCAGCTGAAGGTGACATTGTCTATGCGTGGAAACGTTTCGCAAGAACGACTCAAGGAACACCCACACGGGTATTCAAAATAAAGTTGAGATTTTCAGCCAAGAGTAAAAATGTTTCTACCACGGCAAGTAGCTCTTGGCTGATGTGAAATGGGCCAAACTATCCAGAGCAGTGAACTAAATGTTTTCATGGTTGGATTATCCAAAAATAGTGTTCGTTATTCACTATGAAAAAGAACTTTTTTGTTCTTTGCTTCTCTAAACCCTGTCTTAGCAGGTAAATAAATGAAACTATCTCAGATCACGGAGATAGGATAGGTAAATGGTGATAGGCTAGATAAATGCATTCTCCCAGGCAATCGCTACAACAAATCATGCAACAAGATGAGGTATTTCTGCAAGGCGAGTATGAAAAACAAACTTGAAATTTGCCCCAGAGCAATAAAAGACATCAAACTTGACTCCCTGAAGCAAAACTGCCAGTGACAGTGGGGAAGATGAGCTGAATTAAGAAGTACATATTTACCAGCCTGAGAAAAATATAGAAATTGGTTTGACTCTGGGAATTGGGCTCTGAAGATGTAGAGTTGCTAACAAGATATTTTTCACATAGCACATTCTTAAAGTCTTTTCTAAGTGGGACTTTTGCTTTTTGTTCCACAAGCGAGAAACAGACAAACCAAAAGGAAACAATTACATGATTCTGTTACTCAGGATACCTGTTCAGTATCTAATTGCAATTCTGTTTGTGAGGAAAAGGAAAATAATAGCACACAGTGTTTCCTTTGCCTTCATGAATTTTGACACAATGAAGGAATAAGACAAGAGTATAATTTTATTGTGTATAACGATCAATTGGAAAAATTCCACACAGACAGCCTTTTGAGCCAAACTGACCCACAAGCTGAACCAAGGAACGTGGCAGACCAAGATGCTCACTGTGCAGCAGGACTGAAGGACGGCACCTCTGCCCCTTCCCTTCCTTTCCACACTGCTGCCCCTCAGCAGCAGGAGGAGGAGGAGTTGGAGAGAGCTTTCCCGGGGTACAGGGCAGGAGGCCTGCTCCCTGTGAGCAGCTCGCTCCCAGTGTGGAAGAGGGCGGGTCGCACTGAGGTCTCCCGTTCACCCTTCCCAACTTCCCCAGCAGCTATCCCTAGCTGTGGCCAGGGATATGGGGAAGCAGCCAGGGCTGCAGCATTTTATATGTCACTGACAATAAATGAAACACTAGGAGCGAGAATAACATTCCCTTCTTAACAAGGTAAACAAGTACAGATTAATAACTCATCATCAACTCCGCTCAGCTTAGCCAATGGTTGCACTTTGATTCTGTTCCTAAGATGACTCTTTGCTCCCCCCAAACACGCACAAATTAATGTATAGATGATATGAATACCTTTCTCTGGATTGGATTGATATTTTGATTCTGCTCTCTGTAATCCACACATTCATATATTCTGATGTATATTGCATACTTTCAGTTTGCTGGAGCCTGCCTGCATATTTCATAGTTTAATCTAGCATACTACATGCAGTCAGATGTTGGCTGCGACTCATTCTCAGCTCCCCGCTTCTTGCCTTCCTCCTCAAGGAGCTGTCATTTCCCCATGCATTTATATTTTAACCATTTCCCCATCTATTGTATATTAACAATTTAAAAGTCTAACTTTGAAGCTGGTACATACAAAGAGGTGGACAGCTTGAGCACAGCTCTGCCCAAGGCAAGAAAATACTGCCTTTACCGTCAGTGCAAACCAATTTGGTAAATAAGAACCATCATGTTACTTTTAGTCTATGGTACACCTGCTGCATCTTTGTGGTGATTCACTGTAACAGAAGTGTAAAAATTATGACAATGCTGAAATGATTGGCAGAGATAAACATTAAAAAATAGATATGAAACTTCAAATTTACCTAGCTGCTATATCCTCATCAATTGAAATATATCCCATCTGACTTGTTAACAAATGGCATCAGGAAGACCTTATAAAATCTAAGCCATTTGTAAGTAGAGGAGCTTCTCTATCACATCAGGTAAGTTTTATGCTGTCCTTTAGACAGAGTTAAATTATTACCATTGTGTTTTAATGTATTTCACATCTGGCAGAACTGGAACTTACTGATATTCCACACAATTACAACTAGAAATTTTCTCTGAAGCTTATGTTCAATGCATATAATTTCCCTGGTAGAAATCAAACAGGGATTTTCTCCTTCCAACAGGGTGGCCCACCCAGCAATCTGGGTGATCTTCCCACTGCCAGACAGCCTTGTTAACACAATCCTGGACTTGAGAAGGGAGGCCCTGCCTGTTTTTGCCCTCTAAACTTTGAAACATGGGGGAATGAGTTAGTTGGCTTTCTATTGCTGTGACAAAATAGCAGAGAAAATCAACTTACAGGAGGAAAGTTTCTTTCTGGCTACAGTTTCACTCCATAGCCACTTGGATCCATTGTTTCTGGGCCTATGGGGAGGAGGCTGTATATTCTGGGGGAAGTGCATAGCAGAGAGAGAGAGAGAGAGAGAGGGAGACAAAGTTCCCCTTGAAGGACATACACTCCGTGACAGTAACATACTTCCTATAACTATAACTGTAATGGCAACACCTTCCACCCACCTCCTAAGCATCTCTCAATCCCTAGTCATAAGGGCATTAATGCATTCATGATGTCAGAAACCTCAGTCCAATCATCTCCTGAGGACCCGCCTCTGAATGCTCTTACACTGGAATCCAAGCTCTTAACACATGAGCTTCTGGATGCCATTTTAAATCCAAACCACAATGGGAACTAACCATGGCAATAAACCCTCAGGATGCACTGTTGTCAGCATAGGTCACACACAGGACAGAGGACCCACAGCATCAAACAGCAACGCCAACAGCCTTCTTAGCGCTCGTGCACTGGCCGCAGATCAAGGGCCAGAGCTGAACTGGATGCCTCCTCACTAAGTCACAATGCTGGAAGGAGCCAAGGGTCATGGATCGGTGGCACCATCTGCACCTAGCAGGGGCAGACATATGCTGTGCCTGAGGAAAGCATCTCTCACTTACTCCTACAGAATCTCCACAGGTGAAGATCGTGTGATTTGAAGTCTCAGAGTTCACCCAGTTCCAAAGTGAGCAGGCCTCCACTGGACAGAGTGAAACAGATTTTTAAAAAAGAAAGAACTGAACAAAAACAGGTTTATCTAGACCCTGTGGACTTTGTGTGTTCAACTCATCATAAGCAGAACACTGAAAAACCATACACAAATATATAATGAGCTAAAGGAGAAAAATCACATAGAAAGAGGAAGTTAACCCTCAGGAATGTCACATAGATCTGAAAAAGGACAAATCGGAGCTCTGGAAGTGGAAATGTAACAGTTGTACAAAACCCTCATTGGCTGGAGTAAGCAACAGGTTGAACACACAGATACATAATCCCCTAAACTTGCCTTCAGGAATTTAACACTTCTCCAGCAAGTTGAATAAAATGTAATCCATACTCAGATGCTTCGCAGAGTCTGCTCTGTAGAAGGAGCTGCAGAGGAAAGGAAGGGAACCCACAGACAAAGGAACCAGACCAAGCCAGTCTTAGCAGAAACAAAAGACACCAAGCCTGGGATTAATCAGTGCAGATCCCAGCTAGAAAGTGACGAGGAGCCCCAAACTGGGAAAATGGCCAGGCATGAGTGAGGGCAAAATAAAGTCCTTCTATCTTATTTTTTAATTTTATGAGGGAAATATTTCCTATCAAAAGGCTCATGCCAGTGGAACTTGTAAAGAATGCTCTTTGGGAAGCAGGAAAATGATTTACAAATGCATCCCCAAAGTACTAAGAGAAGTAGGAAGCATATAAAACAGCCACCAGAAGGTGCACGTGTAAACATCACCTGCATCATAGTAACATGTTTGATTTGTGCTGGTAAATTGAGACAACTAAGATGCTATGTAATTCAAAAGGAAGCTGTTAGAGCCAAGTGTTCTAAGGTTCTTATGCAAGGCAAGGGAATATTCGCATAGAAAACAGACATCAATATAAGTCAGAAAACTGGTAGTAGAAAGATTCCCACTACATATAAATATATGATTAATTTTAATAAGTGTAAAGAGATTGGATTCATTTAAGATATATACTGTAACTACTGTATACTGTTTGCAAGGAACATGGTAAAAATATATAGTTAAAAACAAGGGAAGGAAAAATATCTCATTCAAAACCCAAATCATTGCCAGACAAAATAGAGATAAAGGCATTAGGAAGGATTGATTACTTAACTATAAGAGCTTTAGTTCCTCAGGAAAACATAACAGCTTTAAAGTTAATGCTTTTATTAAAATGTGTGTGTATATATATATATGTGTGTGTGTGTGTGTGTGTGTGTGTGTGTGTGTATTAAAAACGGAAAGAGCCTGAAGAACTCTCATTTCAATGAGGGAGTTTACCATGTTTTTCTCAGTGTTGATAGGACAAGCTCAAAAAAGAGCGGTGGTATAGACTCAGCGAAATGATTTAGGCAAATCGTGTCACCCACATATTAAACACAGAACATGTTAGTGTCCAATGGGCTCACCTAGGACTCCATAGATAACAGAAAAGTTTCAATAAGTGGTGAGAAGGCTTTGATAAAATTACCCAGAAATTTATTACTTAAAAATGACATACTAGAAATGCAGGTATTTCCTTAAACAGGCCTGTCCTTTTAAAGCTAATAGGCAAAATGACAGTTCATGGTGAGACACAAAAGTGGGTGAAAAGTGCTCTGGAGTTGTGTTCTTCAGAATAAGTACGAGCTTCATCTCTTCCTGTTTAGTCCTAGGCAAATCAATTTAGTAAGTTTACTCTGCACTAAAATGAGGGCAATAACCTACTCTACCCAGAAGAGCTGTTTTGACTATTACATTATGTGTTGGTCGGCTTTCCATTTCTGTGAAAACACCCACGAATAGCGATTTCAAGGTGCACTGTGGCCCACAGACTCCATGGTCTCACTCTGTTGTTTCCACGCCTGTGTTGAGGCAGAGTGTCACATCCAAAGGGAGCAGTTGAAAAAGCTGCAGCCTAAGTGTGTCCAGGAAGCTGGGAGCTGGAAGCTGAGAGGGAGAGGAAGGAGAGGGAGGAACAGGAGCAAAACGTATCTTCCAAACCCTCGAGCCGTGACTCACTTCATACAGTTGAGGCCACTTCTTGGGACCTGAGAACACATCCTTGGATAAAGTCAGAGACCTCCTGTCCCAGTCGCTTCCCAAAAGCCCTTCCGGAAACAATGAAGTCCCCAGCATGGCCTTTGCAGGACATCGTAGATTGAAGTCATAAAGCATTAGTAGCCTATACAAGAAAACAGGCAGAGCTCAACAAGGGTTAGGTATTTTATGTACCTGAGGACTTCCCGTACAAGTTAGTACAAGGGTGAGAGTATGAATTATGATCACTATTGTTGGACATTGATGCAAGATAAAGTAGGCATAAGGAAAAAGAAAAAATGGTGCAAAACAATTGAAAAACAATTTTTGCAAACAAAATAGTTGTCTACTAGAAAATCCAGAAAACCCAGTCATAGATAATTAGACTAAATAAGATTTGATAAATTAATTTAAATGGCTATTAGCAAAATAAGTATATATACTTAGGAAAAAATATTTAAAATGTCAATGAGAAATGTATACCTAGACCTGGGTTATTGGAAGAATAAATAAAATAGACCATCCTTAGCCAATCTTACAAAAATAAGGAAAGAAAAAGACATAAATTAATGCAATTAGAAATGAAAATGGTGAAATCACAACAGAGATTGCCAAAACCTAGAAAATTAATAGCATGTACTTCACAAACTTATATGCCAAACAGCTGGAGAATTCAGAAGAAATGGAGAGATTCCTAGATGCACGTGTCTTGCCAAAATGAAACCAAGAAGACTTAAAAATCTGAAATGATCCAATAATAGGCAATGAAATTGAAGCAGTAATAAAAAAAAACTACCACCTGCTGGGTGTGGTGGTGCCTGCACACCTGTAATCCAGCACCCTGGAGACTGAGGGAGGAGGATTGCTTTCATCTTGAGGCCAGCCTGAACTACAGAGCAAGACCCTGCCTCAAAAACCAGCAAACAATGACAACAACAACAGCAACAACAAACTACCAAATAAGAAAAGCCCAAGACCTGATGAGTGAATAATAAAATTCTACAAGAATTTCAGGAAAAATCTAACACCAATATTCCTTAAACTTTGCAATGAAACTGAGAAGACAGGACTTCCAAAGTCATGCTCAGAAACTATTACCCTGATCCAAAAACCAAAAAAGGATGCAACCAAAAAAGAGAATTATAGGCCAGCTTCTCTAGTGAACATAAGTGCAAAAATCCTTAACAAGATACTGGCAAACAAAATAAAGTAAATCATCAAAAGGATCATACACCATAACTAAGTAGGCTTCATCCCAGCAATGCAAGGATGGTTCAAAACCTGCAAATCAATGAAAGTAATTCATCACATAAACAGAAGCAAGAACAAAAATCACACGATTATCTCAGTAGATTCAGAAAAGGCCTCTAACAAAATCTACCATCCATTCATGATAAAAACTCTGAAGAAAGTAGGTATAGCAGGACCTTATCTCAATCTGATAAAAGTCATTTATAACAAACCTACCACCAAGATCATATTAAATGGGCAAACTGAAAGCTTTCCTTCTAAAATCAGGAGCAATACAAGTAAGTTCATTGTAGCCACTCCGGGTCGACCGAGTCATTGACCCATTAGCCAGGTCAGATTTGATGTGGTTCTATCCAGGTCAGTTTCAGACAAGAACCATGGAGAGAATTAAGCCCATGAACCTTGGGACCGCTTCGTGTCTCCAGAAAGACATTCTTGGGGGAATGAATAGTGTAAAAATCAAAGCTGTTCTACTTTTGTAATGAGGGAAAAGGGAGAACTTATATAATACATTTTAAAGTTGATCTATTTTTGAAATGATGACAGAAAAAAATTAATTACAATAAAAATTAACTATTCAGACACACATGGGATCAAGAAAAACAGAATCGACATACAGGAGAAAGTCCAGAAACATACTTAAATATTGTTGGTTGTTCAATTCTGTGGAGAAATTATTCATTGCTAAATAGCTCTAGGCCAACTGGTTACTTAGATGGATAAAATGATAAAAGAGAATCTTTCCCTCATCCTGGCAAAATAAAATAATAATAGAAATAATTATATTTTAAAATGAAGCCATCTGTTTTATAGGGCATTTCTAACAATGAAATAAAGGACAAAAAGATTGATATTTCATATCAAATCTTGAAATATAATATTAAAGAGTCCAGGAAAGTGAAGAAAAACATTGATAACAGAATTTATATTATTAATACAAGAAATGCTTTTTCATAAGTTAATGAGGAAATCAGTTAATATCCCAATAGAAAATATTGAAAACTATCTTTAAACTGACAAAAGAAGAAATTTAAATGATCAACAAACATAAAACATTAATTGGGTTACAATAAAATGAAGGAAGTGCCATTTTTAACATAAGAAATGAACAAGTTCGTGTGTATAGTTTCATGAGACTGCCAATGGACTGTGGGAATCCATTTGACCTGTGGGAATTGAGCTCTCAAAAATTATTAAGTGGAATCTGAACGGACACAAGCTTTCCAGGGAGTAAATTTTGAAACATGAATGAAAAGACTTAGAAATATTGCATTCTCTTTTGCTCATTTCCCTTTACTTGTTTAGGGTTTTTTTTTCCTAAGAAAACAAAGGTGTGCAAATTTATTTTAGTGCAAAAATATTTGCCTCAGAGTTACCCAGAGTTAGAAACAACATAAACATTAACAGTAAGGTCTGGTTAAAGAAGTATCAGTGAATCTTATAAAGGGACTCTAGCCAGCAAACGGTGGTTTCAGAATACAGGGGGAAATGATTATATATCTTTGAGTTTCAAAGTGTATTGCAATGGATTAGTAAGAATGGTTTTAATTTTATTTTTTTAAAAAAGTGTTAGGTACAGTTATCTTAAGCCAGCCAGCTTTCTGCACAGTGCCAGTCAGTAAAGATTTCAGGCTTTACCAGACAAAGCAGCCTGTGTTGCATATTTATCTTTGTTTGTTCATTAATAACACTCTAAAACAAAAAAGTCTTCCTATCTCCAGGGTCATCCAGGCCACTCACGGTTCTGCTCCCAGTTTATAGCTTGCCAGTGCTTGCTCGTAGGAAAATGGGTTCAGTAAACCAGAGTTCATAGTAGTTATCTGTGAGACACAGAATTTAGAATAACTGCTATGTTCTTCTTAATGCCCTCCCCTGTTTTTAAAATTCTTATAATGCAGCATGTCTCATTTTAAACTCAAAGTTAAGTGCAAAAAATATTTTAAAATCTCATCCAAAATTTAAAAGTTAAACCCAGAAAAATCCATTTCTATATATTACCTTGGAGACTGGATAATGAGAACCAGTCTGACAATATTATTGTTGGCCCTGAAAGCTGAACTGAATTTAATTTGCTAACAAGTTATGCAAATTTTCACTTCAGAGAAACAAAAGGAGATGTTCTGCTCTTATTTTACATGCCCCCAAATAGCTGTGTGAATGTGCGTGTGTGTGTGTGTGTGTGTGTGTGTGTGTGTGTGTGT